>NC_140022.1:1112668-1137668 GCF_964263955.1 Coregonus lavaretus
GGATGAGGCTGCCCAGGCGCCGGCAGTTATCAGACACCCAGCTCCAAGCGTGCTTGGCCACAGCACTCCTGCCCCGATGCAGCTTGATGGCATGCTGAGCTACCTGCTCCTGCTGCAGCGCCCCTACAAGGCCAAGGCACAGCACTGCACACACAACCCGCATCCAACCTACTTCTGCTGCTGCCCCTTCAGAGAAAGAGGGAGGGAGGGAGGGAGGGAGGGAGGGAGGGAGGGAGAGAGAGAAGGGGATATGGTGAGAGAAGAAAAGCTATGAGCAGGAATGGAGAGAACAAAGTGAGAAAACAAAGACTAGGGACAGAGAGAGAGAGAGAGAGAGAGAGAGAGAGAGAGAGAGAGAGAGAGAGAGAGAGAGAGAGAGAGAGAGAGAGAGAGAGAGAGAGAGAGAGGCTGGTGGCAGACAGGAGAAGAGAAAGGCTACGATAATGTGTATCTCTGCTAAAGCTTCCTCTGACAAAGTTAAACAAACCTACACAGACTGTATGAATGTTTCCCTGCCAGTGGAATCACCAGAGAGGTTAGTGCCATAGACAGGATGGGGTGGGGCCCATACCTGCTCAGGAACAATTACCTGATGAAGCACACCTGTATCCAGTGACCTGTATCCTTCTAGAACATATCACCCTCACCACACACAGTTGACAGCCCGAGCTAGTTCCGGGAAGAAGCAAGTCACCGTCACACTGAGTCAAAAATAAAATGTAGGCCAAAGACTGCAGAAATTGTT
The DNA here is from genome assembly GCF_964263955.1 of Coregonus lavaretus. Taxonomy (NCBI): domain Eukaryota; kingdom Metazoa; phylum Chordata; class Actinopteri; order Salmoniformes; family Salmonidae; genus Coregonus; species Coregonus lavaretus. The sequence continues at coordinate 1,113,414 of NC_140022.1, forward strand.
TACCTATGGCTTGGATTGTAAAGAGAAATCAAAGTGTATACTTTATACTAGCAGCACAGTACCTTTGTGTACATGGGTCAGGGTTAGTTATGTTTATATTCCAGACCCCTCCTACGTCCCTCCTCATGGGCAGCTCAGGGTTAAATCAGCTACTCTACTCCTACTGCTGACCTGTGTTGATCAATGAGACCACTGTTCATAAGGGTGTACACACACAAGCTATAGTTACAGAATACAATGAAAACCATCTGTAACAACACCAAAATTGCCAACAAGTATTTTGCATTAGCTGTGCGGTAACATTACACATTCATATGATGTACAGAGATCATTCATTCAGTGGAGAGAAAAAAGGTTGTAATTACAGCTGACAGTGATCTGATCATGGACTTAAATGTTGATTTGCATATTCAGCAGGTATGCCATCTATTTTATGCTTAAATTCGTGGAAAATAAAATAGGTAAAATGTTAGATAGCTACCTACTAGCTAGTGTGCTACGTCGTCCTCTCTCAGACCTGAACTCCACAGTAAATGAGCGAAAACAATCGTGCTCTTGTAATGCCACCCCTCCCCAATCGCCACATAGCTCTAGCCAACGTTGAGCCCTAGAGCAGGCATTCAACTACACACAGGGCGACAAACTTAATGCATTTCTAAGACCCCTACGGTTGACTGCAACAAACGGCCTAGCTACGTCTGTCAGGTAGGCATTTGAGTCAAATGTATTGTTCAATATTGCGCTATTGCTCTTTATAAATGGCATTTGCGTGCCCGATGTTTTAGCAAGGTTAGCTATGAATGTTGAAAGCTGTCAAACCAGCTTGCGCCTACTAGGTTAGCTTGTTGGCTAATGTTAACTAACTAACGTTAGGTTGGTACGGCTCCGAACTTTTCAAACTTCTTGAACATTGACAGAAAGCTCCTCAAAATATGAGAATTTGAAGTCAAATTTCTCGTAACAAATCTGCAACATTTTAATCAAGTTGTTTGTGGTGAATTAGATTTGTGATAGCGTAATAAAATGTTAAATTGTAGTTATTTTTCACTTAACTTCCGAAACAAATCACAACGATTGGTTGGATATCTGCGCAGATATCTGGGATATGTAGTTGTATCAAGTGCCGTTTTTCACAAGTAACTGCCCTTCTTGGAAAAAGCTCGACAGTTGGAAAGTTGTTTGACTGCTCTATTTAGCTGCTGGACTAGCTCCAAAGACCATGAACATAAACTCATCACAGCTAGTCAACAGCATTGTGCAAGTACATTTTTACCTGCAATGAATCACATTATTTTAAATTAACATTTTATGCAAATGTTTATTATGCATACAATGTCATCATTATACATGTACAGTGTTATTTGGTTCAGAAGTGCACTAAACAAGGCCACAACTTCACCACGAGCACTGATTATCCCAAGAACTACAAGTCCCAGTGTAGACCCTCAAACTTTCCCGTGCGGTAGCGCTGTCCTCCCGCGCAGGCGTACAAGGGGCATTGGGATATCAAGTTGGCCAAACAGAGGGTGATAAAATGGTAGGTAAGATCAAAATGATAAACCTAAACTTGTGAATAAACCCATGGGACAAAGTGTATAGCTGGAAATGTTTTGGGGGGCTCGCTATGAAGGCTCCCTATAACGGGAAACGGGTGTCCTCTGGCAGTGTCGCATTGCCAATGTGTCGTTCACTGTTGCAATTTATGTGGGAAATGGAAGGTCAGTTGTTGTTATTGTGAGAGCGGACAACCGCACTTGCGGCACGTACCTTTTCCCCTGGTTGGTATGTCGCCTATGCGTTGGAACAGAGAGGGGCTGTCCGTGCGCGCTGGCTTGGGAACTGGGTCGCGGGAGAGGGCGCTGCCAATGCCCGCTACCATCGGGCGGGTCCTGAGCGAGAAGATAGGGTCAGATCTGCAACACGGGCAGTTCTCTTCTCACGATTATAGCCATCTCGCACTGCACCGACCTAGCCACTGTTCAGATTCGAAGGGGCTCCGTGGTTGTGTGCCAACCCTCCCGTTGTTTACAGGAGCAAAACGTTTGTTGTTTTTTCACACGGTGCGTTGCTCACGGTGATGAGTGATGTAATGACTGTTGCCAGTGTGTGTTATTGATCCCGTTCCGTTATCTGTCCCGACGACCGTTTAGATCATTGCGGAATGTTTACATCAAGATGTATTTCCCAACACAGATGTATTTCCCGTTTCTAACGGATTATCCCTCAGGCTCCCATCAATGCCATATGATTCTATATAGATGTACAATGTTTTGGGGAGTGCATGCTGTGAAGAAAGTAAAGTTTACAGTCAAAAGGATGGGTTGAACAGAACACCAGTGCTGCCATTGACTGGCAGGACTCCAACAACCCTCTCTGTCTAAGGATGCTGTTCTGTAGAGAGAAATACAAATCGGAGAGAAATGGAACTGTTCTCCAACAGATAGTTACCGACTGTAGACTAGGTAGTGGGGAATATATCTGTCATGTTTCTGGTGCACCTGACCCGATGGCCTTAGCAGGTGATCTGAAGAGCAGTCTGCCAGAGGTCAGAGGTGAGGGATAACCTGCCTGTCTTTGTAGTGGCTGTATATATGTGTGTGCGTGTGTGAACCTGTCTATCTCAACTGGGTCTGTCCTCTCTGGCAGCATAAGCTGAAGTCGTCTCAAAAGGACAAGGTTCGTCAGTTCATGACCTTTACTCAGTCTGGGGAGAGGACAGCTGTGTACTGCCTGACCCAGAATGACTGGAAACTAGAGGTGGCCACAGACAACTACTTCCAGAACCCCGACCTCTACTATAAAGAATCCATGAAAACCTCTGTGGACCGCAAGAAGCTAGAACAGCTCTACAACCGATACAAAGGTAAGAGGAAGAGGGGAGGGGAGAGGGAGGGTGTAGTGGTGAGAGGAGGAGGGGAGAGGGGGTGTAGTGGTGAGAGGGGAGAGGGAGGGTGTAGTGGTGAGAGGGAGGGTGTAGTGGTGAGAGGGGAGAGGGGAGAGGGAGGGTGTAGTGGGGAGAGGGGAGAGGGAGGGTGTAGTGGTGAGAGGGGAGAGGGAGGGTGTAGTGGTGAGAGGGAGGGTGTAGTGGTGAGAGGGGAGAGGGGAGAGGGAGGGTGTAGTGGGGAGAGGGGAGAGGGAGGGTGTAGTGGTGAGAGGGGAGAGGGGGGGTGTAGTGGTGAGAGGGGAGAGGGGAGAGGGAGGGTGTAGTGGGGAGAGGGGAGAGGGAGGGTGTAGTGGTGAGAGGGGAGAGGGGGGGTGTAGTGGTGAGAGGGGAGAGGGGAGAGGGAGGGTGTAGTGGTGAGAGGGGAGAGGGGAGAGGGAGGGTGTAGTGGTGAGAGGGGAGAGGGGAGAGGGAGGGTGTAGTGGTGAGAGGGGAGAGGGGAGAGGGAGGGTGTAGTGGTGAGAGGGGAGAGGGGAGAGGGAGGGTGTAGTGGTGAGAGGGGAGAGGGGAGAGGGAGGGTGTAGTGGTGAGAGGGGAGAGGGGAGAGGGAGGGTGTAGTGGTGAGAGGGGAGAGGGGAGAGGGAGGGTGTAGTGGTGAGAGGGGAGAGGGGAGAGGGAGGGTGTAGTGGGGAGAGGGGAGAGGGAGGGTGTAGTGGTGAGAGGGGAGAGGGGAGAGGGAGGGTGTAGTGGTGAGAGGGGAGAGGGGAGAGGGAGGGTGTAGTGGTGAGAGGGGAGAGGGGAGAGGGAGGGTGTAGTGGTGAGAGGGGAGAGGGGAGAGGGAGGGTGTAGTGGTGAGAGGGGAGAGGGAGGGTGTAGTGGTGAGAGGGGAGAGGGAGGGTGTAGTGGTGAGAGGGGAGAGGGGGGGTGTAGTGGTGAGAGGGGAGAGGGGAGAGGGAGGGTGTAGTGGTGAGAGGGGAGAGGGGAGAGGGAGGGTGTAGTGGTGAGAGGGGAGAGGGGAGAGGGAGGGTGTAGTGGTGAGAGGGGAGAGGGGAGAGGGAGGGTGTAGTGGTGAGAGGGGAGAGGGGAGAGGGAGGGTGTAGTGGGGAGAGGGGAGAGGGAGGGTGTAGTGGTGAGAGGGGAGAGGGAGGGTGTAGTGGTGAGAGGGGAGAGGGAGGGTGTAGTGGTGAGGGGGGAGAGGGAGGGTGTGGTGGTGAGAGGAGAGGGGAGGGTGTAGTGGTGAGAGGGGAGAGGGGGGGTGTAGTGGTGAGAGGGGAGAGGGGAGAGGGAGGGTGTAGTGGTGAGAGGGGAGAGGGGAGAGGGAGGGTGTAGTGGTGAGAGGGGAGAGGGGAGAGGGAGGGTGTAGTGGTGAGAGGGGAGAGGGGAGAGGGAGGGTGTAGTGGTGAGAGGGGAGAGGGGAGAGGGAGGGTGTAGTGGTGAGAGGGGAGAGGGAGGGTGTAGTGGTGAGAGGGGAGAGGGGAGAGGGAGGGTGTAGTGGTGAGAGGGGAGAGGGGGGGTGTAGTGGTGAGGGGAGAGAGGGAGGGTGTAGTGGTGAGGGGGGAGAGGGAGGGTGTGGTGGTGAGAGGGGAGAGGGAGGGTGTAGTGGTGAGGGGGAGGGTGTAGTGGTGAGGGGGAGGGTGTAGTGGTGAGGGGGAGGGTGTAGTGGTGAGGGGGAGGGTGTAGTGGTGAGGGGGGGTGTAGTGGTGAGAGGGGAGAGGGGAGAGGGAGGGTGTAGTGGTGAGGGGGGGTGTAGTGGTGAGAGGGGAGAGGGGAGAGGGAGGGTGTAGTGGTGAGAGGAGGGGGGGAGAGGGGGTGTAGTGGTGAGAGGAGAGGGGATGGGAGAGGAGGAGAGGGGTTGTAGTGGTGAGAGGAGAGGTGGAGGGGGGGTGTAGTGGTGAGAGGAGAGGGGATGGGAGAGGAGGAGGGGGGGTGTAGTGGTGAGAGGAGGTGTAGTGGTGAGAGGGGATGGGAGAGGAGTAGAGGGGGTGTAGTGGTGGGAGGAAGAGGGGATGGGAGAGGAGGGGGAGGAGGGTGTAGTGGTGAGAGGAGAGGGGATGGGAGAGGAGGAGAGGGGTTGTAGTGGTGAGAGGAGGAGATGGGGTGTAGTGGTGAGAGGAAGAGGGGAGGGGAGAGGAGGAGGAGGGTGTAGTGGTGAGAGGAGAGGGGATGGGAGAGGGGGTGTAGTGGTGAGAGGAGAGGAGAGGGGATGGGAGAGGAGGAGATGGGGTGTAGTGGTGAGAGGAAGAGGGGAGGGGAGAGGGGGTGTAGTGGGGAGAGGAAGAGGGGAGGGGAGGTGGAGAGGTGTGTGTGTGTTAGGATTAGGTGTGTACTGTGCTCCATGGGTGGCTGGTGGGTGTATATGAAGAATGAAGGAAACATTTAATGAAGTGTGTGTATTGTATCAGTGTATTGTATCAGTGTAATGTATCAGCTCTGAGTTGTAGTCCTATTTAATTATTGTTGTTGTGTTCCTCTCCAGACCCCCAGGATGAGAATAAGATCGGTATCGACGGGATCCAGCAGTTCTGTGATGACCTCACCCTGGACCCGGCCAGTAGGAGTGTTCTGGTGGTGGCCTGGAAGTTCCGTGCCGCCACGCAGTGTGAGTTCAGCAGGAAGGAGTTCCTCGACGGCATGGCCGAGCTGGGGTGAGCTAGCTTCCTGTGATGTCATCTTTCTGCGCCACGCAGTTGTGTTCACTGTTCAGTAGGAACCATTTTTGAGAAACGTTTTGAAATGGAAAATGAAAGCAAGTGTTATTGAACAACTAAACATTTTGAAACGGAGGTCAGGCAGGTACTAGCTGGACTTGTCCAATAAGAAGGCTCCTGTGTGTGTGTGTGTGTGTGTGTGTCCTCCTAGCTGTGACAGTCCAGAGAAGCTGAAGGCTCTGCTCCCCAGACTAGAACAGGAACTCAAAGACACGGCCAAGTTTAAAGACTTCTACCAGTTCACCTTCAACTTCGCCAAGAACCCCGGACAGAAGGGACTAGGTAAGCATTTTCCATAGCTTTCTTGAAAAATGCTCTGAAAGTGGGGAAAAATAGGTTTTGGTAAATATTGTATCCAGATGGAGAGGTTTAGGCAAACCCTGGTTGGTCCAGCACTGTGTTTGAGGAGAAGGGTTTTCACCCTGGTGTAGTTTTCCTAACCCTGGCGTTGAATTCCTCCGTGGGAACATTGGTAGACAGCTATGGTGGTTTGGCATCAGCAGTGTAATGTAGTTCTGTCTCAGTCAGGACCAACCAGGCACCAAAGGGAGGAATGGGTTTCAGATGGAAAACTATGAATTGTCCTATCAGGTAAGTAAAGAGCTCCCCCTTCACAACACAGCCTCTAGTTTGGCTACTACTGCTCTATGAACCCTGCTGAGGAGAGGGCCTTGAGTCTGATAGCTAGTGTGTTGTTACTGTGTAATAACAGGTTTACAGATAGATCACTTATCACGCTAAACAGAGATCAGGGTGCGTCTCAAATGGAAGCCCATTCCCTAGATAGTCACTACTTTTGACCGGAGCCCTATGGGCCCAGTAGGGCACTATTTAGGTTATAGGGTACCATTTGATACTCAACCCAGGGGATTCCCTGGATGGGACAACTTTGTTCTGGTTGTTGTTCCTGCTGGTCTGTTCTGTGTTGTTATGACGACCAGAGTGGGTGACCCAGCTAAGTTCCTGGAACAACAGTAGCGCCCATTGTCAAAACTCAACTGGCTGTGATGCCTCTCTCTCTCTGTAACTCTCTGTCTGACACTGTAATGTCACTAGGGCTGTGATGCCTCTCTCTCTCTGTAACTCTCTGTCTGACACTGTAATGTCACTAGGGCTGTGATGCCTCTCTCTCTGTAACTCTCTGCCTGACACTGTAATGTCACTAGGGCTGTGATGCCTCTCTCTCTCTGTAACTCTCTGTCTGACACTGTAATGTCACTAGGGCTGTGATGCCTCTCTCTCTCTGTAACTCTCTGCCTGACACTGTAATGTCACTAGGGCTGTGATGCCTCTCTCTCTCTGTAACTCTCTGTCTGACACTGTAATGTCACTAGGGCTGTGACGATACCAGTATCGCAATATTTTCCATGGCTAAAATGAAAACAGGAAGCAGACTAAACTCTTTGGTCCTTTAAAAACCTGCTGTATGGAAGATATTGTGTTCTATAGCTTGGAATATAAAGACATGTGACTGGATGACAACATCCGTTTGGGCTGTTTTCCTGAAGAAGTGAAATCCGCTTCCTGTTTTATTTCCTTGCCACGATACTAACGACTATGAGGAGACTGGTATTGTCCCGGCCACTAGATGCCACCCCCTCAATCTCTTTCTCTGTCTCTCACTCACTCACACACTAACTCCAAGGTCAGCAGTTATGTTATCAAACTATTCAGACTCTATGGAAACACAGAAATACATCATACTTGCATGTCCTGTGTGTTTGACTGAAATGCTGAATAAGTACTGTTGTTGTTGTAGCCAACTTGCCATGCCCATTGATGATGATGTTATGAACCCCTCTGCTCTCTGTGTCAGACCTGGAGATGGCTGTAGTCTACTGATGATGTAATTAACCCCTCTGCTCTCTGTGTCAGACCTGGAGATGGCTGTAGTCTACTGATGATGTTATTAACCCCTCTGCTCTCTGTGTCAGACCTGGAGATGGCTGTAGTCTACTGCTGATGTAATTAACCCCTCTGCTCTCTGTGTCAGACCTGGAGATGGCTGTAGTCTACTGATGATGTTATTAACCCCTCTGCTCTCTGTGTCAGACCTGGAGATGGCTGTAGTCTACTGATGATGTTATTAACCCCTCTGCTCTCTGTGTCAGACCTGGAGATGGCTGTAGTCTACTGATGATGTTATGAACCCCTCTGCTCTCTGTGTCAGACCTGGAGATGGCTGTAGTCTACTGATGATGTTATTAACCCCTCTGCTCTCTGTGTCAGACCTGGAGATGGCTGTAGTCTACTGATGATGTTATGAACCCCTCTGCTCTCTGTGTCAGACCTGGAGATGGCTGTAGTCTACTGATGATGTTATTAACCCCTCTGCTCTCTGTGTCAGACCTGGAGATGGCTGTAGTCTACTGATGATGTTATTAACCCCTCTGCTCTCTGTGTCAGACCTGGAGATGGCTGTAGTCTACTGATGATGTTATTAACCCCTCTGCTCTCTGTGTCAGACCTGGAGATGGCTGTAGTCTACTGATGATGTTATTAACCCCTCTGCTCTCTGTGTCAGACCTGGAGATGGCTGTAGTCTACTGATGATGTTATTAACCCCTCTGCTCTCTGTGTCAGACCTGGAGATGGCTGTAGTCTACTGATGATGTTATTAACCCCTCTGCTCTCTGTGTCAGACCTGGAGATGGCTGTAGTCTACTGATGATGTTATTAACCCCTCTGCTCTCTGTGTCAGACCTGGAGATGGCTGTAGTCTACTGATGATGTTATTAACCCCTCTGCTCTCTGTGTCAGACCTGGAGATGGCTGTAGTCTACTGATGATGTTATTAACCCCTCTGCTCTCTGTGTCAGACCTGGAGATGGCTGTAGTCTACTGATGATGTTATTAACCCCTCTGCTCTCTGTGTCAGACCTGGAGATGGCTGTAGTCTACTGATGATGTTATTAACCCCTCTGCTCTCTGTGTCAGACCTGGAGATGGCTGTAGTCTACTGATGATGTTATTAACCCCTCTGCTCTCTGTGTCAGACCTGGAGATGGCTGTAGTCTACTGATGATGTTATTAACCCCTCTGCTCTCTGTGTCAGACCTGGAGATGGCTGTAGTCTACTGATGATGTAATTAACCCCTCTGCTCTCTGTGTCAGACCTGGAGATGGCTGTAGTCTACTGATGATGTTATTAACCCCTCTGCTCTCTGTGTCAGACCTGGAGATGGCTGTAGTCTACTGATGATGTTATTAACCCCTCTGCTCTCTGTGTCAGACCTGGAGATGGCTGTAGTCTACTGATGATGTTATTAACCCCTCTGCTCTCTGTGTCAGACCTGGAGATGGCTGTAGTCTACTGATGATGTTATTAACCCCTCTGCTCTCTGTGTCAGACCTGGAGATGGCTGTAGTCTACTGATGATGTTATTAACCCCTCTGCTCTCTGTGTCAGACCTGGAGATGGCTGTAGTCTACTGATGATGTAATTAACCCCTCTGCTCTCTGTGTCAGACCTGGAGATGGCTGTAGTCTACTGATGATGTTATTAACCCCTCTGCTCTCTGTGTCAGACCTGGAGATGGCTGTAGTCTACTGATGATGTTATTAACCCCTCTGCTCTCTGTGTCAGACCTGGAGATGGCTGTAGTCTACTGATGATGTTATTAACCCCTCTGCTCTCTGTGTCAGACCTGGAGATGGCTGTAGTCTACTGATGATGTTATTAACCCCTCTGCTCTCTGTGTCAGACCTGGAGATGGCTGTAGTCTACTGATGATGTTATTAACCCCTCTGCTCTCTGTGTCAGACCTGGAGATGGCTGTAGTCTACTGATGATGTAATTAACCCCTCTGCTCTCTGTGTCAGACCTGGAGATGGCTGTAGTCTACTGATGATGTTATTAACCCCTCTGCTCTCTGTGTCAGACCTGGAGATGGCTGTAGTCTACTGATGATGTTATTAACCCCTCTGCTCTCTGTGTCAGACCTGGAGATGGCTGTAGTCTACTGATGATGTTATTAACCCCTCTGCTCTCTGTGTCAGACCTGGAGATGGCTGTAGTCTACTGATGATGTTATGAACCCCTCTGCTCTCTGTGTCAGACCTGGAGATGGCTGTAGTCTACTGATGATGTAATTAACCCCTCTGCTCTCTGTGTCAGACCTGGAGATGGCTGTAGTCTACTGATGATGTTATTAACCCCTCTGCTCTCTGTGTCAGACCTGGAGATGGCTGTAGTCTACTGATGATGTTATTAACCCCTCTGCTCTCTGTGTCAGACCTGGAGATGGCTGTAGTCTACTGATGATGTTATTAACCCCTCTGCTCTCTGTGTCAGACCTGGAGATGGCTGTAGTCTACTGATGATGTAATTAACCCCTCTGCTCTCTGTGTCAGACCTGGAGATGGCTGTAGTCTACTGATGATGTAATTAACCCCTCTGCTCTCTGTGTCAGACCTGGATATGGCTGTAGCCTACTGGAACCTGGTTCTAACAGGTCGATTCAAGTTCCTGGACCTCTGGAACAGGTTTCTATTGGTGAGTGGAGCCGATGCAAGTGTGTATTAATGGCTATTTCCATTAACTATGTTGGACCTAGGTGTTTCATTCATGTATTGATAGTCTCTGATGATGTCATCTATCTGTGTGATTAATGCAGGAGCATCATAATATCTGATGATGTCATCTATCTGTGTGATTAATGCAGGAGCATCATAATCTCTGATGATGTCATCTATCTGTGTGATTAATGCAGGAGCATCATAATCTCTGATGATGTCATCCATCTGTGTGATTAATGCAGGAGCATCATAATCTCTGATGATGTCATCTATCTGTGTGATTAATGCAGGAGCATCATAATCTCTGATGATGTCATCTATCTGTGTGATTAATGCAGGAGCATCATAATCTCTGATGATGTCATCTATCTGTGTGATTAATTCAGGAGCATCATAATCTCATCTATATGTGTGATTAATGCAGGAGCATCATAATCTCTGATGATGTCATCTATCTGTGTGATTAGATGCAGGAGCATCGTAATCTCTGATGATGTCATCTGTCTGTGTGATTAATGCAGGAGCATCATAATCTCTGATGATGTCATCTGTCTGTGTGATTAATGCAGGAGCATCATAATCTCTGATGATGTCATCTATCTGTGTGATTAATGCAGGAGCATCATAATCTCTGATGATGTCATCTATCTGTGTGATTAATGCAGGAGCATCATAAGCGGTCGATCCCCAAAGACACGTGGAACCTCCTACTGGACTTTGGCAACATGATCGCAGACGACATGTCCAACTACGACGAGGAAGGTGAGATATAACCACCTATTATGAATGGGTCCCAAATGGCACCCTTTTCCTGTGCACTACTTTTGACCAGGCCCATAGTGCACTATATACGGATTAGGGTGCCATTTGAAACGCAGCCAAAGATTTCTGTAGGACCAATAAAACATACACTGGCCCACACCCTGCCCACCCTAAGCTTAGATCCAGGATCAGATTCCTCTACCCCAAATCCAACCATAACCACTAGAAGTATGACTAAGATCTGACCTGGAGTCAGCAGTTGGGGATTGGGACTTGACTTCTACCTACTACCACGCAGCTCAATCACTATCAAAATATTTCTGCCAATCACTAACCATGCAGCTAATCATGTGACCCTTTTCTGTCCACTCAGGAGCTTGGCCTGTCCTCATAGATGACTTTGTGGAATTTGCCCGGCCAATCGTGACAGGGGGCAAGCGTAAAACCATATAGGCCATACCCAGTTCCCAGCAGGGGCTGAGGATTTTTATACACACGAGCCAAAAAGAGACTTCTACAAGACTGTCCAAGGTTGTGAGACTTAGCTGCCAATCAGGGGCCGGGGAGCGACAGACAGCCAATCAGAGAGAAGGAAAACAACAGGAAGAGGAGTTATCTTTTTCTTTGTTTTGGGACTGAGTCACTACGGGAGGCGGGCTGTCAGCGGGGGGTGGGATCTGTGGGCGGAGCTATGAGCTCTGCTCCCATTGGCTGGCTGGATCAGACTGAGCGGCCAGGGACTACAGTACCCGTACACCACACCAGACACCATCAGATCAGTGGGCTTGTCTATAGATTCTAGAACTGGTGCTCTGGCCCCACCCCCCTACCTGTAGCCCCCCGGCCCCGCCCCCTCCTTACTAAAGAACGACCAGGGAGAGCAAACAGAACAGCAGAGAGAGACGGAAGGTTTGCTCTCTGCAGCAGACGCAGACAGAAGGGTGTGATATTTGATCCAGTGGAGGCTGCTGAGGGGAGGACGGCTCATAATAATGGCTGGAACAGAGTGAATGGAATGGCATCAAACCATGTGTTTGATGTATTTCAACCATTCCACTGATTCTGCTCCAGCATTACCACGAGCCCGTCCTCCCCAATGAGGGTGCCACCAGCCTCCTGTGATCTGATCTCACAGTAGTAAGACGTGTCCTCTCTGCCGGCCCATGATGGATGGACTAGGACACTTAGAGGTTCTGCATGTTTCTCTAGTTGAGCATTAAGCGGCAGCGTGGACGGAAGAAGAACAACTACGTTTTTATTATTATCATTGAGCTTCTTCTCATCTAATCAGAGGTGAGGGGTGTGGTCATCATCCAATGTTCTCATCCAATCCAACGTCAGTGTAACGTTCTGCTTCCATTTCAATCTAACATGTAAAAGTTCTGTCACTTTTCTTGTTATTATGTGAGGTTCAGGGCCTGTGTCCATAAAGAGTCTCAGAGTAGGAGTGCTGATCTAGGACCAGTTTAGCCTTTTAGATCATAATGAGTAAGATTACATGAACAGGGAGGACCTGATCCCAGATCAGCACGACTACTCTGAGACGCTTCATGAATACAGGCCCAGATCCACTGTGGTATTCAGATAGAAGTGGACGGACCGACCGACAGAGCAGCATGCTTTTAGAGCTCAACACCAGCAGAAACACTATAGCTACAGTTGGAACATACTGTATCCATAGTATTCATGTATAGATCTAGAATTTTAGAATAATGAATACGATATAAAGAAGACATGAAGACATTTATAATCATGAGATGGAGGAAGAGGTATTTGAAATGCGTACGAGGTCCTCAGATTTCTAGGCTGTGTCCCAAATGGCACCCTATTTCCTATATATTACTGGTCAAAAGTAGTGCACTATATAGGGAACAGGTTTACCATTTGGGACGCACAATGTCTCCGAGCTTTCTGTCTGATTTTAGTTAGTTTGTTTTGGGGTGTAACTGTTCACATCACCAGAGACCGGCTCCTTGACTGTTGGTCTATCATATCCTTATCCAGGGGCTAACTTCTCTTTTCCAACAAGTTAGTTCTTTTATTTTCCGAAGCAGCACACAACAAGGTGAATTCATGGATCATATTCAGTCTGCAGCACTGTACATCGTTCATAGTTGAATCTATGGATCATATTCAGTCTGCAGCACTGTACATCGTTCATAGTTGAATCTATGGATCATATTCAGTCTGCAGCACTGTACATCGTTCATAGTTGAATCTATGGATCATATTCAGTCTGCAGCACTGTACATCGTTCATAGTTGAATCTATGGATCATATTCAGTCTGCAGCACTGTACATCGTTCATAGTTGAATCTATGGATCATATTCAGTCTGCAGCACTGTACATCGTTTTTAAACTGTTTCAGTTGTTAGTATTGTTTTGGTTGGTCATCATGAGTCACTGCTAGCCAGCCCAGTGAAGTGAAGGTTACAGTGTGTCATCAGACCAGACTGAGACCCATGTCTACTAGCTACTTCTCTCAGACACACACACACACACACACACACACACACACACACACACACACACACACACACACACACACACACACACAGAACATCTCAGTAACAGACGTATCCCCTGACACAGCAGGCTGCAGGTAATAGTTCCCCTTCATTCTCTGGAAATGTTCCTGAGATTTTGGGCTGCACCTCGGCTATGTCCCAAATGGCACCCTAAAGTTGTGCACTATGTAGGGAATAGGGTGCCATTTGGGACGCATGTCTAAGTTATGCTAGTTATGCCACGTGTTCTTAGACAATTGCACTCAAATATGGGGAAAGTAATAAAAACATATTCTGTTCAACGGTGACATGTAATGACAGGAGAAGACTGAGACTATGGAAGAGTTTCTCCTCTGAACTTCCTACACAACGAACGCGGTACACTAAGGTACGCGCTGAGAGAGCTGTCCAGTGTGTTGACTGTCTGTGCGTTAGTCATATTCAGCTCATCACGTCAGTATTTTTTCCACTGAGAGAAAATAAAAATGATTTAAAACATTTGTGAACTTTCTGCTGTGGAGACATTATACAATACTTTGTTTTGGCAAAGGAAGGTCACGTCAATAAAGCATGTTGTTTTTAACCAAATGGAATGAGAGACTTTGTATCCATCTGTTTTGTTCAAGGTTTTTTTTTGCCCCACACATACAGTGGGGAAAAAAAGTATTTAGTCAACCACCAATTGTGCAAGTTCTCCCACTTAAAAAGATGAGAGAGGCCTGTAATTTTCATCATAGGTACACGTCAACTATGATAGACAAAATTAGAAAAATAAATCCAGAAAATCACATTGTAAGATTTATTTATGAATTTATTTGCAAATTATGGTGGAAAATAAGTATTTGGTCAATAACAAAAGTTTCTCAATACTTTGTTATATACCCTTTGTTGGCAATGACACAGGTCAAACGTTTTCTGTAAGTCTTCATAAGGTTTTCACACACTGTTGCTGGTATTTTGGCCGATTCCTCCATGCAGATCTCCTCTAGAGCAGTGATGTTTTGGGGCTGTCGCTGGGCAACACAGACTTTCAACTCCCTCCAAAGATTTTCTATGGGGTTGAGATCTGGAGACTGGCTAGGCCACTCCAGGACCTTGAAATGCTTCTTACGAAGCCACTCCTTCGTTGCCCGGGCGGTGTGTTTGGGATCATTGTCATGCTGAAAGACCCAGCCACGCTTCATCTTCAATGCCCTTGCTGATGGAAGGAGGTTTTCACTCAAAATCTCACGATACATGGCCCCATTCATTCTTTCCTTTACACGGATCAGTCGTCCTGGTCCCTTTGCAGAAAAACATCCCAAAGCATGATGTTTCCACCCCCATGCTTCACAGTAGGTATGGTGTTCTTTGGATGCAACTCAGCATTCTTTGTCCTCCAAACACGACGAGTTGAGTTTTTACCAAAAAGTTCTATTTTGGTTTCATCTGACATTCTCCCAATCCTCTTCTGGATCATCCAAATGCACTCTAGCAAACTTCAGACGGGCCTGGACATGTACTGGCTTAAGCAGGGGGACACGTCTGGCACTGCAGGATTTGAGTCCCTGGCGGCGTAGTGTGTTACTGATGGTAGGCTTTGTTACTTTGGTCCCAGCTCTCTGCAGGTCATTCACTAGGTCCCCCTGTGTGGTTCTGGGATTTTTGCTCACTGTTCTTGTGATCATTTTGACCCCACGGGGTGAGATCTTGCGTGGAGCCCCAGATCGAGGGAGATTATCAGTGGTCTTGTATGTCTTCCATTTCATAATAATTACTCCCACAGTTGATTTCTTCAAACCAAGCTGCTTACCTATTGCAGATTCAGTCTTCCCAGCCTGGTGCAGGTCTACAATTTTGTTTCTGGTGTCCTTTGACAGCTCTTTGGTCTTGGCCATAGTGGAGTTTGGAGTGTGACTGTTTGAGGTTGTGGACAGGTGTCTTTTATACTGATAACAAGTTCAAACAGGTGCCATTAATACAGGTAACGAGTGGAGGACAGAGGAGCCTCTTAAAGAATAAGTTACAGGTCTGTGAGAGCCAGAAATCTTGCTTGTTTGTAGGTGACCAAATACTTATTTTCCACCATAATTTGCAAATAAATTCATTAAAAATCCTACAATGTGATTTTCTGGAATTTTTTTCCTCAACTTGTCTGTCTTAGTTGACGTGTACCTATGATGAAAATTACAGGCCTCTCTCATCTTTTTAAGTGGGAGAACTTGCACAATTGGTGGCTGACTAAATAAATTTTTTCCCCACTGTAGAGACGTAAAGACATCACAACGTTGTCTCTGTCCCATTATGGCGTCTGTGAGCTTTTAGGAAGAGTCTAGGTGCAAAGGTTAAGGATGAGGGAGGGGGGGGTTGTTGTTGGTGGGTGAGAATGAGAGAGGGTTTAGGGGTGATGAGAGGTAACAAGGGAGGGGGGCTGGTTAACACTCCATTCTTATCATGCCCCAGTGGGGAGGGAGGGAAGGGGTCTCGACACTAGGCCTACTGGTCCAGCTGACACAGAGCCTAACCTCCATCCCCCACTGCCCTCTAACCTTCCAGCCCTCCCCTCTTCCAGCCCTCTAAAGGTGTCCGCATGCTTCCCAGCCGAAACAGTTCAGTAGAGTTCGTGCATATATTATGACAACATTTTGTTCGTTTTTGTTTGTTTTGGACTTCGGTGAGGGTTTTGTCGGCTGTTCTGGCACACAGTAATTGTTCTTGAGGCAAGCCAAAGTCTCCCCACCATCCAGCCCTCTAACCCTCCTACCCTCCCCACCTCCTAACCTCCATTCCCCCAGCTCTCTAACCATCCAGCCCTCTAATCTAACCCTCCAGCCCTCTAACCCTCCTACCCTCCCCACCTCCTAACCTCCAGCCCTCCCTCCTCCAGCCATCTAACCCTCCAGCCCTCCCCTCCTCCCCTCCTCTAACCCTCCAGCCCTCCCTCCTCCAGCCCTCTAACCCTCCAGCCCTCTCCTCCCCTCCTCTAACCCTCCAGCCCTCACCCTCCTCCAGCCCTCTAACCCTCCAGCCCTCCCCTCCTCCAGCCCTCTATCCCTCCAGCCCTCTCCTACCCTCCTCTAACCCTCCAGCCCTCCCCTCCTCCAGCCCTCTAACCCTCCAGCCCTCCCCTC
Organism: Coregonus lavaretus; assembly: GCF_964263955.1. Lineage (NCBI taxonomy): Eukaryota > Metazoa > Chordata > Actinopteri > Salmoniformes > Salmonidae > Coregonus > Coregonus lavaretus. The sequence continues at coordinate 1,129,901 of NC_140022.1, forward strand.
CTCCAGCCCTCTATCCCTCCAGCCCTTTCCTCCCCTCCTCTAACCCTCCAGCCCTCCCCTCCTCTAACCCTCCCCTCCCCCAGCCCTCTAACCCTCCAGCCCTCCCCTCCTCCAGCCCTCTAACCCTCCAGCCCTCCCCTCCTCCAGCCCTCTAACCCTCCAGCCCTCCCCTCCTCCAGCCCTCTAACCCTCCAGCCCTCCCTCCTCCAGCCCTCCCCTCCCCCATCCCTCTAACCCTCCAGCCCTCCCTCCTCCAGCCCTCCCCTCCTCCAGCCCTCCCCTCCTCCAGCCCTCCCTTCCTCCAGCCCTCTAACCCTCCAGCCCTCTAACCCTCCAGCCCTCTAACCCTCCAGCCCTCTAACCCTCCAGCCCTCTAACCCTCCAGCCCTCTAACCCTCCAGCCCTCCCCTCCTCCAGCCCTCTAACCCTCCAGCCATCCCTTCCTCCAGCCCTCTAACCCTCCAGCCCTCCCCTCCTCCAGCCCTCTAACCCTCCAGCCCTCCCCTCCCCTCCTCTAGCCCTCTAACCTCCAGCCCTCCCTCCTCCAGCCCTCTAACCCTCCAGCCCTCTCTTCCTCCAGCCCTCTCTTCCTCCAGTCCTCTCTTCCTCCAGCCCTCTCATCCTCCAGCCCTCTCTTCCTCCAGCCCTCTAGCCCTCCAGTCCTCTCTTCCTCCAGTCCTCTAACCCTCCAGCCCTCCCCTCCTCCAGCCCTCCCCTCCTCCAGCCCTCTAACCCTCCAGCCCTCACCTCCTCCAGCCCTCTAACCCTCCAGCCCTCAGTCCTCCAGCCCTCTAACCCTCCAGCCATCCCCTCCTCCAGCCCTCTAACCCTCCAGCCCTCCCCCCTCCAGCCCTCTAACCTCCAGCCCTCCCTCCTCCAGCCCTCCCCTCCTCCAGCCCTCTAACCTCCAGCCCTCCCCTCCTCCAGCCCTTTAACCTCCAGCCCTACCTCCTCCAGTCCTCTAACCCTCCAGCCCTCTCTTCCTCCAGCCCTCTAACCCTCCAGCCCTCTCTTCCTCCAGCCTTCTAACCCTCCAGCCCTCTCTTCCTCCAGTCCTCTAACCCTCCAGCCCTCTCTTCCTCCAGCCCTCTAACCCTCCAGCCCTCTCTTCCTCCAGTCCTCTAACCCTCCAGCCCTCCCTCCTCCAGCCCTCCCCTCCTCCAGCCATCTAACCCTCCAGCCCCCCCCCCCTCCTCCAGCCCTGTAACCCTCCAGCCCTCTCTTCCTCCAGTCCTCTAACCCTCCAGCCCTCTCTTCCTCCCCTCCTCTAACCCTCCAGCCCTCCCCTCCTCTAACCCTCCCCTCCCCCAGCCCTCTAACCCTCCAGCCCTCCCCTCCTCCAGCCCTCTAACCCTCCAGCCCTCCCCTCCTCCAGCCCTCTAACCCTCCAGCCCTCCCCTCCTCCAGCCCTCTAACCCTCCAGCCCTCCCTCCTCCAGCCCTCCCCTCCCCCATCCCTCTAACCCTCCAGCCCTCCCTCCTCCAGCCCTCCCCTCCTCCAGCCCTCCCCTCCTCCAGCCCTCCCTTCCTCCAGCCCTCTAACCCTCCAGCCCTCTAACCCTCCAGCCCTCTAACCCTCCAGCCCTCTAACCCTCCAGCCCTCTAACCCTCCAGCCCTCTAACCCTCCAGCCCTCCCCTCCTCCAGCCCTCTAACCCTCCAGCCATCCCTTCCTCCAGCCCTCTAACCCTCCAGCCCTCCCCTCCTCCAGCCCTCTAACCCTCCAGCCCTCCCCTCCCCTCCTCTAGCCCTCTAACCTCCAGCCCTCCCTCCTCCAGCCCTCTAACCCTCCAGCCCTCTCTTCCTCCAGCCCTCTCTTCCTCCAGTCCTCTCTTCCTCCAGCCCTCTCATCCTCCAGCCCTCTCTTCCTCCAGCCCTCTAGCCCTCCAGTCCTCTCTTCCTCCAGTCCTCTAACCCTCCAGCCCTCCCCTCCTCCAGCCCTCCCCTCCTCCAGCCCTCTAACCCTCCAGCCCTCACCTCCTCCAGCCCTCTAACCCTCCAGCCCTCAGTCCTCCAGCCCTCTAACCCTCCAGCCATCCCCTCCTCCAGCCCTCTAACCCTCCAGCCCTCCCCCCTCCAGCCCTCTAACCTCCAGCCCTCCCTCCTCCAGCCCTCCCCTCCTCCAGCCCTCTAACCTCCAGCCCTCCCCTCCTCCAGCCCTTTAACCTCCAGCCCTACCTCCTCCAGTCCTCTAACCCTCCAGCCCTCTCTTCCTCCAGCCCTCTAACCCTCCAGCCCTCTCTTCCTCCAGCCTTCTAACCCTCCAGCCCTCTCTTCCTCCAGTCCTCTAACCCTCCAGCCCTCTCTTCCTCCAGCCCTCTAACCCTCCAGCCCTCTCTTCCTCCAGTCCTCTAACCCTCCAGCCCTCCCTCCTCCAGCCCTCCCCTCCTCCAGCCATCTAACCCTCCAGCCCCCCCCCCCTCCTCCAGCCCTGTAACCCTCCAGCCCTCTCTTCCTCCAGTCCTCTAACCCTCCAGCCCTCTCTTCCTCCAGTCCTCTAACCCTCCAGCCATCCCCTCCTCCAGCCCTCTAACCCTCCAGCCCTCCAGCCCTCCCCTCCTCCAGCCATCTAACCCTCCAGCCCCCCCTCCTCCAGCCCTGTAACCCTCCAGCCCTCTCTTCCTCCAGTCCTCTAACCCTCCAGCCATCCCCCCCTCTAACCCTCCAGCCCTCCCCTCCTCCAGCCCTCTAACCCTCCACCCCCCCCTCCTCCAGCCCTCCCCTCCTCCAGCCCTCTCTTCCTCCAGCCCTCTCTTCCTCCAGCCCTCTAACCCTCCAGCCCTCTCTTCCTCCAGTCCTCTAACCCTCCAGCCCTCTAACCCTCCAGCCCTCCCCTCCTCCAGCCCTCTAACCCTCCAGCCCTCTCTTCCTCCAGTCCTCTAACCCTCCAGCCCTCTCTTCCTCCAGTCCTCTAACCCTCCAGCCCTCTTCTCCTCCAGCCCTCTAACCCTCCAGCCCTCTCTTCCTCCAGTCCTCTAACCCTCCAGCCCTCTTCTCCTCCAGCCCTCTAACCCTCCAGCCCTCTCTTCCTCCAGTCCTCTAACCCTCCAGCCCTCTAACCCTCCAGCCCTGGCTGTAGCCCTGGACTTCTGGGGATGAGGGTATTGCCTTTTTAGGAGACACCTGATCGCTACACACACAGAGGCTGCTGATAAAGATGTGTGTGTGTCCCTGTGTGTCCTTGTGTGTGTGTGTGTGTGTGTGTGTGTGTGTGTGTTAGAGTGAGCGAGAGAGAGTGACTGGTGATTAGGCTGATAGATGACAGAGAGAGCGCGAGAGAGAGCGCGAGAGCTATGGGGGTGGGGACTGAACTGGACTGCTACCGTTCACAGTTCAAAAGAGAGATCCAACCACGGCACGTCCCCATCCAGTTTAAGAGGGACACACTATTAGACCGCTAGATTACCAGACCAGAGCGTGTGTGACAGCATCAGAGAGTGTTACAGGTCCCCTGAGGATAGTAGGTGGACCGGACGGACGTTGGGCAGCAGGCTGAGGAGGAGCTCTAGAAGCGCTGTCTGTTTAACCAGTGGAACACTATCTTAGGCTGACAGAAGAGGACTATAGTATCTTGGGAGTCCGACTGTTTCTGAGAGACTCTGTCTACCTGGAGCCTGTGTTCTCTGTAGCTGCGTCAGTCAGTCGTTATAGAGAAGGACATAACTGAACTACTCTTCCTATTGAAACCTACATCACAGTCCATCCTTTTAGTCAGGGTTGGTCGGCATCTTGAACCCTAACCCTCATGGAGAAGTTCCAGGCTGGTATGGTCCTAGCGGGGGTGGGGGACGCCCTGGGCTACCGTAAGGGCCGGTGGGAGAGCTGCCCCTCTGGGCCACAGATCCAGGAAGAGCTGGCCTCTCTGGGAGGCCTGGGGGCTCTGAAACTGGACCCAGACAACTGGCCCCTCAGCGACGGAGCCCTGATGCACATGACCACCGCTGAGGCCCTCATCACAGGTGAGGACAGGACACACCCACAGAGGTTAGAGGAGGGTGGATGGGGAGGAGGGCATGGGGGTTAGGGGACATAGGGGGTTGGTGCTAGTTGACCATGCTAGAAGGGATGGATACTAACTAAATAGTAACATTGACCAATCAATAGTACTTGCTCATTGGTTCCAACGATATTATCACTTTATGACCATCTAAGATACAGTGCCTGTGTTAGCCTAGTAAAGGAAACTAGTAAAGGAAAACTAGTAAAGGAAACTAGTGAAGGAAACTAATAAAGGGAAACTAGTAAAGGGAACTAGTAAAGGAAACTAGTGAAGGGAAACTAGTAAAGGAAACGAATAAAGGGAAACTAGTAAAGGGAACTAGTAAAGGGAACTAGTAAAGGGAAACTAGTAAAGGGAACTAAAATAGTTGAGCTCTCTGAGACAGTGAGACCACCAGTAGTCTGGTGTTTCTCTCATTCTCACTGACACATTCACTCACTTACTCTCTCTTCACTCTCCTAAACCTCTCACTATCTCCTCAATCATTAACACACACACACACCTGTCCAGTCTGATTTTACAGAGAGACGAGAATAGCAGTCTTTTAAGTCTCTAGGACTAGTCTGTGGAAACTCCTAATCACTGGATGGGCCATATTTCTTCCGGACAATGCCTGGCTGACACAATAATCCCTATAGCAGTTAGAAATGACTCAGCGCAGGCCGTAATCCCAAACACCTCCATATGTCATCACATCTACACTTCATCTCTTCATCAGAGGAGCCTAGCCTGGTCCCAGATCTGTTTGTGCTGTCTTGCCAACTCCTATGGTCATGGCAATGGAATTGGCAAGACCATAGGAGTTAGCAGTGGTGGAAAAAGTACCCAATTGTCATACTTGAGTAAATGTAAAGATACCTTAATAGAAAATGACTCAAGTAAAAGTGAAAGTCACCCAGTAAAATACTACTTGTGTAAAAGTCAAAGTATTTGGTTTTAAATATACTTCAGTATCAAAAGTAAATGTAATTGCTAAAATATACTTAAGTATCAAAAGTAATTCCTTATATCAAGCAAACCAGACGGCATCATTTTCTTGTTTTTTAAATTTACGGATAGCCAGGGGCATGCTCCAACACTCAGACATAATTTACAAATTAAGCATGTGTGTTTAGTGAGTCCGGAGGCAGTGGGGATGACCAGGGATGTTCTCTTGATAAGTGTGTGAATTAGACCATTTTCCTGTCCTACTAAGCATTTAAAATGTAACAAGTACTTTTGGGTGTCAAGGGAAATGTTGGGGGAGTAAAAAGTGCATATTTTCTTTAGGAATGTAGTGAAGTAAAAGTAAAAGTTGTCAAAAATATAAATAGTAAAGTACAGATACCCCATAAACTACTTAAGTAGTACTTTCAAGTATTTTTACTTAAGTACTTTAAACAACTGGGAGTTAGCAAAACAACACAAACAGATCTGGGACCAGGCTCCGCTGGGCAGCCTGACAGGACAACACGTATGTCACCAACCCACCGCTGGCCTGGACGTCTGGAGCTGCCAGGAGCTGCCAGGAGCTGCCAGGTCAGATAAGTCCAAAATAGAACATGAGTCTGTCCTCAGGCAGAGAACAATAGAGAGACAAGGTCTCATCACATCACCGTAGCTAACCCCCCCCCCCCCCCAAGGTCTCATCACATCACCATAGCTACCCCCCTGGTGATCCTGTATCGTATTTGACCGGTGGATTGTGTTCAAAGCCAGCAGAGCTCCTGTAGAGAGATGACAGCCTTACAGATTAGCCTGCCGCTTAGCCGCATTTCAACAACACAGCCTGGAATGTGTCCCAAATGGCACCCTATTCCTTATGTAGTGCACTAATTTTAAACCAGGTTCCCACTCCATAAGACTCTGGTTAAAAGTAGTGTACTATATAAGGAATAGGGTGTAATTTGGGACACTCACCAAGTCAGGCCAGAGAACCACCATGAATCACTGAAACTGACAGGAGCTGGAAGCAAACAATACTGGAGAGGAGAGGAGAGGAGAGGAGAGGAGAGGAGAGGAGAGGAGAGGAGAGGAGAGGAGAGGAGAAGAGGAGAGGAGAGGAGAGGGGAGGAGGGAAAAGAGAGGAGAGGAGAGGAGAGAAGGGAGGGGAAGAGGAGGGAGAGGAGAGGAGAGGAGAGAAGGGAGGGGAGAGGGGAGAGGGGAGGAGGGGAGGGGAGAGGGGAGAGGGGAGGAGGGAGAGGAGAGGAGAGGAGAGGAGAGAGAGGAGAGGAGAGGAGGAGGAAGAGGAGAGGAGAGAAGGGAGGGGAGAGGAGAGGATAGGAGAGGTGAGGAGGGAGGAGGAAGAGGAGAGGAGAGGGAGGGGAGAGGAGAGGAGAGGAGGAGGAGAGGAGAGGAGAGGAGAGGAGGAAGAGAGGAAAGAGAGGAGAGAGAGGAGAGGAGAGGAGAGGAGAGGAGAGGGAGGGAGAGGAGAGGAGAGGAGGGAGGAGGGAGAGGAGAGGAGGGAGGGAAGAGGAGAGGAGAGGGAAGGGAGGGGAGAGGAGAGGAGAGGAGAGGAGGAGAGGAGAGAAGGGAGGGGGAGAGGAGAGGATAGGGAGAGGTGAGGAGGGAGGAGGAAGAGGAGAGGAGAGGAGAGGAGAGGAGAGGAGAGGAGAGGAGAGGAGGGAGGAGGAAGAGGAGAGGAGAGAAGGGAGGGGGGAGGAGAGGAGAGGAGAGGAGAGGAGAGGAGGAGGAGAGGAGAGAAGGGAGGGGGAGAGGAGAGGATAGGAGAGGTGAGGAGGGAGGAGGAAGAGGAGAGGAGAGGAGAGAGAGGGAGGAGAGGAGAGGAGAGGAGAGGAGAGGAGAGGAGAGGAGGAAGAGGGGAAGAGGAGAGGAGAGAAGGGAGGGGAAGATGAGAGGAGAGGAGAGGAGAGGAGAGCTTAGTGGTTAAGAGCGTTGTGCCAGTAACCGAAAGGTCGCTGGTTCTAATCCCCGAGCCGACTAGGTGAAAAATCTGTCAATGTGCCCTTGAGCAAGGCACTTAACCCTAATTGCTCCTGTAAGTCGCTCTGGATAAGAGCGTCTGCTAAATGACTAAAATCTCAAATGTAAAAATGAGAGGAGAGGAGAGAAGGGAGGGGAGGAGGAAGAGGAGAGGAGAGGAGAGGAGAGGAGGGAGGAGGAAGAGGAGAGGAGGGAGGAGGAAGAGGAGAGGAGAGGGGCATTTCAGTGGATCTTGTCTGGGTCCATATTCACAAAGCATCTGAGAGTGCTGATGTGGGCTCCGTGTTGCTTGTTAGATTATAGATATTTTATTTATTTATTGTATTTTACCTTTATTTAACTAGGCAAGTCAGTTAAGAACAAATTCTTATTTACAATGACGGCCTACACCGGCCAAACCCGGACGACACTGGGCCAATTGTGCGGAATCGAACCGGGGGTCTGTAGTGACGCCTCAAGCACTGAGATGCAGTGCCTTAGACCGCTGCGCCACTCGGGAGCCCTAATAATGAATGGACAGAAGGGAACTGATCCTGGATCAGCACTCCTACCCTGATAGGCTTAATATACACTGCCCCTGATCCATATACCACAGGGGACCGAGAGAAGAGGGGGATGTCAATGTATCTCTTGGACCACGCAAGTATAGGCCTTTATTACAGCCTAGGCCCACGCAAGTATAGGCCTTTATTACAGCCTAGGCCCACGCAAGTATAGGCCTTTATTACAGCCTAGGCCCACGCAAGTATAGGCCTTTATTACAGCCTAGGCCCACGCAAGTATAGGCCTTTATTACAGCCTAGGCCGGCCTACGTAGTATGAGAACACTGATTCTGGGCCTGTATTTT
>NC_140022.1:1142668-1222668 GCF_964263955.1 Coregonus lavaretus
CAGGTGTAGAAGTATTTAACCCAGGTGTGTCCTCCTCTCCTCAGGTGTAGAAGTATTTAACCCAGGTGTGTCCTCCTCTCCTCAGGTGTAGAAGTATTTAACCCAGGTGTGTCCTCCTCTCCTCAGGTGTAGAAGTATTTAACCCAGGTGTGTCCTCCTCTCCTCAGGTGTAGAAGTATTTAACCCAGGTGTGTCCTCCTCTCCTCAGGTGTAGAAGTATTTAACCCAGGTGTGTCCTCCTCTCCTCAGGTGTAGAAGTATTTAACCCAGGTGTGTCCTCCTCTCCTCAGGTGTAGAAGTATTTAACCCAGGTGTGTCCTCCTCTCCTCAGGTGTAGAAGTATTTAACCCAGGTGTGTCCTCTCCTCAGGTGTAGAAGTATTTAACCCAGGTGTGTCCTCCTCTCCTCAGGTGTAGAAGTATTTAACCCAGGTGTGTCCTCCTCTCCCCAGGTGTAGAAGTATTTAACCCAGGTGTGTCCTCCTCTCCCCAGGTGTAGAAGTATTTAACCCAGGTGTGTCCTCCTCTCCTCAGGTGTAGAAGTATTTAACCCAGGTGTGTCCTCCTCTCCCCAGGTGTAGAAGTATTTAACCCAGGTGTGTCCTCCTCTCCTCAGGTGTAGAAGTATTTAACCCAGGTGTGTCCTCTCCTCAGGTGTAGAAGTATTTAACCCAGGTGTGTCCTCCTCTCCCCAGGTGTAGAAGTATTTAACCCAGGTGTGTCCTCCTCTCCCCAGGTGTAGAAGTATTTAACCCAGGTGTGTCCTCCTCTCCCCAGGTGTAGAAGTATTTAACCCAGGTGTGTCCTCCTCTCCCCAGGTGTAGAAGTATTTAACCCAGGTGTGTCCTCCTCTCCCCAGGTGTAGAAGTATTTAACCCAGGTGTGTCCTCCTCTCCCCAGGTGTAGAAGTATTTAACCCAGGTGTGTCCTCCTCTCCCCAGGTGTAGAAGTATTTAACCCAGATGTGTCCTCCTCTCCCCAGGTGTAGAAGTATTTAACCCAGGTGTGTCCTCCTCTCCCCAGGTGTATAGGCGCTGGAGCTCAGAGGGCCGTGCTGGACGGAGGGGCCATGACGCTCCCATGATAGCCTACGATGCTCTCCTGGCCTCAGGCTCCGACTGGACCCAGCTCTGCCGCCGCGCCATGTTCCACGGAGGTGGGCTGTGTGTGTGTGTTGTGTGTGTGTTGTGTGTGTTGTGTGTGCTTGCCATTAGTATCAGTTCTGAGCCAGTCATTGTGTCCCCCAGGGGAGAGCAGTGCCACAGGGCTGATAGCAGGCTGTCTGTACGGTCTCCTGTTCGGCCTGTCCCAGGTCCCTGAAGGGCTGCACCAGGATGTGGACCGACGCACTCGGCTGGAGGAGCTCGGAGCCGAGCTGTACAGGGCAGCCTCTGCAGAGAGGAGCACAGAGAAGTAACACCACCACCCTGCCCACACCGCCCTCTTCTGGCCGACATAGGAACTACACATGAATGACTTCTCCATGGCTGGCTGCTGGCTGCTCACCTGCCTACCTACCTACCTACCAGTGGAGGCTGATGGGAGGAGCTATAGGAAGACGGGCTCATTGTAATGGCTGAAGTGGAATACATGTGCTGGATACTGTTCCATTAATTCCATTCCAGCCATTACAATAAGCCTGTCCTCATACATCTCCTCCCACCAGCCTACTTTGCTACCAACCTATCCCACAACACTGCACCCCAGCCCCCTAGCCCGGCCTGTAACCTCTTTCTCTCTCTCTCTCTCAACTGCTCCTGCTGGGGTCTCTGGAATAGTTCCATTCTATTTTCAGTTCCATAAGTGTTTATAAAAAACAAAGTAATTAATGTGGAACTGAATCAAAATCAGAATTGGAACTCCAAAACTGGATATGGAATGTAACTATTCCATAGATTCCAGAGGCCCACCTGCTCTCCTCTTTAGATTAATATGGATTAACTAACATACCTGCCTACACTACTGTTCAACAGTTTGGGCTCACTTAGAAATGTCCTTGTTTTTTAAAGAAAAGCAATTTTTTTTGTCCATTAAAATAACATCAAATTGATCAGAAATACAGTGTAGACATTGTTATTGTTGTAAATGGCTATTGTAGCTGGAAACGGCTGATTTTTAATGGGATATCTACATAGGCGTACAGAGGCCCATTATCAGCAACCATCAGTCCTGTGTTCCAATGGCACGTTGTGTTTGCTAATCCAAGTTTATAATTTTTAAAAGTTAATTGATCATTAGAAAACCCTTTTGCAATTATGTTTGCACAGCCGAAAACTGATGTGCTGATTAAAGAAGCAATAAAACTGGCCTTCTTGAGTCTAGTTGAGTATCTGGAGCATCAGCAATTGTGGGTTCGATTACAGGATCAAAATGGCCAGAAACAAATAACTTTCTTCTGAAACTCGTCAGTCTATTCTTGTTCTGAGAAATGAAGGCTATTCCATGCGAGAAATTGGCAAGAAACTGAAGATCTCGTACAACGCTGTGTACTACTCCCTTCACAGAACAGCGCAAACTGGCTCTAACCAGAATAGAAAGAGGAGTGGGAGGCCCCGGTGCACAACTGAACAAGAGGACAAATACATTAGTGTCTAGTTTGAGAAACAGACGCCTCACAGGTCCTCAACTGGCAGCTTCATTAAATAGTACCCGCAAAACACCAGTCTCAATGTCAACAGTGTAGAGGTTACTCTGGGAAGCTGCCAGTTGTGCACCGGGGCCTCCCACTCCTCTTTCTATTCTGGTTAGAGCCAGTTTGCGCTGTTCTGTGAAGGGAGTAGTACACAGCGTTGTACGAGATCTTCAGTTTCTTGCCAATTTCTCGCATGGAATAGCCTTCATTTCTCAGAACAACAAGGGTTTTCTAATGATCAATTAGCCTTTTAAAATGATAAACTTGGATTAGCAAACACAACGTGCCATTGGAACACAGGACTGATGGTTGCTGATAATGGGCCTCTGTACGCCTATGTAGATATTCCATAAAAAATCAGCCGTTTCCAACTACAATAGCCATTTACAACATTAACAATGTCTACACTGAATTTCTGATCAATTTGATGTTATTTTAATGGACAAAAAAATTTGCTTTTCTTTCGAAAACAAGGAAATGTCTAAGTGAACCCAAACTTTTGAACGGTAGTGTACATACAGCAGTCCTGGGTTAAAATGTGATTGTGGACAAAGAAGACGGTCCTATAACATGTAAATGTGATTTAAGAACAGGCTTGTTATTAGTCTGTGTCCCCATATAGTATATGTTCCCTATATAGTGCACTACTTTTTACCCGAACCCTATGGGCCCTGGTCAAAGGTAGCACACTAGGGTGCCATTTGGGATCCACTCTTAGTCTGTTATTTGCACTCATCTCATGTTTGGGTTTATTGTCTGCTGTGGATTCACCGTGAGTGACATGGTGCCTGTCATGATAATAATCATGTTATTATCAGATTAAAGTGGATAACTACATATTACCTCTGAGGTCCGCGTCTCTCTTTGCTACTGTCTTTATAATGCTGTAGAGGTCAGAGGTCAATCCTAAACTAACACCAGGGATGTGTCCCAATAATATCTCCTTTCTGCTGAAGTGTGCACTCCACCACCATATTTTTTCCACCATATTTCTTACACCAGTCATTTCCTTTCAAATCAGTGAAGGGAAGTGAACAAGTGCACACTTTGGGAGGAAGGAGAGATAACTGGGACATAGCCACCTTACTGTACCAAGACCCTAGAAACCACCAATAGTCTGTTTCTCTCTCTTCTCTACTTGCCCCCACCTCCCTGTTATAGATCAACTAAACAGTCCCTGTTATAGAGCAACTAAACAGTCCCTGTTATGGATACAGTGAGGGAAAAAAGTATTTGATCCCCTGCTGATTTTGTACATTTGCCCACTGACAAAGAAATGATCAGTCTATCATTTTAATGGTAGGTTTATTTGAACAGTGAGAGACAGAATAACAACAAAAAAATCCAGAAAAATGCATGTCAAAAATGTTATAAATTGATTTGCATTTTAATGAGGGAAATAAGTATTTGACCCCCTCTCAATCAGAAAGATTTCTGGCTCCCAGGTGTCTTTTATACAGGTAACGAGCTGAGATTAGGAGCACACTCTTAAAGGGAGTGCTCCTAATCTCAGCTTGTTACCTGTATAAAAGACACCTGTCCACAGAAGCAATCAATCAGATTCCAAACTCTCCACCATGGCCAAGACCAAAGAGCTCTCCAAGGATGTCAGGGACAAGATTGTAGACCTACACAAGGCTGGAATGGACTACAAGACCATCGCCAAGCAGCTTGGTGAGAAGGTGACAACAGTTGGTGTGATTATTCGCAAATGGAAGAAACACAAAATAACTCCCTCGGCCCGGGGCTCCATGCAAGATCTCACCTCGTGGAGTTGCAATGATCATGAGAACGGTAAGGAATCAGCCCAGAACTACACGGGAGGATCTTGTCAATGATCTCAAGGCAGCTGGGACCATAGTCACCAAGAAAACAATTGGTAACACACTATGCTGTGAAGGACTGAAATCCTGCAGCGCCCGCAAGGATTTCCCCCTGCTCAAGAAAGCACATATACAGGCCGGTCTGAAGTTTGCCAATGAACATCTGAATGATTCAGAGGAGAACTGGGTGAAAGTGTTGTGGTCAGATGAGACCAAAATGGAGCTCTTTGGCATCAACTCAACGTGTTTGGAGGAGGAGGAATGCTGCCTATGACCCCAAGAACACCATCCCCACCGTCAAACATGGAGGTGGAAACATTATGCTTTGGGGGTGTTTTTCTGCTAAGGGGACAGGACAACTTCACCGCATCAAAGGGACGATGGACGGGGCCATGTACCGTCAAATCTTGGGTGAGAACCTCCTTCCCTCAGCCAGGGCATTGAAAATGGGTCGTGGATGGGTATTCCAGCATGACAATGACCCAAAACACAAGGCCAAGTCAACAAAGGAGTGGCTCAAGAAGAAGCACATTAAGGTCCTGGAGTGGCCTAGCCAGTCTCCAGACCTTAATCCCATAGAAAATCTGTGGAGGGAGCTGAAGGTTCGAGTTGCCAAACGTCAGCCTCGAAACCTTAATGACTTGGAGAAGATCTGCAAAGAGGGGTGGGACAAAATCCCTCCTGAAATATGTGCAAACCTGGTGGCCAACTACAAGAAATGTCTGACCTCTGTGATTGCCAAAAAGGGTTTTGCCACCAAGTACTAAGTCATGTTTTGCAAAGGGGTCAAATACTTATTTCCCTCATTAAAATGCAAATCAATTTATAACATTTTTGAAATGCGTTTTTCTGGATTTTGTTGTTGTTATTCTGTCTCTCACTGTTCAAATAAACCTACAATTAAAATTATAGACTGATCATGTCTTTGTCAGTGGGCAAACATACACAATCAGCAGGGGATCAAATACTTTTTTCCCTCACTGTAACCTAAACGGTCCCTGTTATGGATCAACTAAACAGTCCCTGTTATAGATCAACTAAACAGTCCCTGTTGTAGCTGTACGCTGCTAGAACACTCACTGGAAATCTAAATCATCTCTAAATCTGCTGCTGTAGCTAATGTACTGAACAAGGAATTCATCTTCTGTCATGTATAAAAAATGCATTGTCCATGGTAGAGGTTATAGTACAGAGATGGTAGAGGTTATAGTAGTACAGAGATGGTAGAGGTTATAGTACAGAGATGGTAGAGGTTATAGTACAGAGATGGTAGAGGTTATAGTAGTACAGAGATGGTAGAGGTTATAGTACAGAGATGGTAGAGGTTATAGTACAGAGATGGTAGAGGTTATAGTAGTACAGAGATGGTAGAGGTTATAGTACAGAGATGGTAGAGGTTATAGTACAGAGATGGTAGAGGTTATAGTTCAGTGTCTGCTAGTCAGCCCTATCACAGGATGTTTCCGTCATCCCTATGGTCCCTGTTCTGTCCTGAGAACAAAGCTAGGTCCTTCTGTTTCCCTACAGAGCAGAGAGAGCAGCGAATGCAGGGCCATCAGGCCTCACTGTGGACACCAGCGCCCTGAGGAGGCTGGTTTGGGACCGGACGACCCGCCCGGAGCTCAGAGGGGTTCTGGAGAGCCTGCTCCACTACCTGACCCAGGACCTGCCCAGCCGGAGTCCCACCGCGAGGCCTCCTGAGAGGTTAGGGCTGGAGGTCGGAGTGGGGGTGGAGGTGCCCCAGTTCAGCAGGTTTGGAGGTCGACCAGCAGGGGGCGACGTCTCAAGGCGCCTCACCTCCTTCCAGCTCCTCCAGGCCAAGTTCCTGAGGAACACCCCCAAACCTCCGCTCACTCACCGCCGGGAGGTGGGGGCCCTGGCACTGTCCTCCAGAGGGGGAGGCTGTGGGAGCCACAGCCAGGGCAGAGAGCCCCCTAGTGGACAGGTTGAGGGCTGCATTCCCAAAACAGGATGTGGAGTGGGAAAGGGGAACACTGTTAAGGATGTGCTGGCCAGGTTTGCCGTGGCAGCGCAGAAGGAGAGGGGAGGGGCCACACAGGGGGGAGGAGTGTCGAAAAGGCCCCGACTGATCGGCAAGGGGCAGCTGCTGTCTGCCATAATGGACAAGTTTGAAACCATGGCGACGGTGCAACGGGGAAGTGACGTGAGTTGCCTGAAGAAAAGCTCACCTGGTAAAGTCAAAGTGACCGGTGGTCATGTGAAAGAATTAGTGAGTCGTCAAGAAGAAGGGGGACAACAGTGCTTAGGTCAACCAGGTCAACCCGTCAAAGGTCAGAGTTCAATGAAGCAGCAGGTTAAGAGTAAAGGCTGGGGGCAGCAGAGGAAAGATAACCACTCTGGAGTGCAGGGAGGAGATAGAGGATCAGAGAAGACAGTAGCTGGTCTGAAGGATTCCCCTCAACACAGAAAAGAGTGGAACGGGAATCAGAAGGTGAAAGCTCAGTCTATAGTCAATAAGCAGGCAAGGGGTCCGGGTTCAGATCAAGAAGCTGAAGGTCAGATTCAAGATTCAATTAAGGAGGTAGAAGTTTGGGGCGCTGATCAACAGGTAAAGACTCTGGGTATGAAACAACAGGTAGAGATTCAGGGCACAAACCAAGAACAGATTGTTGGCTCAGGTCAAACACTAGAAGGCCATGGTTCAGAGCTGGACAAGGAGCTAACGGTTCAGCATCAATACATTGAAGTTAAGGCTTCAGTGGGTCAGGAAGTAGTGGTACAAGCTTCACATCAGGATCCTGATCAAGACAGTGAAGTTGAAGTTTCAGATCAGGAGGTCGACGTACAGGTTTCAGGTCAGGAGGTCAAGGCACAGGCTTCAGATCAGGAATTAAAGTTACAGGTCTTAGGTCAGGAGCTCAGCTATGGGCAGGTAGAGCTGCTCTGCTCTGCTGCGGTGGTCCAGTGGTCTCCCCCAGCGCCCCAGGTAGGGATACCTGAGGTAGAGGCCTTGCTGTCTGGGTACCTGGCAACCCTGCTCCCCTGCCCTCCTGTGTGGGCCCTAGCTTCCTCTGTGGATCCACCAGCACAGAAATACTCAGGGTCAGGGTCCAAAACCAGGACCCTGGAAGGCCCACTTCTCTCCTACCCCTGGAGAAAACAGTTCCTGGATCCACCCCAACCCCGGTCCACCCAGAGAGGCCAGCCCAGATACCCCATCCCTAGGAGGGCCCACGGCTCAGAGTCAGAATCATCGGAAATGGGCCAGGCCCATAACACCAGCCTCTCACCCCCACCTTCTGAATCTACGACCCCTGATGTTATGACCTCTGTCTCCACAACCCCTGATCTTGACCTTTGCTTCCTGCCATCAGCGTCCACAACGTCCAACCAGGAGCCCCGCCCACATGGAGCCAAACAGGAAGTAAATGTCCCAATGGCACTGCAAAGTGGGGAAAGGGAGGTGACATGTCAGGAGGGGGAGGGGCAGGGTAGCACTGTGATGTCACACAAAGATGACATCATCACTATGCACGGTTCAAGGGTTGCAGACCCAGAAAGACTACAGACAGAAAAGCAGGAGAGACCAAAATACAGGACGTTAAACTATGCCGACCCTTCTGCGAAACTGACCTATAAACCCAAAGTCATCCGATTCACAGATACCTTCAATTTCTAAGTCACTCATTCACTCACTCAGACTTCAGTGATGTGTCATCTGTGAAAGATAAAAGCCTTCTGAACTTTCTCTCATCACAGTGAAACACAATCCATCTTCAAGGTCATGCTAGCTATCCCATGTCTTGCTGTCCTCTGAAAGCCGTGGCGTTGCAGGAGTAGCATACGCTCTGCTTCAGGGTGTAGGGATGCAGATACAGCAGTCCTGGCATGGTGTTATTCAGCAGCTGTGTAATGCTCTAAGTGTGTGTGTGTGTGTGTGTGTGTGTGTGTGTGCGTGTGTGCGTGCGTGCGTGCGTGTGTGTCGTCCGTACTGTAACAGTGGAAAGACAAACAGAACAGGGGTGTGTAACAGTGACTAAGCTAGGCCTAAGCTTTAAAATTGCATTTTCATGGAAAACATTGTGAAGCAATAATATCAGGATTTAAACTGTAACTATGACAACCAAGTCAAACAAACCTCTGCTCTTTATCAGATTAAAGAAACTCAATCACTTCTCTTCAGTGGCGGTTTTACACGGAGGCCGGGGGAGGCCCGTGCCTCCCTGGAAATGTCCCTGGCCACCCCTGTGGCCCCCCCGTGCTGACCAAATAAAAAATTATGAAATTATAACTATTTTACACGCGAGCGCCAAAAGCGGAACTAATGCAACGCTCTACACGGCAACGTTCTACACGGGTAAATTAGAGTGGCGCACCCAAAAACTGTATCCTGCCATCTGCCTGCCTGCCACGTGTGGTGCTGCTTCGGTGAATGAGAGCTCAGCAACTACTATTTGCGAGAGGAGCTACGATTTGCAGGAGTCGAAGGTAAGGAAAAACGATTTAATATCATAAGTGACTTGTTGTTCTTGCACATAGCCTACATGTTCCTTTTGTTCCTCACACATAAATCAAATCAAGTTTTTAAATGTCTGGTCTCGATTTGTTTAGAAATGTAATCATATCTAAGCAAACTCATCGAAGCAGAAGCAAATATCCAAATGTTAGTAGGCTATCCTTGCTAGGTCTACACAATGTTGTGATGTTAACCACGTAACTTCATCCGTCTTGGCTGTTGCATCGCGATAACAAATACATTTTTAGTAAAGTAATCAACAGGTTATCTGCCAGTGTTAAGTAGGGAGGGATGGTTAGGTAACAAAATGTAATGCATGCCCCTACGTTTTTTCTTCTTCTAATAGTTATCATGAAACGAGGAAGGGACATAAAGTCATTTTTTGCCCCAGCAAACAAAAAAGTGAGAGAAACAAATCGAGGTTTTGAGAAAGTTGAGGAAGAGGGAGAGCCAGCATGTGATGAAAGTGAGGGGTCTGACAAAGAGAGGGAAATTCCAGAGGGTGAGGAGGATGAAGAAGAGGGTGAGGAGGATGAAGAAGAGGGTGAGGAGAATGAAGAAGAGGGCGAGGAGAATGAAGAAGAGGGTGAGAAGCATGAAGAAGAAAGCATACAGGGACAGAGAGATGAACAGCCAGAGGGACAGCAAGTGGATCCATGTGGATCAAGTACTGCACCATCAGGTTTGTGATGAGGAAGGTTCTTACTATTTGCAAAGCAATGCAATTACAATGTAATGGTAGGCCTGCTGGGTGTCCTTAAAATGCTGCTTTCTGCTGTTAATTCTTTTTTGTGTCAATATGGCTCTGTTTTTTTTTTAAAGTAAATACTTTGCCTACATTTTGAAATACATGCAGATATACAGTAAATAAATGTTGTAGTTGTGCCCTATGTTTACTGTCCATCTTCTTCAGATATCAGCAAGTCTAAGTATGACGTACCAGTACAGCCGAACTTGAAGATATTCCCAACCACACTGATGGGGGACAGAAGACGAAGCTTCAGACCAAACTGGTACACTACTCATCCATGGCTTGAGTATTCTGTAATGACGGACTCTACATGTTGCTATGCATGTAGACATTTTAGCACACCAAATGCCCCAGACACCGTTTTTGTTTCAACACCTGGTTTTACAAACTGGAAAAAGGCAACTATGAGAAATGCAGGGTTTTCACTACATGCAAAGTCTGAACGACACAAGTGTGCAATGATCGCATGGAGGGATTATCAAAGAGCTGTTAGAACTGACGCAACACTAACAGATCTCCTTGACAAAGAACACACTAAACAAGTACAAGAAAATCAGGCATACATTAAAACAGTTGGGGAAGTGCTGTTGCTTACAGCTACACAAAACATAGCACAAAGAGGACATGATGAATCTGAAGGGTCCACTAACAAAGGAAACTTTAGGGAAATTCTTAACACAGTTGCTAACCACGACCAACTTGTTAAGAGAAGATTAACTTCCATTCACAATGCAAAGTACACAAGCAAGATCATCCAGAATGAGGTTTTGGGTTGTTTGGCAGAAATGGTTCGGTCTGAAATCATAGAAGAAGTGAAGAAAAGTGAGGTTTTTAGCGTCATGGCAGATGAAACAAAGGATATTTCAAAAAAAGAACAGATGTCCTTCACACTCAGGTACTATTACAATGGGGCCATTAAGGAGAGTTTTCTCCATTTTGAATCTGCAGAGAGGTTAGATGCAGCAGGGCTTACTGGAAAAATAGTACACTTACTGGAACGTTATGGCCTGGACTACAAAAATAACCTCGTAGGCCAAGCATACGATGGCGCTGCCGTTATGAGCGGGAAGCATTCAGGGGTTCAGGCAAGGATCAAAGAACAGGCTAAATTTGCCTTCTACGTCCATTGTAGTGCTCATTGTCTGAATTTAGTGTTAGTTGATGTAGTCAAAAGTGTCCCAGAAACGGAGGAGTTTTTTTCTTTGTTACAGAGTCTTTATATGTTTACTTCTTCCTCATATGTGCACCCAAAATGGCTGTCTCTCCAAAGAGAAATGTATGGCAGAACCAGAGAGCTGCAACATTTAAGCGACACACGTTGGTCATGCCGATTTCTAGCCCTACGTAATATCAAGGACACTCTACCTGCCCTTAAACGACTACTGCAAGAGATTGCTCAAGAACGTCATGGTGAAAGAACTGTTGAGGCCTGAGGTCTTCTTGCTCAAATTGACCTAGAATTTGTTGTGCATCTTGTTACTCTGCGTAAGTTGTTTGGGGAGACAAAGCTATTGTCTGACATGTTACAGTCACAAACTGTTGATCTGTCAAGTGCTGTTGACTTAGTAAATGCTTTAGTCCTGACATTGAAAGACCACAGGCAGGAGTCTTTCTTTGATGAGTTGTGGGATGAAGCATTGAATATTTGTGAGCAGTGTGATTCTGCAACAAGGTCAGTGGCGAAACGTCAGAAAATGCTGAGCTCTAGACTCAGTGGCTACTGCACGCTAAGCACTGTTGGTCAGAGGGAGGTAGAACGTGACAAAGATATGTTTCTCACATCATTTTTCTATCCTGTAATTGACAGCATGCTCAATGAGTTGAACAGACGTTTCTCCAATACAAACTGTGAGCTCATGAGAAGCATACAGTCTCTCAGTCCCCAGAGTGATACCTTTTTAAAGGAGAGCAATGTTTTTTCATTTGGCCGTTTGTATAATGCAGACATTGATGATTTAGGGCATGAGCTCCATCAATTTAAGAGAGTTTTGGACAGAAAAATACAGAGTGGTGAAGTCAAAAAGCCATGCAGTACAGTTGAGCTGGTTTGTTTTATTGAGCCATACAGGGAAGTTTTCTTTGAGCTCTTTAGACTGTGCAAGATTGCTGTAACCCTTCCTGTAAGCTCAGCCTCTTGCGAACGCAGTTTCTCCACACTGAAACTGATAAAAACCTTCCTGCGGTCCACCACTAGTGATGAGAGACTCAGTGATCTTGGTGTCCTGAGCATAGAGTCCAGAAGGGCCAAGGCTCTGGATCTTGATGTATTTGTGGACCGTTTTGCCAGACAGCACAACCGCCGTATCCTGTTGCTGTAGTGTATCTATATGATATATACGCTAGTAGCGTATGAGTGCCGCTGTGAGGAAAAAGAGATATAATGAACAATAAAACAACAAGCTTGAGCTTCTTAAGACACGGTGGGTTTATCTGTTCTCAATACCACCGGTAAAATGAATGGAGTTAGTCTGGTGTCCACATGAAGTTACGTGTGTAGACAAAGAGTCTGGTGTCCATATGAAGTTACATGTGTAGACAGAGACAGTCTGGTGTCCATATGAAGTTACATGTGTAGACAGAGACAGTCTGGTGCCCATATGAAGTTAAATGTGTAAACAAAGACAGTCTGGTGTCCATATGAAGTTACATGTGTAGACAGAGACAGTCTGGTGCCCATATGAAGTTAAATGTGTAAACAAAGACAGTCTGGTGTCCATATGAAGTTACATGTGTAGACAGAGACAGTCTGGTGCCCATATGAAGTTACATGTGTAGACAAAGAGTCTGGTGTCCATATGAAGTTACATGTGTAAACAGAGACGGTCTGGGGTCCATATGAAGTTAGATGTGTAGACAAAGACAGTCTGGTGTCCACATGAAGTTACATGTGTCTACTTAGATGAACCCACCGTGTCTTAAGAAGCTGAAGCTTGTTTTATTTTTCATTTTACATCATCTATCTTTTTTTCCTCACAGTACCAGTAGTTCCACAC
This sequence comes from Coregonus lavaretus, assembly GCF_964263955.1. Lineage (NCBI taxonomy): Eukaryota > Metazoa > Chordata > Actinopteri > Salmoniformes > Salmonidae > Coregonus > Coregonus lavaretus. The sequence continues at coordinate 1,155,344 of NC_140022.1, forward strand.
ACTACTAGAGTGTATGTATGTTTGTATGTATGTATATATATCCCACCAATCCTCTCTCAAGAGGTTTTCAAAAAGGGGCAAACTCATGTCTCAAGACCTGCTTCTGTTGGTTCCCCTCTCCTGCCTGTAACTTTCCATCCACATCCCCAAAGTTTTGTGGCCCATTATGACATCACTCCATTAAGTGATTGCTGCATGTACTGCTCTAAGGAAACACTTCTCTCTCTCTCTCTCTCTCTCTCTCTCTCTCTCTCTCTCTCGATAGATAGATAGAGTTTATTATTTTATTATTTTGAATTATCTCTGCCAAACATCTATGTACTACAAATCTTCAAGCTCCACAGATGTTTTATGGCATCCACTAAACCTCTTTAGATATTTGTAAATTATACAGTGTGATACCTTTCAACAAAAGTTTATTTTATTTTTTACCAACTATGATTTTTCCTTTTGAAAACAAGCAAAGCAAGAAAAAAAAGAAAAAAAATCACTCCAATCATTGCACACTTGTGTCGTTCAGACTTTGCAGGTCCAGCTTTGACATGATGATCTAACTAACACTAATATTGTAACTAATATTGTAACTGAAATATGTATGATCCTATGATGAGCGATTGCTTACTTCCCTTTCACTCTTAAAAAATTACTGAAAAAAAATGTGTATAAAAAGGTATATGTAGTATATGTTTGTTTAGTGAGCATTCATGCTGTCATTTTTTCCTAATGTGAACTATGGTGGAAATGTGCTGTCCTAAATGGACTTGCCCATATATGTTGTAAAGCCTTTTTTTGTACACCTGCTCATCAACTGACAGTGAAGTACACAAAGACACAGACACACACACACACACACACACACAGACACCTGTAATATTCTTGTTTTCATGTTGTTGCTGATATCCATCAGTGTTGTTCATATTGCTACATTGTGTTGACATGATTGTTGCTTTTAAACAAATGTTAACTTAATGTTTATTGTCTGCATCCTATTGGACTACTGGATGTTAATGTGTAACACGTTTCCCTGTTTATGTGCTTTAGCAATACTGTATGTCAATATGGTCATGCTAGTAAAGCCTCTTTGAATTGAATTTATTTTCTGATTTGGTTTATTTTACCTAAATGGATACAGGGTAGTGTGTTTTGTTTATAAATCACTCAGAAAGTTTTCTTTCTTAAAACAAAATGTGGAATCAACTGTCCACAGTAGTGGGGCTTCCATAAATAGGAAATGGCACATTGTTGTACCCTTTGTTGTATCCTGGAGTTTTGTTCACATTGAATATGAACCCTGTATTTGTACCCTGTACTTAAAAAAAAAAAAAAATATCTTTTTTTTTTTCATTTTTATGGCACTATCTCTCTTGCATCTGCACTCTTGTACAAAATACGTGTTATAATAAATGTCATATGATTTTAAAGTAAAATAAAGTTTATAATCTTTGAATATCATGTGTTGCCAGTTTTTTTATGTGTGCCCCCCTGATTAAACACTGGCCCCTCCTTGGCCCCCCTAGTAAAATGTGTCTAGAACCGCCACTGCTTCTCTTGTACCGGTAGTTCTTGTATTGTTGACGTTGTGATCAACATGAAACACCTGTGCTCTTCTAATCTACCTTTCATTCATTGGTCTGTTTGTGTTAGCTCTACTGACCTTGGCTTATCTATACGCTCCATAAGGCTCGTGACTTTTGTCTTTATCAAACAGCAAACAAGTAAAGGGGAACAAAGGCACCATACATTTAATGTCATTAGAATAATCTCTGTGATTAGGGACATATTTGGCCGCTTCTTGTATCATTGAAGTTTACAATGCAGAGAATGTTTCTATCTTCAAATGTTCACGCCACAAGGTTAATTTTTTCTGGAATGTTCCAAGGCCCCAGGTACACCCACACACGTACACGCGCACACACACACGGGTTGTTTGTGTGCCAGCTAGATGTTCTACTACCACTGTACCTTAAATGTGCCCTCACCGCGAGGGTTTTGGCTACAGACAGGGACCATAACCTTGGGAAATAACCTAAATATCTCATACTGTTCACACCACAGTCACATTTCACTGATGCTAGGAAAAACAGAACTAAACACACTATTTTTGTGCTAAGAAAAGGTGGACGTGCACTTTTATTGATGGGTTACGCTCAAACACACACGCACACACACACAAACACAGTTTGTCATGGCATGTGTGGTGCATGACGTCATCTTCTGTAAAATCACCTGTCAGGGGGAGTGGCTAAAGGTAAGCATCAGAAGGGTTTCCCCATTCAGTTATCATGACGTGGCATTGTGGACATTTTGTAAACCTAGTATATTATGAAGATTAATTTAAGAAAATGATATGTGGTTATACATGATTGAATAGGTAAATTATTTCATCGCGGATAGTTTTGGAGTTACGTGCGTAGAATATTTAGAGTGGGCGGTTCTATTTCCCGCTCATGCTTGATTGACATGTGCCCCGAGGCTTAACGGAGCTCATGCGCGGTCAGGTGTTCTACCATGGAATACGTGGAAAGAACCCACCCCGCGGATTCATAGACATTTCAAGATATTTGTTAATGATGGACCATGTTTCGAGACGCTGTGGATTCAGCCGATCGCGTTTAATATTGTTGTTGCCAGATTGCGGTTGTTCTTCAGTTTCAGCCACCAAAGTAACGATCCAGGTGCAAAAACGGGGTTCTCTCTTCCAGATAGGATGAAAGCTCGAGACACTTTACTCTCCTCTTCCAGCTGAACTTGCTAGTGCCTAGGGTGGGACAATACACCTCCCCGTTGTTTGACTGTCAGGGACATCGAGTGACGCTTTCCGACTGTCCCCCCTGATCGGAATCCGAGTCCACGCCTGGGATTTGCTGTTGTGGGACTCGCTTCATGGCGAAAGAGAACCGATATCGTTTCAACTTGTGCCAACACAGCTTTCAAATTTAGGACTACATGATAGCCTGCTGCAATTAACCAAACTTTTAGGCCATATTTCCAAGGCATCTCTGGAATATATTTGGGTTCACACATGGAAAAGAAAAAGAACAAAGCGAACAGGGTTCGCTCGCCGCAACTTCGAAGCCTGAACTCAACTATCAACTCTCCTCCCAGTGGCAGCAGCGCCAAAGACAGAGTGCACAGGTAGCCACACTTTATAGCTAGCAAAAGTTACATGCCAAATAAACAAACTAGCTGGCTACGAATATTCGCATATTTCCGCCCGTCCCTACCACCATATACCTGAGAATTGAATGTTCTTAGCGTTACACAAAAGTTATACCATTTTAGGCAGAGTTATGTAAAAATAAACAAAATTGGCCAACGCTAACTAGTTAAACTGGCTAACGACAAACCATGGCATGTGGTGGTTGTACTTGTGTTTTGCAAATCTACCTTATACAGTAGTTAGCTAGCTAAATTGATGTGTTGAGAATGCGAGGAGTGTTGGTCCTTCGTAATGGCATGTGCACTATTCCAGGCTGCCTCACAACCTCCACCCGACACCCCGTCCCCCACCATCGAGATTACACACGTTTTAATAGCTAGTCACACGTGTTGTGCTATGGTCAGGGTTCCTCCACTGTTGTGCTATGGCCAGGGTTCCTCCACTGTTGTGCACACTGAAACATAGTGATCTTATATCTGGTGACTCGAAACTGTGCAGGCGTTTGTTCCAGCCCAGTATTTTTCTAACACACCCGATTCAACGTGCTTAATGGTTTGATTAGTTGAATCCGGTATGTTAGTACTGAGCTGGAACAAACGCTTGCACAGTTTTGAGTCACCAGATTGAAGATCACTAAGGACTAGGATGAACATCGCCGGCTCGGAAAGTTCTCAACCAAAACATTAGGCCCTAGGCTACTTACCTTTCAGTGCAAAGCTTTGTTGAAGTTCACTGATGTTTGTTTTTTTAGGTTGTAACTTGTCCTAAATGATAGGTTACACATTGTGGCCCCCAGGGTTATTATAGTTGAGTGTTTTATTTATATTATTTAAAACATAATTGATGATTGTTTTATTTTATATTAGTTTGTTTTGGAGTAAAAGCTAATAGTTTCAGTGTAGTTTTAGTTTTTCAAACGGGTTTGTTAATTTTATTTCACTTTACTAAATCGTTTTTTCATGATTAGTTTTAGTTTACTATAATATCCTTGGTGGCCTCTCATTCTATAATAATAATAAATAATAATATCCCCTCTTCCTTTCCATAGTGTCTTACTCCACCACCGTTCAGTAATCACCCAGCAACTAGTGGGAACATCCCATTAGGTCACTAATCCACACAATATCATTACTCTAAGATCTTATTAAGTCTACTCCTGGAACTCACGCTGACTGGAGAATGTGTCTGGTCTTTATAAAGGGCCATTCTATGCCCAGATTCCATACCAAACAACAGATTGCCACACATACTACTACTACTACTCACCAGTCTCACTACGCACGTCGCTCAATATCCCCTTTAGATTGACTTAGTTTCTGACTCCTGCTAGCTAGACTCTGATTGGAACTGAAACATTGCTGTGGACCCGCTTGGCTTGGACTCTATTGTAAACCCTGTGTGGTGTCTTCAGTGTGGACCCGAATGGCTGTGACTCTGTTTCAGTGTGGACCCGTATGGCTTTGAGCGGTCAAAGGACTTTGACTATGAGTCGTATGAGGAGCTGATGTCAGAGTACCTGGCCGTGCTCACCAGAAGGTCCATCAGGTGGTCCAAGCTGCTGCAGGGCCGGGGACGGCTGGAGAAGAGTATCAAGGGTGAGTGGGACTTAATCGGAGCCAGAGCATAACATTTACTTTTTGGTCCACCAGCCACTGTGACAGGTAGATTTTTTTTACCAGGCAAAATATTATTTTTTTGTTAAAATGACACCAACAAACCACAAAAAAACAGATGAGCATGCGTTGTAATGTTTCTAAAACAATAAATGTATTACTCGTAAGAAGTAATGTGGTATATTGTTTAATTTCATTTTTTGTGTCCCGGGTCTTTTAACCAAAATATCACAGATGAGACAAAAATGTTCACCTGCCCCTTTAAGGGCGGTAGGTTACCGTGGTAGCGCAACTCAGAGAGTCATGTTTGTGCCTGTGAGATTGAGTCTGACTAGGAGAAGCTTTGTCTTCTCTTCCCTAGCTGTTGAAACTCAAACCTAGTTTGTGAACAAAACAATGTACATAGCCAAGAAACACAAGGACAAAGATTCACTTCAGTAGACTTTTGTTTCAAGTCAATTAGACCAACTTTGATGACTGTTTCTAAAAATTCAGGTGGAATAGGCTGTATAGGATTCTTAGTTCTTTGACTTTGTGCGATTTAATTTACCAGCTGTGAAACAAAACGGCAGAAATACTTTGAAAACAGCTATGGCAGCATTTATTTTACTATAAATATGATCATACTTGATAGATATCTTAACCGCCAATGCCAAAATCTACCCGCATTTGGCAGGTGTTTTTTGTTGTTGGTTATTTTTGTTTTTTTATTCTTATTAGTATTATCAGCTTTAATATTACAGATAGATTGAGGCTTCTATCAATGTAATTGTCTGCATCATTTCCAATCCCCCGTATATGTATATGTATGTTTTGTTGTTGTAAATATATATATATTATTTTAAATATGTATATATTTTCCTTCTTTATTATTTTCCCCTAACCCTACCACCCCTCCCCTAATTGGAGTAAAGTAATGGACAACAATACTTAGGCTTCCACTTCCATTTTATACATTTGGCAGGTGTTCATTTTAGGACCTGATCGGAGCACACTGACTGTATAGCACACGTCAAATCAGTGTTTTTGTTCATGCTGCTTCTAGGATGTGTGCGAGTAAAAGTGTGTGTGTGAGAGAGAGAGAGACTCACTGACTCATGAAACACTCCCACAGTGAAACGGTATGTGCGTAAGGGCGTGCCCAACGAGCACCGAGGGTTGACCTGGATGGCAGCCAGCGGGGCCCAGGAGCACCTGGAGAAGAACCCAGGCTACTATCACTCTCTACTGGACACTACGGAGCAACAGCACGACCCCAAGCTGGTGGACTCCATACGCACAGGTGAGCTTATGGACATCATCATCATGGGTTAGCTAATGTACATCATCATGGGTTAGCTAATATACATCATCATGGGTTAGCTAATATACATCATCATGGGTTAGCTAATGGACATCATCATAGGTTAGCTAATGGACATCATCATGGGATAGCTAATGTACATCATCATGGGTTAGCTAATATACATCATAGGTTAGCTAATGTACATCATCATGGGTTAGCTAATATACAGTGGGGAAAAAAAGTATTTAGTCAGCCACCAATTGTGCAGTTTCTCCCACTTAAAAAGATGAGAGAGGCCTGTAATTTTCATCATAGGTACATGTCAACTATGACAGACAAATTGAGAAGAAAAAAATCCAGAAAATCACATTGTAGGATTTTTTATGAATTTATTTGCAAATTATGGTGGAAAATAAGTATTTGGTCACCTACAAACAAGCAAGATTTCTGGCTCTCACAGACCTGTAACTTCTTCTTTAAGAGGCTCCTCTGTCCTCCACTCGTTACCTGTATTAATGGCACCTGTTTGAACTTGTTATCAGTATAAAAGACACCTGTCCACAACCTCAAACAGTCACACTCCAAACTCCACTATGGCCAAGACCAAAGAGCTGTCAAAGGACACCAGAAACAAAATTGTAGACCTGCACCAGGCTGGGAAGACTGAATCTGCAATAGGTAAGCAGCTTGGTTTGAAGAAATCAACTGTGGGAGCAATTATTAGGAAATGGAAGACATACAAGACCACTGATAATCTCCCTCGATCTGGGGCTCCACGCAAGATCTCACTCCGTGGGGTCAAAATAATCACAAGAACGGTGAGCAAAAATCCCAGAACCACACGGGGGGACCTAGTGAATGACCTGCAGAGAGCTGGGACCAAAGTAACAAAGCCTACCATCAGTAACACACTACGCCGCCAGGGACTCAAATCCTGCAGTGCAAAACGTGTCCCCCTGCTTAAGCCAGTACATGTCCAGGCCCGTCTGAAGTTTGCTAGAGTGCATTTGGATGATCCAGAAGAGGATTGGGAGACTGTCATATGGTCAGATGAAACCAAAATATAACTTTTTGGTAAAAACTCAACTCGTCGTGTTTGGAGGACAAAGAATGCTGAGTTGCATCCAAAGAACACCATACCTACTGTGAAGCATAGGGGTGGAAACATCATGCTTTGGGGCTGTTTTTCTGCAAAGGGACCAGGACGACTGATCCGTGTAAAGGAAAGAATGAATGGGGCCATGTATCGTGAGATTTTGAGTGAAAACCTCCTTCCATCAGCAAGAGCATTGAAGATGAAACGTGGCTGGGTCTTTCAGCATGACAATGATCCCAAACACACCGCCCGGGCAACGAAGGAGTGGCTTCGTAAGAAGCATTTCAAGGTCCTGGAGTGGCCTAGCCAGTCTCCAGATCTCAACCCCATAGAAAATCTTTGGAGGGAGTTGAAAGTCCGTGTTGCCCAGCGACAGCCCCAAAACATCACTGCTCTAGAGGAGATCTGCATGGAGGAATGGGCCAAAATACCAGCAACAGTGTGTGAAAACCTTGTGAAGACTTACAGAAAACATTTGACCTGTGTCATTGCCAACAAAGGGTATATAACAAAGTATTGAGAAACTTTTGTTATTGACCAAATACTTATTTTCCACCATCATTTGCAAATAAATTCATAAAAAATCCTACAATGTGATTTTCTGGATTTGTTTTTTCTCATTTTGTCTGTCATAGTTGACGTGTACCTACGATGAAAATTACAGGCCTTTCATCTTTTTAAGTGGGAGAACTTGCACAATTGGTGGCTGACTAAATACTTTTTTTCCCCACTGTACATCATAGGTTAGCATTTGAAAGTGTTCAGACCCCTTGACTTTTTCCACATTTTGTTACGTTACAGCCTTATTCTAAAATTGATTTAATTGTTTTGTTTCTTCATCAATACCCCATAATGACAAAGCAAAAACAGTAAAAAAAAAAATATAATGTTTGCAGTTTTATAAAATTAAAGAACCCCAGGAAATATCACATTTACATAAGTATTCAGACCCTTTACCCAGTACTTTGTTGAAGCACCTTTGGCAGTGATTACAGCCTCGAGTCTTCTTGGGTATGACGCTACAAGCTTGGCACACCTGTATATGGGGAGTTTCTCCCATTCTTCTCTGCAGATCCTCTCAAGCTCGGTCAGGTTGGATGGGGAGCGTTGCTGCACAGCTATTTCCAGGTCTCCCAGAGATGTTAGATCGGGTTCAAGTCCGTGCTCTGGCTGGGCCACTCAAGGACATTCAGAGACTTGTCCCGAAGCCACTCCTGTGTTGTCTTGGCTATGTGCTTAGGGTCATTGTCCTGTTGGAAGGTGAACCTTCACCCCAATCTGAGGTTCTCAGCGCTCTGGAGCAGGTTTTCATCAAGGATCTCTCTGTACTTTGCTCCGTTCATCTTTGCCACAGCATGATGCTGCCAGCACCATGCTTCACCGTAGGGATGGTGCCAGGTTTCCTCCAAGCGCTTCACCGTAGGGATGGTGCCAGGTTTCCTCCAGACGTGACGCTTGGCATTCAGGCCAAAGAGTGCAATCTTTGTTTCATCAGACCAGAGACTCTTGTTTCTCATGGTCTGAGAGTCCTTTAGGTGCCTTTTGGCAAACTCCAAGCGGGCTGTCATGTGCCTTTTACTGAGGAGTGGCTTCCATCTGGCCACTACCATAAAGGCCTGATTGGTGGAGTGCTGCAGAGATGGTTGTCCTTCTGGAAGGTTCGCCCATCTCCACAAGGGAACTCTGGAGCTCTTTCAGCATGACCATCGGGTTCTTGGTCACCTCCCTGACCAAGGCCCTTTCCCCCCGATTGCTCAGCTCTAGGAAGAGTCTTGGAGGTTCCAAACTTCTTCCATTTTAAGAATGATGGAGAACACTGTGTTCTTGGGGACCTTCAATGCTGCAGAAATGTTTTGGTACCCTTCCCCAGATCTGTGCCCCGACACAATCCTGTCTCGGAGCTCTACTGACAATTCCTTCGACCTCATGGCTTGGTTTTTGCTCTGACATGCACTGCCAACTGTGGGACCTTTTATATAAACTGATGTGTATCTTTACAAATCATGTCCAGTCAATTGAATTTACCACAGGTGGACTCCAAGTTGTAGAAACATCTCAAGGATGATCAATGGAAACAGGATGCACCTGAGCTCAATTTCGAGTCTCATAGCAAAGGGTCTGAACACTTATGTAAATAAGGTATTTTTGTTTTATTTTTTATAAATGTGCAAAAAAAATGAAAAACATTTATTTAATCCATTTTAGAATTAGGCTGTAACGTAACAATGTGGAAAAAGTCAATGGGTCTGAATACTTTCCGAATACACTGTACATGATCATAAGTTAGATAATATACATCATTATAGGTTAGCTAATATACGTCATCATAGGTTAGCTGATATACACCTGAACAGGTGAGCTTCATCTCTGAGATATTTCTCTCTGTATGTACTCCGCTTTGAGAAATAGCTGAAAGAGTTAGAGATGTTTGGAGTAGGCAGCAGGTTTTTGGTGGTGATTATAACCACAGCACCTCCTTCCTTCCTTTTCTCCCTGGCAGACTTGAACAGGACCTTTCCTGACAACATCCAGTTCCGCAAGACGTCGAACCCGTGTCTCCAGAAAACCCTGTACAACGTGCTGCTAGCATACGGACACCACAACCCGGCTGTGGGCTACTGTCAGGTACGTTTACCCTGTTACACCTGGCCGTTATCTGGGCTGCGTCCCAAATGGCACCCTATTCCCTATATAGTGTACTACTTTTGACCAGGGCCCACAGGCAGCCTCATATTCCACTTTACAGGCTCAATCACAGCAAATACTAAAATCAATCAATCAAATGTATTTATAAAGCCCTTTTTACATCAGCAGATGTCACAAAGTGCTATACCGAAACCCAGCCGAAAACAGCAAGCAATGCAGATGTAGAAGCACAGTGGCTAGGAAAAACCCTCCCTAGAAAGGCAGAAACCTAGAAATAAACCTGAAGAGAAACCAGGCTCTGAGGGGTGGCCAGTCCCCTTCTGGCTGTGCCGTGTGGAGATTATAACAGTACATGGCCATTAAGGGCAGATTTTTCTCCCCAATATGTTCAAACATTCATAGATGACCAGCAGGGTCAAATAATAATCACAATGGTTATAGAGGGTGCAACAGGTCAGTACATCAGGAGTAAATGTCACTTGGCATTTCATAGCCGGGCATTTTAGAGGTTGAAATAGCAGGTGCGGTAGAGAGAGAGAGTTGAAAACAGCAGGTCTGGGACAAGGTAGCACATCCGGTGAACAGGTCAGGGTTCCATAGCCGCAGGCAGAAGAGTTGAAACTGGAGCAGTAGCACGACCAGGTGGACTGGGGACAGCCAGGAGTCATCAGGCCAGGTAGTCCTGAGGCATGGTCCTAGGGCTCAGGTCCTCCGGGAGGGGAGGGAGAGAGAGAGAATTAGAAGGAGCATACTTAAATTCACACAGGACACCGGATAAGACAGGAGAATAACACCAGATATAACAGACTGACCCTAGCCCCCCGGCACATAGACTATTGCAGCATAGATACTGGAGGCTAAGACGGGTGGGGGGGTCTGCAGACACTGTGGCCCCGTCCGATGATACCCCCGGACAGGGCCAACCAGGCAGGATATAACCCCACCCACTTTGCCAAAGCACAGCCCCCACACCACCAGAGGGATATCAATAGACCACCAACCTACTACCCTGAGACAAGGCTGAGTATAGCCCACAAAGATCTCCTCCACAGCCCGAGGGGGCGACAAACCGGACAGGAAGATCACGTCAGGGACTCAACCCACTCAAGTGACGCACCCCTCCTAGGGACAGCATGGAAAGCACCAGTAAGCCAGTGACTCAGCCCCCGTAATAGGGTCAGAGGCAGAGAATCCCAATCGAGAGACGGGAACCGGCCAGGCAGAGACAGCAAGGGCGATTTGTCGCTCCAGTGCCTTGCCGTTCACCTTCGCACCCCTGGGCCAGACTACACTCAATCACAGGACCTACTGAAGAGATGAGTCAGTAAAGACTTAAAGGTCGAGACCGAGTCTGCGTCTCTCACATGGATAGGCTGACCATTCCATGTAAATGGAGCTCTATAGGAGAAAGCCCTGCCTCCAGCTGTTTGCTTAGAAACTCTTAAGGACAATAAGAAGGCCTGCGTCTTGTGACTGTAGCGTACAGTGAGGGAAAAAAGTATTTGATCCCCTGCTGATTTTGTACGTTTGCCCACTGACAAAGACATGATCAGTCTATAATTTTAATGGTAGGTTTATTTGAACAGTGAGAGACAGAATAACAACAACAAAATCCAGAAAAATGCATGTCAAAAATGTTATAAATTGATTTGCATTTTAATGAGGGAAAAAATTATTTGACCCCTCTGCAAAACATGACTTAGTACTTGGTGGCAAAACCCTTGTTGGCAATCACAGAGGTCAGACGTTTCTTGTAGTTGGCCACCAGGTTTGCACACATCTCAGGAGGGATTTTGTCCCACTCCTCTTTGCAGATCTTCTCCAAGTCATTAAGGTTTCGAGGCTGACGTTTGGCAACTCGAATCTTCAGCTCCACCCACAGATTTTCTATGGGATTAAGGTCTGGAGACTGGCTAGGCCACTCCAGGACCTTTAATGTGCTTCTTCTTGAGCCACTCCTTTGTTGCCTTGGCCGTGTGTTTTGGGTCATTGTCATACTGGAATACCCATCCACGACCGATTTACAATGCCCTGGCTGAGGGAAGTAGGTTCTCACCCAAGAGTTGACGGTACATGGCTCCGTCCATCGTCCCTTTGATGCGGTGAAGTTGTCCTGTCCACTTAGCAGAAAAACACCCCCAAAGCATAATGTTTCCACCTCCATGTTTGACGGTGGGGATGGTGTTCTTGGGGTCATAGGCAGCATTCCTCCTCCTCCAAACACGGCGAGTTGAGTTGATGCCAAAGAGCTCGATTTTGGTCTCATCTGACCACAACACTTCCACCCAGTTCTCCTCTGATTCATCAGATGTTCATTGACAAACTTCAGACGGGCCTGTATATGTGCTTTCTTGAGCAGGGGGACCTTGCGGGCGCTGCAGGATTTCAGTCCTTCACGGCGTAGTGTGTTACCAATTGTTTTCTTGGTGACTATGGTCCCAGCTGCCTTGAGATCATTGACAAGATCCTCCCATGTAGTTCTGGGCTGATTCCTCACCGTTCTCATGATCATTGCAACTCCACGAGATCTTGCATGGAGCCCCAGGCCGAGGGAGATTGACAGTTCTTTTGTGTTTCTTCCATTTGCGAATAATCACACCAACTGTTGTCACCTTCTCACCAAGCTGCTTGGTGATGGTCTTGTAGCCCATTCCAGCCTTGTGTAGGTCTACAATCTTGTCCCTGACATCCTTGGAGAGCTCTTTGGTCTTGGCCATAGTGGAGAGTTTGGAATCTGATTGATTGCTTCTGTGAACAGGTGTCTTTTATACAGGTAACAAACTGAGATTAGGAGCACTCCCTTTAAGAGTGTGCTCCTAATCTCAGTTCGTTACCTGTATAAAAGACACCTGGGAGCCAGAAATCTTTTTGATTGAGAGGGTGTCAAATACTTATTTCCCTCATTAAAATGCAAATCAATTTAACTTTTTTGACATGCGTTTTTTTCTGGATTTTTTTGCAGGGGATCAAATACTTTCTTCCCTCACTGTACGTGTAGGTATGTACGGCAGGACCAAATCGTAGAGATGGGTAGGAGCAAGCCCATGTAATGCTTTGTAGGTTAGCAGTAAAACCTTGAAATCAGCCCTAGCCTTAACAGGAAGCCACTGGAGTAATATTATCAAATTGTTTGGTTCTAGTCAAGATTCTAGTAGCCGTGTTTAGCACTAACTGAAGTTTATTTAGTGCTTTATCTGGGTAGCCGGAGAGTAGAGCATTGCAGTAGTCTAATCTAGAAGTGACAAAAGCATGGATTAGCTTTTCTGCGTAATTTCTTGACAAAAGGTTTCTGATTTTTGCATGTTACAAAGATGGAAAAAAGCTGTCCTTGAAATATTCTTGATATGTTCGTCAAAAGAGAGATCAGGGTCCAGAGTAACACCGAGGACCTTCCGTTTTTTTTTTTTGACGACTGTACAACCATCAATATTAATTGTCAGATCCCACAGAAGATCTCTGTTTCTTGGGACCTAGAACTAGCATCTCTGTTTTGTCTGAGTTTAAAAGTAAAAAATGTGCCGCCATCCACTTCCTTATGTCTGAAACACAGGCTTCCATGGTAGGCAATTTTGGGACTTCACCATGTTCCATCGAAATGTAGAGCTGTGTGTCGTCCGCATAGCAGTGAAAGTTAACATTGTGTTTCCGAATGACATCACCAAGAGGTAAAATATATAGTGAAAACAATAGTGGTCCTAAAACGGAACCTTGAGGAACACCGAAACTTACAATTGATTTGTCAGAGGACAAACCATCCACAGAGACGAACTGATATCTTTCAGACAGATAAGATCTAAACCAAGCAAGAACTTGTCTGTGTAGACCAATTAAGGTTTCCAATCTCTCCAAAAGAATGTGGTGATCGATGGTGTCAAAAGCAGCACTAAGATCTAGATGCAGAGCCTTGGTCTGACGCCATTAAAAGGTAATTTACCACCTTCACGAGTGCAGTCTCAGTGCTATGATGGGGTCTAAAACCAGACTGAAGCGTTTTGTGTACATTATTTGCCTTCAGGAAGGAAGTGAGTTGCTGCACAACAGCTTTTTATAAAATTTAAGAGGAATGGGAGATTCGATATTGGCCAATCGTTTTTTTTACATTTTCTGGTTCAAGGTTTGGCTTTTTCAAGAGAGGCTTTATTACTGCCACTTTACCTGCTAGCCTTTTCAGGAATCCCAACCCTTCCTCCATCATTCAATCAGCTTTTGTTCCTAAATGGGAATTCTATAGTTGGAATGGCATGTGGAATAGATAAGGCTACGGTGTGTGTGTGGTTGTGTGTGATTTGATAGGGAGATTTTCAGCATTTTGCAATGCAAAGAAGCAGCATTATGGCTGAAGGTTTAGTGTGTGTGTGTGTGTGTGTGTGTACAGTCAGTCGTTCTCTGTCTCCTTCTCGTATTGTCAGTTTTTCTGTATATTAGTCTCTGTCTTTTTATTTGACAATCAAAGACACATTAAATCACATCAACTCCAATATTTACTTACTAGAGACGATGTATTGTTGCCATGGGCCCTATGGGCTCTGGTCAAAAGTAGTGTACTAAATAGTGAATAGGGTTCCATTTGGGACACTTAGTGTATCTCTGTCCACCTGTTCATCTCTCTCCCTCTCTCTGAACTCATTCATCAGAATACAGACGTGTTCTCCTTCTCTGAACTCATTCACCAGAATACAGACCTGTTCTCGCTCTCTTTGAACTCATTAATCAGAATACAGACGTGTTCTCTCTCTCTGAACTCATTCACCAGAATACAGATGTTGTATTAGCCAGGCAAAGTGGGTGGCGGGGGGTGGGAGACAGGGCTGTTGTATTAGCCAGGGAGAGGGAGAGAGGGATGTTTTATTAGCCAGGCAAGGGGGGGGGCTGTTGTATTAGCCAGGCAAAGGGGGGGAGAGAGACAGGGCTGTTGTATTAGCCAGGCAAAGGGGTGGGGGGGAGAGAGAGAGAGAGAGACAGGGCTGTTGTATTAGCCAGGGAGAGGGAGAGAGGGCTGTTGTATTAGAATGGGGTGAATGGGTTGTGTCCCTCCCTAAGCTGTCAATGAGAGGATGTCTGCAACCTACAGACAACAACACCTTGAAAACACTGTTGCATGATTTAACTATTTATTGTGGCTGAAATGTAATATTCATATGTATCCAAGTGATTTTCTGTCTTGTCTTCAGGGCATGAACTTCATCGCTGGGTACCTCATTATCATCACTAAAGATGAAGAGAAATCATTCTGGCTGATGGACGCTCTGCTGGGCAGGATACTACCAGGTGTGTGTGAGCGAGAGCAGCTCTATTCCTGTCTCCTCCCCCTGCCGTGGGTCTATGTATAACCCAGCTGAGGTCACATGGTCTTGAGCCTCGTTAAGACCCATGTCCCGTCACACGGAGGGGAGGGCTAATCCTATGATGTCACACAGGAAATTACATCACGCCCCAGCCCACTACCCCCCCTTCCTGTTCTGGCATAGTCGGGCTCCACTAGTCGGGCAAACAGGTGGATTTGATCTGAGATCACATTCGTTACTGTGTTCAGGGTTGATATCTTTGAGGTGTGTTTGTGACTGTTGATACTAAGTTGTGTCTCCTGTCTAGACTACTACACCCCGGCCATGCTGGGTCTGAAGATGGACCAGGAGGTTTTAGGGGAGCTGGTGAGGACCAAAGCCCCAGTTGTGTGGCAGGCCATGGGGCAACACAACGTCATGTGGACCCTGGTGGTCTCCAGGTGGTTCATCTGCCTCTACATAGACGTCCTGCCTGTAGAGGTGAGGGGGATGGAGGGCGGGTGAACTAGGGTATTGAAAAACAAGGAGAGAACTTTGGCAAAATCTTTGGTTGTTGGAGTAATATTACTAAGTTGATGCAACTATTGAAAATGTGAACGCCCAGTCAGGTTTGGGTCTGTGATCTGTTGTAGAAGGGCTGTTAAATAATGCTTTATCAGTGCTGACTAAGACACTGAGCTTTATCAGAGGCTCAGCTCCACAACAGGTCTGGAATCATGTTTCCAGGGCAGAATGGGATCTGTGTGTCAGGAGATCAGTCTGCTGAGCTGAACTAAGTCCAGTGCTGTGTCCTGGAGCAGCAGGGAGGGGAGGATGACGCGGTATCATGAAGTAGAATGATCATGAAGAACAATCTTTACATCTTTCATCACCGTGCCTAGTGTCACTGTCTACCGTCTCAGCTAATATGACTGTCCTGCTGACCTTCTGTTATTAAACCTGACTGTCCCGCTGCCCTTCTGTTGTTATTAAACCTGACTGTCCTGCAGCCCTTCTGTTGTTATTAAACCTGACTGTCCTGCTGCCCTTCTGTTTTTATTAAACCTGACTGTCCTGCTGCCCTTCTGTTGCCATTAAACCTGACTGTCCTGCTGCCCTTCTGTTGTTATTAAACCTGACTGTCCTGCAGCCCTTCTGTTGCCATTAAACCTGACTGTCCTGCAGCCCTTCTGTTGCCATTAAACCTGACTGTCCCGCTGCCCTTCTGTTATAATTAAACCTGACTGTCCTGCTGACCTTCTGTTATTAAACCTGACTGTCCCGCTGCCCTTCTGTTGTTATTAAACCTGACTGTCCTGCTGCCCTTCTGTTGTTATTAAACCTGACTGTCCCGCTGCCCTTCTGTTGTTATTAAACCTGACTGTCCCGCTGCCCTTCTGTTGTTATTAAACCTGACTGTCCTGCTGCCCTTCTGTTTTTATTAAACCTGACTGTCCTGCTGCCCTTCTGTTGCCATTAAACCTGACTGTCCTGCTGCCCTTCTGTTGTTATTAAACCTGACTGTCCTGCAGCCCTTCTGTTGTTATTAAACCTGACTGTCCTGCTGCCCTTCTGTTGTTATTAAACCTGACTGTCCTGCTGCCCTTCTGTTGCCATTAAACCTGACTGTCCCGCTGCCCTTCTGTTGTTATTAAACCTGACTGTCCCGCTGCCCTTCTGTTGTTATTAAACCTGACTGTCCCGCTGCCCTTCTGTTGTTATTAAACCTGACTGTCCCGCTGCCCTTCTGTTGCCATTAAACCTGACTGTCCTGCAGCCCTTCTGTTGCCATTAAACCTGACTGTCCTGCAGCCCTTCTGTTGCCATTAAACCTGACTGTCCTGCAGCCCTTCTGTTGCCATTAAACCTGACTGTCCCGCTGCCCTTCTGTTATAATTAAACCTGACTGTCCTGCTGCCCTTCTGTTGTTATTAAACCTGACTGTCCTGCTGCCCTTCTGTTGTTATTAAACCTGATGCTCTCCTCTCTCCATTCTCCTTGGTTCTCCTACTCAGACGGTTCTGCGTATCTGGGACTGTCTGTTCTACGAGGGTTCTAAGATCCTGTTCCGTGTGGCTCTGACATTGATAAGGAACCAGCAGGCTGAGGTCCAGCAGGCTGGTTCCCTGCCTGACGTCTGTGACAGCTTCAAACACATGACCAGAGGCCCCTATGTAGAGGACTGCCACACCTTCATGCAGGTACACATATACACACACAAACACTGAAATGAACATTGTGTGTGTGTGTGTGTGTACCATGATGATCTCTGTAATCCTTTGTCCTGCTGCTTTCCCAGAAAATCTTCACGGAACCCGGAAGCCTCTCCATGGCAACCATCACCAAGCTCCGGGAGATGTGTCGAGCACGCATCATCGCTGAGGAGTCCTGACCCCATCCTCCTGACCTGTCAATCAAACACTACACATTCCGGGCTGGGTCCCAACACTCCTTAATGGTCTCCTCTCTTTGGCTCCTATCCCTCACTGTTGGGACAGTCCCTAGACTGTTTAGCCTGACTACCATGTAGCTATGTAGACTACCATGAATGGAGACCACCAGAGGTGAAAGTAAGGCGGTATGTCCGGTATGGAGTACCGGCAAAATAATGAGTAGCTATCCTGTGGAGGTACACCGTACTGGTTAAACATGAGCCTATCACAATAATGAACAACAAAGACGGAAAGGAAACTTTTGGCTATTACACTATCAATACCACATGAAAGTCGCATGAAGAAAAAACACATTTGCGAATGGACATGGAAAAACGTATGGAATACGCTCCAAAATGCGGTGTGGTTCGGCCATAAGTGACATTTTGCAAAGGCAGAGATGATTGGCCGAGACCGAGGCGGTCGGACAGCAGTGGACGTATCAATGCAGGTTACCAGTCTGCTGTAGCCCTGATGAATGACCATCACTGGATATCATTCATTACACCTTTTTGCTGTCTTTCCATTCATCAAATGGCAGGTGCACAGTGCGCTGTAGAGATGCAGGAATTCAAAATGGTTTTCAGTCCAGCATTGGTCATAATCTGTGTTGGGGAAACCACCCCTAGATGTATTTAGTTCATGTAGACCTGAATGTATACATGTAGCTAGATAGATGGCGTGCATGTCTTAAATCTCACCCTGCTAACTGACGATTCCATTGTGTCCCCCAAATGGCACCCTATTCCTGACGTAGTGCAAAAGTAGTGCACTATATAGGGAATAGGGTGCCATTTGAGCCACAACTCATGTGAGATTCATGTTGCCGCCCGAAGCTAGTCTTAACTGGAGGAAGACCATTTCATTTAAGAAAAATATTTGAATTCTATGACTTTGCAATTTTCTCCTCCCAGAGTGGATGAGATCACTGATGACGTCGGGAAGTAGACTTGACGCGTATGGTACGTTGTTGAGCGTATGGTACGTTGTTGAGCGTATGGTACGTTGTTGAGCGTATGGTACGTTGTTGAGCGTATGGTACGTTGTTGAGCGTATGGTACGTTGTTGAGCGTATGGTACGTTGTTGAGCGTATGGTACGTTGTTGACCATATGGTACGTTGTTGACCGTATGGTACGTTGTTGACCGTATGGTACGTTGTTGAGCGTATGGTACGTTGTTGACCGTATGGTACGTTGTTGAGCGTATGGTACGTTGTTGTACATGAATGATGAAGTGTCCGTTGTAGTTCACTAGCCTGAGTCTTTGAACACCAGACACTATTAAATAAGCTACTCCGACTCTGTCCTCCTTCACCATCATGTGACCCGTCTGTTCTTTCTGATACTTTCGAAGTCCCTGTAATCTCTAGTGCTGGGAACTACAAACCCCATCTATTCTCAACTCAGGAAGCAGAAGAGAGTTTCAAATGTATTTTATTGACCTCAGCAGGATGCATAATAGAAAAATGATCAAAACATTCTCTACAAAAATAAAATATCAACTCGCTACAAATCGATATTAACACAATCATGGGAGGAGAGGGGAAGAGTTAGAGACAATATTACACCCCCTGCTTTTAGAAAACAATGAATCTACCCATTTCTGCCCAATTCAACACATCCATCATGTAACACCTTGACCTTGTGTTACATTCCTCAGTCTTATGCCATCCACAACCCTTTGTTTTGAAATGGAGTAAAACCCAAACACAGCACACACCCCCCCTAAGGCCTTTCAAATGTTCTTGTGACCTACAAGATAATTAGGTCAGTATTTCTAACCAGAGTGGGGTTATTAGACAGACATTCACAAGTTTCCCTTTTCACAGGAGTCTTCGGGCCTCCCAGGTGATGTCATAGAAAAGATGGTGGTCATGAAGGAAAGGAGATGAGGGAGGAAGGAAGGAAGGAAGGAAAGCTTGTTGTGTGTTTGAGCCAATCACAAGATGTGGTTCTAGGAAAGACCCCCTCCTCCATAAGATTTTAATACCATATAATGTCAGATTAATTGTAATTTACACAAAAATTACAATTGAAGAAAAAAAAAATCATTCAATTACTTCAAAGCGAAAATCCACCCAAGTCAAACATGAAATGAGATTAGAACTAAAATGAGGGTATACTGAGCCAGCTGCAGTAGAGATGGGTTAGAGAGAGAGAGACGAGGGGGATAGTAGGTTTGACCAGGCAGTAGTCGGTTAGTAGGTAGCAGAGGATGAGCTGCTGTGAATAACAATACATAGAGGATACACACTCACTCTCACACACACACACGCTGCAGAGAGGGCTTGGTTTGTACATGGTCCAGTCAGTCATTAGTAGCAGTCGTTGGTTGGAGCGTCCGGCTCTCTGCAGTATGTCTGGAAAGGCTCCATAGGCCTCTGGTCAAAAGTAGTGCACTATCTAGGGAATAGGGGGCTATTTGAGACACAAGCAGCCTGTGTGTCAGTGTTCTCAGATGGTCTGGTATCCAGCGGGCCTCCTCTTCCTGCCGATGAGGTAAGCAATGAGAACGATTAGAACCAGGCCGGCCAGAGCTGCTCCCACGACGATGGGGATCAACATGTTGTCCTGATCCAACTGACACTCCTCCGCTAGAGGGAGGGAGGGAGGGAGAGGAGGGATGTGGAGAGAGAGGTACGTGGGGGAAAGAGAGAAGGTAATTAATACAAATACAGAACTTCTAATCAAGGACAACCATAAAACACAAAGGGTAGAGAGTGAGAGGAGAGATGGATAGATCAGATGAAAGGGTAGAGAGAGAGGAGAGATGGATAGATCAGATGAAAGGGTAGAGAATGAGAATGCTAGATTATAACGTATCCAGTACCTTGTGCAAACTGTCCTCTGGTGAGGCCGAAGGGCTGGACCTGCAGCTGGAAGGTGTTGAGGGAGAAGTTCTGGTCTACAGCCAGAGTCTGTTCTGAACTACACATGTAGCTCCGCCCCAGGGAGCCACGCAGGTAGTCCAGACTACTGTTACTGGTGTTGAACGGGGCTGGAGGGAGGGAGAGTCGTTAAACATTCAAATCCAGACATGCACTCTTACCATGGAACAGTAATTATTCAGCAGAGAGGTAGTAAAGGAACAGAGAGAGAGGGGTGGTAAAGGAACAGAGAGAGAACCAAATCATGAGAAAACAAAAATATAATTTACAAAAAAAACTGCACAAACTAGAATGCTATTTGGCCCTAAACAGAGAGTACACAGTGGCAGAATACCTGACCCAAAATTAAGGAAAGCTTTGACTATGTACAGACCCAGTGAGCATAGCCTTGCTATTGAGAAAGGCCGCCGTAGGCAGACCTAGACAGGCTATGTGCACACTGCCCACAAAATGAGGTGGAAACTGAGCTGCACTTCTTAACTTCCTGCCAAATGTATGACCATATTAGACATATTTCATTCAGATTACACAGACCCACAAAGAATTAGAAAACAAATCACATTTTGATAAACTCCCTTATCTACTGGGTGAAATACCACAGTGTGCCATCACAGCAGCAAGATTTGTGACCTGTTGCCACAAGGGCAACCAGTGAAGAACAAACACCATTGTAAATACAACCCATATTTATGTTTATTTATTTTCCCATTTGTACTTTGTACACATCATTACAACACTGTATATAGACATAATATGATATTTGAAATGTCTTTATTCTTTTGGAACTTGTGTGAGTGTAATGTTGACTGTTAATAAAAGTGATATAAACAATAAAGTATATATTTCACTTGCTTTGGCAATGTAAACATGTTTCCCATGCCAATACAGCCCTTACATTGGAATTGAATTGAGAGAGAGAGGCAGAGAGAGTGAGTGAGAGAGGTAGTAAATGGCGAGAGAGAGAGGTGGTAAAGGTGAGTGGTATCATATACAATGCATTCAGAAAGTATTCAGACCCCTTGACGTTTTCCACATTTTGTTACGTTACAGCCTTATTCTAAAATAGATCACATTGTTTTTTTCCCCCTCATCAATCGACACACAATACCCCATAATGACAAAGTGAAAGCAGGTTTTTAGAAATGTTTGCATGTTTTGTCTATATGGACACTATTGATAAGGAATCCCTAACCTGTCATGTCAGACCAAGCTGTTACCACAGACAGACCACTGAGGTGATACTAACCTGTCATATCAGACCAAGCTGTTACCACAGACAGACCACTGAGGTGATACTAACCTGTCATGTCAGACCAAGCTGTTACCACAGACAGACCACTGAGGTGATACTAACCTGTCATGTCAGACCAAGCTGTTACCACAGACAGACCACTGAGGTGATACTAACCTGTCATGTCAGACCAAGCTGTTACCACAGACAGACCACTGAGGTGGTACTAACCTGTCATGTCAGACCAAGCTGTTACCACAGACAGACCACTGAGGTGATACTAACCTGTCATGTCAGACCAAGCTGTTACCACAGACAGACCACTGAGGTGATACTAACCTGTCATGTCAGACCAAGCTGTTACCACAGACAGACCACTGAGGTGATACTAACCTGTCATGTCAGACCAAGCTGCGACCACAGACAGACCACTGAGGTGATACTAACCTGTCATGTCAGACCAAGCTGTTACCACAGACAGACCACTGAGGTGATACTAACCTGTCATGTCAGACCAAGCTGCGACCACAGACAGACCACTGAGGTGGTACCTGTTAGACGTGGTGTTCTGTAAAGAGAAGAACATCAGTCACGGAGGAGAGTAGAGAATTAACAGACAGACAGGTAAGCAAACAGACCGATAACCAGACAGGGAGACAGACAGGTAAACAGACTGATAACCAGACAGACAGACAGACAGACAGGTCAACGGTAGAGTGATGATGTCACCAGAGTAAACAGGAAGCTGAGGTTGGTGGTTCCGCCCTGCGTCAGCACCAGGGTGGCGCTGGAGGGGTCACATGATCCTGAGCTGGTCGTCTGATTGGGCAGCATGTTTACTACTTCCTGGATAGTCTGTCAATGAGGAGGAGAGGGACAGGTTATTGTGTGTTACTGGGACAGTGTGTGTGTGTGTGTGTGTGTACATGAGTGTGTGTTACCTTATTCTGTAAAGCAGAGAAGTGGGAGATGTTCAGCTGCAGTGCCATGCGGGCCAACAGACAGACAGTCCCGTTGCTATTGGAGACGGAGTAGCTGCCCTGGTTGGGGGTTCCAGGGGGGGTGGGGACAGGGACGGGGGCTGCTGTGGTGGTGGAGGGGGGTGGAGGGGGGGATGTGGTGGAGTTCTGGTCAGCAGTACACACACTCTCTGGGAATGACAGAACAGAACTTTTATCAACACCACAACACGGGTCAATATCCTCATACTGTTCAGAACATTTATCAACACCACAACACGGGTCAATATCCTCATACTGTTCAGAACATTTATCAACACCACAACACGGGTCAATATCCTCATACTGTTCAGAACATTTATCAACACCACAACACGGGTCAATATCCTCATACTGTTCAGAACATTTATCAACACCACAACACGGGTCAATATCCTCATACTGTTCAGAACATTTATCAACACCACAACACGGGTCAATATCCTCATACTGTTCAGAAAATTTGTCAACACCACAACACAGGTCAATATCCTCATACTGTTCAGAACATTTATCAACACCACAACACGGGTCAATATCCTCATACTGTTGAGAACATTTATCAACATAACACAGGTCAATATCCTCATACTGTTCAGAACAGTTACAGTGGGGGAAAAAAGTATTTAGTCAGCCACCAATTGTGCAAGTTCTCCCACTTAAAAAGATGAGAGGCCTGTCATTTTCATCATAGGTACATGTCAACTATGACAGACAAAATGAGAGAAAAAAATCCAGAAAATCACATTGTAGGATTTTTTATGAATTTATTTGCAAATTATGGTGGAAAATAAGTATTTGGTCAATAACAAAAGTTTCTCAATACTTTGTTATATACCCTTTGTTGGCAATGACACAGGTCAAATGTTTTCTGTAAGTCTTCACAAGGTTTTCACACACTGTTGCTGGTATTTGGGCCCGTTCCTCCATGCAGATCTCCTCTAGAACAGTGATGTTTTGGGGCTGTCGCTGGGCAACACGGACTTTCAACTCCCTCCAAAGATTTTCTATGGGGTTGAGATCTGGAGACTGGCTAGGCCACTCCAGGACCTTGAAATGCTTCTTACGAAGCAACTCCTTCATTGCCCGGGCGGTGTGTTTGGGATCATTGTCATGCTGAAAGACCCAGCCACGTTTCATCTTCAATGCCCTTGCTGATGGAAGGAGGTTTTCACTCAAAATCTCACGATACATGGCCCCATTCATTCTTTCCTTTACACGGATCAGTCGTCCTGGTCCCTTTGCAGAAAAACATCCCAAAGCATGATGTTTCCACCCCATGCTTCACAGTAGGTATGGTGTTCTTTGGATGCAACTCAGCATTCTTTGTCCTCCAAACACGACGAGTTGAGTTTTTACCAAAAAGTTATATTTTGGTTTCATCTGACATTCTCCCAATCCTCTTCTGGATCATCCAAATGCACTCTAGCAAACTTCAGACGGGCCTGGACATGTACTGGCTTAAGCAGGGGGACACGTCTGGCACTGCAGGATTTGAGTCCCTGGCGGCGTAGTGTGTTACTGATGGTAGGCTTTGTTACTTTGGTCCCAGCTCTCTGCAGGTCATTCACTAGGTCCCCCCGTGTGGTTCTGGGATTTTTGCTCACCGTTCTTGTGATCATTTTGACCCCACGGGGTGAGATCTTGCGTGGAGCCCCAGATCGAGGGAGATTATCAGTGGTCTTGTATGTCTTCCATTTCCTAATAATTGCTCCCACAGTTGATTTCTTCAAACCAAGCTGCTTACCTATTGCAGATTCAGTCTTCCCAGCCTGGTGCAGGTCTACAATTTTGTTTCTGGTGTCCTTTGACAGTTCTTTGGTCTTGGCCATAGTGGAGTTTAGAGTGTGACTGTTTGAGGTTGTGGACAGGTGTCTTTTATACTGATAACAAGTTCAAACAGGTGCCATTAATACAGGTAACGAGTGGAGGACAGAGGAGCCTCTTAAAGAAGAAGTTACAGGTCTGTAAGAGCCAGAAATCTTGCTTGTTTGTAGGTGACCAAATACTTATTTTCCACCATAATTTGCAAATAAATTCATTAAAAATCCTACAATGTGATTTTCTGGATTTTTTTTCCTCAATTTGTCTGTCATAGTTGACGTGTACCTATGATGACAATTACAGGCCTCTCTCATCTTTTTAAGTGGGAGAACTTGCACAATTGGTGGCTGACTAAATACTTTTTTTCCCCACTGTATAAACCAACACGGGTCAATACCCTCATCCTGTTCAGAACAGTTATAAACCAACACGGGTCAATATCATCATACTGTTCATTTAAACAATAAGTTAAGGGGTCAAAGCCAAACATGTAAAGGAATAACCAAAGTGTTAATGGTTGATGGTCAGTGAACAGTTGTTAATGGTTGATGGTCAGTGGACAGTTGTTAATGGTTGATGGTCAGTGTACAGTTGTTAATGGTTGATGGTCAGTGTACAGTTGTTAATGGTTGATGCTCAGTGGACAGTTGTTAATGGTTGATGGTCAGTGTACAGTTGTTGATGGTCAGTGATGGACAATAAGTGTGCGTCCCAAATGAGCCCCGGTCAAAAGTATGCACCATCTAGGGAATATGGTATCATTTGGGTATCAGCCCAGGTGTTGGTGGCTGTACCGTTGGGGCTCAGATCATCTCCTGTCATGTAGGCCTCCATCTTGACGTCTGAGAAGGTGACGGTGGCTCCTCCCACAATGACAGGTGAGGCGCTGATACATCTGTAGGTGGTGTTGACCCTAGCAACCATCCCCACAGAGGTCGTCTCCACAGTTACCACATCTGTAGAACAACAGACAAGACACATTGGTCAGAAATCAAATAATAATCAATTCCGTGTGTGTACGCGCGAAGCGTGCCTCCGTGTGTGTGTGTGTGTGTGTGTGTGTGTGTGTGTGTGTGTGTGTGTGTGTGTCAGTCTCTTTCTCACCGGTACTGTTGGCCTCTGGGAAGGTAGTGACATCACTGAGGTTGTACTGCAGGGTGAGAGTAGATACGCTGTACAGGCTGTTATTGGATGAGAAGCTGAGGCCCAGGGTGTGGCCATCCCCAAACAGCGCCACGAGCCGGGGGGAGCGGCCGTCACCCCCACACGAGCTGGCCCCACCCACCACCGCCGACCCTGGGAGGGGCACCATCACCGTACGCTGGAGAGAAGAAGAAGAATGTTTGTACATTTAAAACATGTTCAGGATGGGATCGTTGGCCCAAACTCATGCACACAGTTGTCGTGGGAAGAGAGACTTATGTTCAGGACATTTTCAAAAGTACAATCTGTGTTTCTCTACGCCGGAGAGGATTGTGGGGGATGTAGTTTACCGTGCCGTTGGCTGTGTCATAGGTGATGGAGATGGAGGCGGAGAGTTCAGCTTTTATACAGGTGGAGTTTCCCTCTGTCACCTCCAGAGTGACCAGAGCCTGGGCTACTGTCACGCAACCTGGGGGGGAGATATCATCATCATTACCATCACCACTATAACTATGACTGACTGGGCTACTGTCACGCAACCTGGGGGGGAGATATCATCATCATTACCATCACCACTATAACTAACTATGACTGACTGGGCTACTGTCACGCAACCTGGGGGGGAGATATCATCATCATTACCATCACCACTATAACTATGACTGACTGGGCTACTGTCACGCAACCTGGGGGGGAGATATCATCATCATTACCATCACCACTATAACTATGACTGACTGGGCTACTGTCACGCAACCTGGGGGGGAGATATCATCATCATTACCATCACCACTATAACTAACTATGACTGACTGGGCTACTGTCACGCAACCTGGGGGGAGATATCATCATCATCATTACCATCACCATCAGCAGCACCATCACTTGAGCAACAACCTGAGTAGTTCTAGCAAAGACAGTACAGTAGGAAGATAGGCAGAAACTGCTTCTCCAATCAAAATCCCTGATCATTCTTGTAAGTGATGTCATGGCGACACTGGCTAGCTAAGCTCATGCACAGAAACACATTAACGGGTCTAATGGTCATCTAGTGCCAAACTGTGCATGTACATGCTGTCAAATCAAAGGCACTCCTTTGATATCAAGTTGTTTTTGACTGAAAATTAAAACGTGTCAAGTTTGCCACTCTCACAAGGTTGGAGTGTTAAGGATTATTCCATGTTTAAGGCCCAGTTCACTATCAAACTCACTATCACAGTGGCAAAGTGTTTCTCCAAAATGACCACCAAGTCACCTGACCACTCACCTGACAGGTCAGATGGTCACCAGCTGACCATATTAAAGATGGCCGCCATACACACACCACATCAAACATTGGCTGCGTTTCAAACACATAAAATACACACCCTCCTCCAATTACCCTCGCGGCCATATTTGTTGTCGGTCCAAATGATTGTCCAAGCAAGGGAAGTTGGCAACGTAAACCCCTCAGCCCTAGTTTTTGATCGAGTTTGCTAGTGTACAATTACGTTCACTACGGGGCCTGAAACGCCACATAATTCAATTTGCGATGATTGTACATCCGCTAAGAAAAGTCATCCAAAACTTAAAACCAACATTAATATGGAGAAGTCAACATACAAGTGGAAGAACAACGAATGTAAATAAGTTAGAAATGGTGCTACTAATGCACATGACGGCTCAAACATGTATCATGAAAGTAATTATGTTTTTATTTGGTTAGCTTTTGGAAACGTTAGCTTGTGCATCCAACTTTCCCTGACATCACACTTACACGTTGTAATTTTCGATTTTCCTGATATAGTCGGACGCGTTGTCTTCTAGCCAAGATATGAAATGCAATCATAATTGACTGTGGCGCATATAAAGCACACACAACAGCTACCGGTGGTTCCATGATGACTGAAAACACAACTGTGGGACGAACGAGTGACACATTTTCGGGCAAGAGCGGTCCATTTAAAATGTATTCATTCTTCCCTCGTCCTGCAAGTGTCAACTCGTCAGACGTCATAATAAGTCATCAGAAGTGTCCACTTAATTTGAGGGGAGAGTGTGTGTCTTAAGTGTTTGGAATGCAGCCATTGTTTTGGTTTGGAAGCCATCAGACAACTCTCCGGTATGTCTAAGTGAGTGTGATGTGTCCTTCATGTGGTATATTCACGTCACACTGTTTATCGATTGTAGAACCCATGTCGTATGATAATGCTAACTAGTAGCCTTTTAGCATATGGTTTGCTAGGGCCCATTCAGGTCTGTATTGACCCAAGGACCACATGTTGTGGTTACCATTATGCTACTTATGGTCCTTTATGTTTAGTATATACAGTGGGGAGAACAAGTATTTGATACACTTCCGTTTTTCTACTTACAAAGCATGTAGAGGTCTGTAAGTTTTATCATAGGTACACTTCAACTGTGTGAGACGGAATCTAAAACAAAAATCCAGAAAATCACATTGTATGATTTTTAAGTAATTAATTTGCATTTTATTGCATGACATAAGTATTTGATACATCAGAAAAGCAGAACTTAATATTTGGTACAGAAACCTTTGTTTGCAATTACAGAGATCATACGTTTCCTGTAGGTCTTGACCAGGTTTGCACACACTGCAGCAGGGATTTTGGCCCACTCCTCCATACAGACCTTCTCCAGATCCTTCAGGTTTCGGGGCTGTCGCTGGACAATACGGACTTTCAGCTCCCTCCAAAGATTTTCTATTGGGTTCAGGTCTGGAGACTGGCTAGGCCACTCCAGGACCTTGAGATGCTTCTTACGGAGCCACTCCTTAGTTGCCCTGGCTGTGTGTTTCGGGTCGTTGTCATGCTGGAGGACCCAGCCACGACCCATCTTCAATGCTCTTACTGAGGGAAGGAGGTTGTTGGCCCAGATCTCGTGATACATGGCCCCATCCATCCTCCCCTCAATACGGTGCAGTCGTCCTGTCCCCTTTGCAGAAAAGCATCCCCAAAGAATGATGTTTCCACCTCCATGCTTCATGGTTGGGATGGTGTTCTTGGGGTTGTACTCATCCTTCTTCTTCCTCCAAACACGGCGAGTGGAGTTTAGACCAAAAGGCTCTATTTTTGTCTCATCAGACCACATGACCTTCTCCCATTCCTCCTCTGGATCATCCAGATGGTCATTGGCAAACTTCAGACAGGCCTGGACATGCGCTGGCTTGAGTAAGGGGACCTTGCATGCGCTGCAGGATTTTAATCCATGACGGCGTAGTGTGTTACTAATGGTTTTCTTTGAGACTGTGGTCCCAGCTCTCTTCAGGTCATTGACCAGGTCCTGCCGTGTAGTTCTGGGCTGATCCCTCACCTTCCTCATGATCATTGATGCCCCACGAGGTGTGATCTTACATGGAGCCCCAGACCGAGGGTGATTGACCGTCATCTTGAACTTCTTCAATTTTCTAATAATTGTGCCAACAGTTGTTGCCTTCTCAGCAAGCTGCTTGCCTATTGTCCTGTAGCCCATCCCAGCCTTGTGCAGGTCTACAATTTTATCCCTGATGTCCTTACACAGCTCTCTGGTCTTGGCCATTGTGGAGAGGTTGGAGTCTGTTTGATTGAGTGTGTGGACAGGTGTCTTTTACACAGGTAACGAGTTCAAACAGATGCAGTTAATACAGGTAATGAGTGGAGAACAGGAGGGCTTCTTAAAGAATAACTAACAGGTCTGTGAGAGCCGGAATTCTTACTGGTTGGTAGGTGATCAAATACTTATGTCATGCAATAAAATGCAAATTAATTACTTAAAAATCATACAATGTGATTTTCTGGATTTTTGTTTTAGATTCCGTCTCTCAAAGTTGAAGTGTACCTATGATAAAAATAACAGACCTCTACATGCTTTGTAAGTAGGAAAACCTGCAAAATCGGCAGTGTATCAAATACTTGTTCTCCCCACTGTATATGATGATGTTTTATAGCCTATCTAAGGCCATAGGGCCCATTATATTGGGGTAGCTGTAGCCGACTGACTTCTGTATTACCTTAGGACTATTGTGTACTTTGATCAGTTCACAGTATGTTAAGCTTTTAACTTTTTTATAATGCTAATTATGTTCCATTGATTATGTAAACCTTAATACTTGTTTCCATCTGTTACAGAAACCATACATGCATATTACATTATATAACTTCAATGTCCTCTGATTGACCTGGCTAAATAAAAACGGATCAAAGTGGTTAAAGAGACGTTCTGAATCAGTCGCTCTGACAGGAGCCCTTGGGCGGCCAACACCATTCACTAAAACCAGCCATACAGTCCTAGAACATTTCTTACATGGAGTAATAACATGTTCAACTACTTAAGACGTTGCCTCGAATCTAGGTTGTGCCTCTAGATTTCGAGCAAATCAACAACTAAGGAAGAATTGTTCACTTCCCTCATTAACTTCTCTAACCCCAAACCTCGGCCTGGTCTGCTTCGCAAGCGTTCCTGGATGATGCGCCTCTAGTTTTAAAAATGATGTGGTGCTAGTCTCATCTCACAGCTGCTGCACAACCTGAGCAACAACGTCAAGAACTCCATCCAGTACAGGGAAACATATCAGTTCTCAACAATGACCAGCAGAGGGTAGTACAGGGTTAGAGTTGAGACTGAGACACAGGGACTCAGGTCACATATCAATCTAGATAGACAAGCGATTTCACAGCCTGAACACATATGTCTACAACATAATCCAGAACCCTCACATCTACAGCTGAGAAGCATCACTACCTGTCCGTACTACCAGAAGAAGTTCTAGTTTCACAGCAGTTCAGTTCCAAGCCTGAGAGGAGTTCTAGAACATTGCCTGTGATGATGTAACCCCAGTAGTGATGTAAAACTGGCAGGTCCCTCCCTCTCCTTCACTTGTACCATTACCAAACCCTTTATTAACAACCCTCTAGTCTGACACACATAGCCTGCTACAGACTATTAATACCTGCTATGTGTTCCAAATGGTACACCCTATATAGTACACTATGCAGACTCATTTACACCTGGTGGCTACCACAACAGACACAGAGGTCGAGGGGTTAAATATGTGTCTACCAACATACAGGTTAAAGGTTAGGTTATTAGTGTGTTGCTAAGGAGTGACTGACCAGAGGGTGTACCTCAATAGTCTAGACTGGCTTCCTTCCTCTCCTCAGAGGATCAATTAATCCAAATCAGCACTTGTGTACAGACAGAATCAATGTCAGATAAACTAAGTGTGCATCCCCAATGACACCCTATTCCCTATATAGTGCACTACTTTTGACCAGGACTATTTTTGAGCAGCCCTATAGGCCCTGGTCAAAGGTAGTGCACTATATTAGGAATAGGGTGCAACTTGAGGTCATCAGCATCCAGAGCAGGGAGCCTGATGAGGCCTGATGCTGGGTCGTCAGTAGTTAACACAGCCACAAAGTCATAATTATGGCTAAATCCCACCGATTTCTACAATTTATCTTATTAAAATCTGATGCCTAACCTAAACCTTGAATTAAGACCAAATATATAAAAAGAAAAATCAATAATTTTTACAACATGGCCAATTTTGACTTTGTGGCTGTGGTAACTAGTGCCAACCCTGATGCTGTCCTGTGTTTTGTGGGTTATTAATGTCCATCATACACTGGGTAGTTCGAGCCCTGAATGCTGATTGGCTGACAGCCGTGGTAGTGCCTAAGAACAGCCCTTAGCCATGGTATATCGGCCATATACCTCGGGCCTTATTGCTTAATTAACTATCTGGCCTGGTGGATAGCAGAGAGCAGCAGGCCCTGCTGTGCTTCCATCATGCACCCGTGTGTGATGATGACTCAGGGAGTTTTACTCCAGTGGTTGAGCATGACCCTGCCTGCCTCACATCCTCCCCTAAACACACACACACACACACACAGCAACACAGACACTTCTGAAACAGACAAAGAGTAACCGCTCTATAATACTGTTTCCACAGAAGTAGAGAGAAGACGTGTGACTCAACACTAATCACAGCTTGACTACCACACACCTGATTCCCTTTCTTATGTAGGCCTAGGTCTTATCAATATTATATACAAAATAAAGGGACACAGTTTCAAAGGTCAATGAACCTGTGACCTGGCCCATGAATAGCATCACAGCACACACACTTTCCACAAAACAGTAGAAAAATGCCAAGGCACAACTATATTACGCCTATAGCTTGTAGTTGGTTAACTTGACAGTGCTGTGACAACACATCTGTGTTCGTGTCGTGTGTGTCACTCGGTTTGAGCGGCCACCGGCCAGCTAATGGTCAGTCATAGAGGGTCCAGTGTTTCAACACACAAAGCACCTCTACGGTCACGTGAAGCGTCCCCGGAACAATGGGTTGACAGAGAGACAGACGCGCTTTTGATTTTAGGAAAACGAACTCCCTGTTTGTCTGTTCCCATTTGATTCACTTGACCTTCTACTGTCTGTCCCAAAACATATCCTGGCCATCATGAAGAAATCAACATGTGTACAAATACGACAGAGAAAAAATAAAACACGTTACCCCTGAAATGGACCATAAATAAAACGTATATCCAAATACATAATAAAATAATAGGCTTTATGTCATAGGCTCCTATAGAATTATCTATTTATTTCTAACTTACTAATTAACAAGTCACCATACTACACAATAATATAACACTAGCGGAGATTATGACGTTTTATTTCCCCCTCCGTCTCAGTAACAGTCCTCGCTCGACCACCACTATAATAAACACTTACCTAGAATCGCAAAGCAGGCGATCCCGACAACGCATGGATGTGTTCGAGTCATGTTTCAAATCCAGCGTTCTCAGAGTGCAGTTTAATGGATAGCGCACACCGCTCCGCCTTGTCCAAACAGCTGTCCAGGAAATGCAACAACAAGCCGAAAAGTAAAGATCGACCTTCCTTTTCCTGTTATTCTGTCCCCTTTATTTGGCGGTTATTTAATATGTTTCATATTCGTGGTCCTGTATTCGGAGCAGGTTGCAGAAGTCGGACAGTATCGCTCCCTTTCATGTCCTTAATACGAGGAAGGAACATCCAGTCATGTGAACCAAGCTTTAGAAGCACCCAGCACCGTCACGTGAGGCAGCCAGCGACACCCTCTTATTATAGCTCAATGGCGACCGACAGCTCCCCTCCCTGACAACTCAGTTATATGCTGCCATGCTGGCAAACCCTGGTCAAAGCATAATCTGATTTTTACTGTAGAATACTGTATTAGAGAATGTATTATTTCTTTCTGGATATTTAAAAACATCAGCTAAACAGATATGTATAGGCCAAGAGGAGGCCCATAGCAAAACAAATATTTACATAGCAGATAAACAAGTACTAATGATCTAGTAGATGTGTTTTATGTTGTGTTAACTATGTATACTGCTGTCTTGGCTCACTTGGAAAATATGTCAATGTGTCCTCTGGTTAAATAAAGGATGGTGGCCAATGTTTTTTAACTTGTCTGTGATCTAGGGGCGGCAGGTAGCTTAGAGGTGAAGAGCGTTGTGCCAGTAACCGAAAGGTTGCTGGTTCTAATCCCCGAGCCAACTAGGTGAAAAATCCTTCGATGTGCCCTTGAGCAAGGCACTTAACCCTAATTGCTCCTGTAAATCGCTCTGGATAAGAGCGTCTTGCAAATGTAAATCTAAGTGGAGAGAGATATAAAGCCCAGTAGCCAGTCTATAGTAAAGAGGAAGGGGCGGCAGGTAGCTTAGTGGTTAAGAGCGTTGTGCCAGTAACCGAAAGGTCGCTGGTTCTAATCCCCGAGCCGACTAGGTGAAAAATCTGTCGATGTGCCCTTGAGCAAGGCACTTAACCCTAATTGCTCATGTAAGTCGCTCTGGATAAGAGCGTCTGCTAAATGACTAAAAATGAAATGAAATGAAATGAAAGGGATAGAGCAGTAGCCAGTGTCTTATATCAAAGAGGAAAGAGAGAGAGCAGTAGCCATGTGAGGACCCACGCGCAGGTCAGGGTAAAGTACTGCGGCGTGCCGCCATGGGCAGTAAGCTGACTATTTCTGTTTTTCAAATGGCACCCTATATAGTGCACTACTTTTGACCTGAGCCCTGTTCAAACGTAGTGTACTATAGGGAAAAAAATCTCTCTCTCTCTCGGCCAGAAAACTCTTGCCTCCACTTCCATCAGTTTCACTTTATCTTGTCTTCTGTCTAGTCCAGGTATCATAAACTACATTCAGTCGCGGCCTGATAATTAAATATATTTTCTAGACTGCAATTTCACCGCAGAAAGCCCAAACAGATATATTTCAAATTTAATTTGTCATATGTGCCGAATACAACTGGTGTAGACTTTACTGTGAAACGCTTGCTTACGAGCCCTTCCCAACAACGCAGTTTAAAAATAATAGTAACAAAAGAGGAATAAAATACACAAGAATGGAGCTATATACAGGAGGTACCAGTACCAGATCAATGTACAGCTATATACAGGAGTACCAGTACCAGATCAATGTGGAGCTATATACAGGAGTACCAGTACCAGATCAATGTACAGCTATATACAGGAGGTACCAGATCAATGTACAGCTATATACAGGAGTACCAGTACCAGATCAATGTGGAGCTATATACAGGAGTACCAGTACCAGATCAATGTGCAGCTATATACAGG
Source organism: Coregonus lavaretus (assembly GCF_964263955.1). NCBI lineage: Eukaryota > Metazoa > Chordata > Actinopteri > Salmoniformes > Salmonidae > Coregonus > Coregonus lavaretus. The sequence continues at coordinate 1,189,538 of NC_140022.1, forward strand.
GAGTACCAGTACCAGATCAATGTACAGCTATATACAGGGAGTACCAGATCAATGTGCTGCTATATACAGGAGTACCAGTACCAGATCAATGTGGAGCTATATACAGGAGTACCAGATCAATGTGCAGCTATATACAGGGAGTACCAGATCTATGTGCAAAGGTATGAGGTAGATATGTACATGAAGGCAGGGTAAAGTGACTAGGCATCAGGATAGATAATAATAAGGTATGAGGTAGATATGTACATGAAGGCAGGTTAAGTGACTAGGCATCAGGATAGATAATAATAAGGTATTTGAGGTAGATATGTACATGAAGGCAAGGTTAAGTGACTAGGCATCAGGATAGATAATAATAAGGTATTTGAGGTAGATGTGTACATGAAGGCAAGGTTAAGTGACTAGGCATCAGGATAGATAATAATAAGGTATTTGAGGTAGATGTGTACATGAAGGCAGGTTAAGTGACTAGGCATCAGGATAGATAATAATAAGGTATTTGAGGTAGATGTGTACATGAAGGCAAGGTTAAGTGACTAGGCATCAGGATAGATAATAATAAGGTATTTGAGGTAGATGTGTACATGAAGGCAAGGTTAAGTGACTAGGCATCAGGATAGATAATAAGGTATTTGAGGTAGATGTGTACATGAAGGCAGGTTAAGTGACTAGGCATCAGGATAGATAATAATAAGGTATTTGAGGTAGATATGTACATGAAGGCAGGGTTAAGTGACTAGGCATCAGGATAGATAATAATAAGGTATTTGAGGTAGATATGTACATGAAGGCAGGGTTAAGTGACTAGGCATCAGGATAGATAATAATAAGGTATTTGAGGTAGATATGTACATGAAGGCAGGGTAAGTGACTAGGCATCAGGATAGATAAAGAGTAAAATAAACAGAGTAGCAGCAGTAAATTATGAGCGTAAAGGTGTGTGTGTTGTGTGTGTGTGCATGTGAATGTGTGTGGGTTTTATTTGACCAAAACAATAATTTTAAACCTTGCTTAGATTTGTATATGATCACAGGTCTCCATTATGCGTGGAAATACTTGGGAACAGATTTCCAAAATTAAAATCACTTGAAGCTGATTTCCTGGTGTTTTTAGTCTTATGTCCAACAATGAATATTCTATTTTATTTCAAATAAAACCACCCGCGTGCCAAATTCGTCCCATAAGTTGGGGAACCATGGTCTACTCCACTTTAGTTCCTCTGTAGTCTGATTCCAACCATCTTTTCACAAAACGATTTTACTCATTACACATTTTAGTCATTTAGCAGACGCTCTTATCCAGAGCGACTTACAGTTAGTGAATACATATTTTTTTAATACTGGCACCCCGTGGGAACTCATGTAGTATTTCTTCAGGGGTCCTAGCCAGCATTGTTGATTTCTTCAGGTGTCCTAACCAGTAAGGTTGTTGAGAATGTGAGGGGGGGTGGTGTGATAACAGGATTCTAAATGCAACACTTACAAGCAGCAGCAGCTCCTCTGACTCACCACTAAGCCACATACATCCTGTTCTGTTGAGAGGGCGTGGAGGGGCAGGCTCACTGAAGAGGGGAATCACAATCATTAAAACATACCTTGCTTTACTGTACTTGTGTCAAAGAATTTAACAATTCAGTAACAAACTGATGGTAAACAGACTTAGTTTTAGTTGAGATGGAGAGAAAGACACTTTAGGCACACCCAGGGAAGAGAGGTTGAGGGTGGTCAGGAGAGGTTTAAGGGGTGAGGGGTAGAGGAGGGTCAGGAGTGGTAGAGAAGAGGCTGGGGGTGAGGAGAGGGGTTATTCCACAGCAGCGTGCCAAAAGCTGAGGACAGAACCTCTGACATCACAGGTCACTCACCCTCCTCCTACGACAGCAAGGATAATTTGTTTCTCTAAGGAATTACTCAAGCTTCAGGGGCAGAAATCAAATTAGCCTGTAGCCAGCAATGGAGCCATATACTGTCAGCAAGTAGCCAGGCATGGCGCCATATACTGTCAGCCAGTAGCCAGGCATGGAGCCATATACTGACAGCCAGTAGCCAGCCATGGTGCCATATACTGTCAGCCAGTAGCCAGCCATGGTGCCATATACTGTCAGCCAGTAGCCAGCCATGGAGCCATATACTGACAGCCAGTAGCCAGCCATGGAGCCATATACTGACAGCCAGTAGCCAGGCATGGAGCCATATACTGACAGCCAGTAGCCAGCCATGGTGCCATATACTGTCAGCCAGTAGCCAGGCATGGAGCCATATACTGTCAGCAGAGTGATACACAAAGGGGCTTCCTCAATAGACACACACAAAAACATACATGTTGATGAACACAGTTGAAAGGATGAATCGAGAACACGAGATTCAGTCAAGGATTAATTCTCACTAGCTCAACCAACTACATTGAAGGAAGAATGTATTTGATCCCCTGCTGATTTTGTACGTTTGCCCACTGACAAAGAAGTGATCAGTGTATAATTTTAATGGTAGGTTTATTTGAACAGTGAGAGACAGAATAACAACAAAAAAATCCAGAAAAACACATGTAAAAAATGTTATAAATTGATTTGCATTTTAATGAGGGAAATAAGTATTTGACCCCCTCTCAATCAGAAAGATTTCTGGCTCCCAGGTGTCTTTTATACAGGTAACAAACTGAGATTAGGAGCACACTCTTAAAGGGAGTGCTCCTAATCTCAGTTTGTTACCTGTATAAAAGACACCTGTCCACAGAAGCAATCAATCAGATTCCAAACTCTCCACCATGGTCAAGACCAAAGAGCTCTCCAAGGATGTCAGGGACAAGATTGTAGACCTACACAAGGCTGGAATGGGCTACAAGACCATCACCAAGCAGCTTGGTGAGAAGGTCACAACAGTTGGTGCGATTATTTGCAAATGGAAGAAACACAAAATAACTGTCAATCTCCCTTGGCCTGGGGCTCCATGCAAGATCTCACCTCGTGGAGTTGCAATGATCATGAGAACGGTGAGGAATCAGCCCAGAACTACACGGGAGGATCTTGTCAATGATCTCAAGGCAGCTGGGACCACAGTCACCAAGAAAACAATTGGTAACACACTATGCCGTGAAGGACTGAAATCCTGCAGCGCCCGCAAGGTCCCCCTGCTCAAGAAAGCACATATACAGGGCCGTCTGAAGTTTGCCGATAAACATCTGAATGATTCAGAGGAGAACTGGGTGAAAGCGTTGTGGTCAGATGAGACCAAAATCGAGCTCTTTGGCATCAACTCAACTCGCCGTGTTTGGAGGAGGAGGAATGCTGCCTATGACTCCAAGAACACCATACCCACCGTCAAACATGGAGGTGGAAACATTATGCTTTGGGGGTGTTTTTCTAAGGGGACAGGACAACTTCACCGCATCAAAAGAGACGATGGACGGGGCCATGTACCGTCAAATCTTGGGTGAGAACCTCCTTCCCTCAGCCAGGGCATTGAAAATGGGTCTTCCAGCATGACAATGACCCAAAACACATGGCCAAGGCAACAAAGGAGTGGCTCAAGAAGAAGCACATTAAGGTCCTGGAGTGGCCTAGCCAGTCTCCAGACCTTAATCCCATAGAAAATCTGTGGAGGGAGCTGAAGGTTCGAGTTGCCAAACGTCAGCCTCGAAACCTTAATGACTTGGAGAAGATCTGCAAAGAGGAGCGGGACAAAATCCCTCCTGAGATGTGTGCAAACCTGGTGGCCAACTACAAGAAACGCCTGACCTCTGATTGCCAACAAGGGTTTTGCCACCAAGTACTAAGTCATGTTTTGCAAAGGGGTCAAATACTTATTTCCCTCATTAAAATGCAAATCAATTTATAACATTTTTGACATGCGTTTTTCTGGATTGTTTTGTTATTCTGTCTCTCACTGTTCAAATAAACCTACCATTAACATTATAGACTGATAATTTCTTTGTCAGTGGGCAAACTTACAAAATCAGCAGGGGATCAAATACTTTTTTCCCCTCACTGTACACACCACTATGTTATACACAAGTACTCAATCCATTTGATGTTCACACCATCAGACCATGAATGAACTCTTCTTCATTCATTAAATATCAATTTATTCATGTTTCTTTTCTCTCTCTTACAAAGAATACAATCTGGTCTACAAAAGAGCGTGGAAAGTGTTGGTCAAAAGACAGGAGAACGCTAATCCAGGAGACAGTGTCCCCCGACCCCATCTCAAAATCATCCCTCCCCTTGTCACTCCTTGTATCCGTATCCATGTCCATGTGACCCCCCCCCCCCCCAAACCCTGTTCCTGTTCCCTGTCTGACAACACTGTCATAGTGTTACCCCAGGCCGGTGCATGTTATGTTACCACACAGAAAAAAACAGAAAAATCACCACGCGCTAAACTACAGTGGAACTGATAGACTGATAACAATAAAGGTGGATGGATCACAACCCCCCCCCCCCCCCCCCAAAAAACAACAACAACAACAACATCTGAGATAGCGCTGTGTTCTCTTCTTTGTTAGCGTTGTCAGCGGATATTTGTGCCGGCCGTCTCCCACCCACCAGACAGACTCCTCCAGCCCCACGACCCAGCCTGCCCTGCTCTGAGTCCCCCCTGAGGGTGGTGTTGGCTGGGCTGGTGCAGGACCAGGTGGGGCTCTGGCCTCCAGACTGGCCCTCTCTGAGCTGGGCCCCAGAAGCAGGGGGGGAGGGGCGGTGAGGGGGTGGGGCAGGTCAAGGAGAGGCGGGGCGGGGCTATATCAGGGTCAGCTGATGCCGACTTGCTGAGCCCACTGGCAGGGCACCGGAGGAGTGGTGAGGATGGAGGTGGCGACTCCCTCAGGCCACATAGTGGTACTGGTTGGGACTCTCCTTGTCTCTCTCCATGTAGTCTCTGTCAATCAGCGACTCAATCCGCTTCTTTAGGTCTCCAGGCTGAGGAGAGAACACACAGAGGAATGACACTGAAGGGTGTGTAGCTTAGAGCTGTGGGTGGGTGTGCAGCCTAGAGCTGTGGGTGGGTGTGCAGCCTAGAGCTGTGGGTGGGTGTGCAGCCTAGAGCTGTGGGTGGGTGTGCAGCCTAGAGCTGTGGGTGGGTGTGCAGCCTAGAGCTGTGTACAGTGCAGTTTACTTGATGTGTGCCTGTTTTGTGACTGTATATTTCAGGGTAGGAAAAAACAAAAGCGAAAGAAAGAGAGAGAGAGTACCTTGACGGGGAACTTGAGCTGGTTGTACAGTTCTGACACCAGCAGGTTGTGGCTCAGGGTTTTCCTCATCTTCATGATGCGGACCACGGCCGCGTCTATCTGGTACTGTCTGTCCTGGAACACACGCTCAGTGGTGCTCACCTGCTCCTCAACCTGGACACACACACAGACGCATGAACAGAGACACACAGAAACAGAAACACACAGAAATGTAACTCCACATTTATTTTCTGTGAACGTTTCACTTCCTGAATTAAAATGACTCCAACCCTAGAGTTGACTGTGTGGACGCATGCTGGCCACACTACCTCCAATGACGAAAGGGTGGAACTCATAACTTACGCAATAAGATTTAATGACGGGAACTTGATGAGGTGTCAACCCTCAGGGGAAAGCCCCATTATATGGATGAGTTAGTCTGATATAACAGATAGTAATTATGACCCATGGGGCAGCGCACAATTGGCCCAGCGTCGTCCATGGTAGGGGAGGGAATGGCCGGCAGGGATGTAGCTCAGTTGGTAGAGCATGGCGTTTGCAACGCCAGGGTTGTGGGTTCGATTCCCACAGGGGGTTGGAAAAAAAATTATGTATGCATTCACTAACTGTAAGTCGCTCTGGATAAGAGCGTCTGCTAAATGACTAAAATGTAATGATTAGAGGAGTCAGCAGTCCTTTCTGTAGGCAGGCACAGACTTGACACAACGTTGTGTAGGAATGACAGAATAAGAGGGGTAAGAGCGGTGTTAACCCTACCGTTTCCTTCAGAGAGCGGTGTTAACCCTACCGTTTCCTTCAGAGAGCGGTGTTAACCCTACCGTTTCCTTCAGAGAGCGGTGTTAACCCTACCGTTTCCTTCAGAGAGCGGTGTTAACCCTACCGTTTCCTTCAGAGAGCGGTGTTAACCCTACCGTTTCCTTCAGAGAGCGGTGTTAACCCTACCGTTTCCTTCAGAGAGCGGTGTTAACCCTACCGTTTCCTTCAGAGAGCGGTGTTAACCCTACCGTTTCCTTCAGAGCGCGGTGTTAACCCTACCGTTTCCTTCAGAGCGCGGTGTTAACCCTACAGTTTCCTTCAGAGCGAGAGAGAGGTGTAAACCCTACCGTTTCCTTCATCTGAATCTGGTTGATCTTGATGCGGAACAGTTTGTGTCTGAAGTCGTTGTTGAAGTTGAAGCGGTCTCCGTCCTCTATGTCCTTCCCCCGGGGACTCTTATTGAGGACGCGCGCCTTCCCACAGGCCAGAGACTGCAGGGTACGCCTCAACTCACCCTCCTCTGGGGACGGAAGGGGGACACAGATCACGGTTACAATACTTCCTTTCATCAAGTTTAAAATGGGGAAATTACATGCATTTCATGAATGAGCCGAAATGTTATTGACCCCAAATATGCAATGAGATGAATGTAGAGAGAGAAAGAGGTGACTAGAAGGGCACTCAACATGTACTGCACTGACAAATCACTGATTGGTTGAAAGAAATTGATAATGAGAAGATTGTGGGAGCTGTACTGTTAGATTTCAGTGCAGCCTTTGACATGATTGACCATAACCTGTTGTTGAGAAAACGTGTGTGTTATGGCTTTTCATCGTGGATTCAGAGCCATCTAATAGAACTCAGATGGTTCTTTAATGGAAGCTTCTAACGTCAAACATGTAAAGTGTGGTGTTCCGCAGGGCAGCACTCTAGGCCCTCTACTCTTTTCTATATTGAACAAAAATATAAAAACGCAACATGTAAAGTGTTTAGTCCAATGTTTCATGCGCTGAAATAAGACCCCAGAAATGTTCCATATGCACAAAAGCTTATTTCTCTCAGATTGTGCTCAAATTTGTTTACATCCCCATTAGTGAACATTTCTCCTTCGCCAAGATAATCCATCCACCTGACAGGTGTGGCATATCAAGAAGCTGATTAAACCGCATGATCAATTTACAGTTGTGTCACACAACACAATATCACAGGTGTCTCAAGTTGAGGGAGCATGCAATTGTAATGCTGACTGCAGGAATATCCACCAGAGCTGTTGCCAGAATGTTCATTTCTCTACCATAAACTGCACCTAACGTTGTTTTAGAAAATTTGGCAGTACGTCCAACTGGCCTCACAACCGCAGACCACCTGTAACCACGCCAGCCCAAGACCGCCACATCTGGCTTCACCTGCTGGATCGTCTGAGACCAGCCACCAGGACAGCTGATGAAACTGAGGAGTATTTCGGTCTGTAATAAAGCCCTTTTGTGGGGAAAAACTCATTTGGATTGGCTGGGCCTGGCTGCGCCCCTGCCCAGTCGTGAAATCCATAGATTAGGGCCTAATGAATTTATTTTATTTTAATTGACCGATTTCCTTATATGAACTGTAACGCCGTAAAATCATTGAAAGTGTTGCATTAACATGTTTTTTCAGTATATGTTTACCAATGACCTGCCACTGGCATTAAAACAAAGCATGTGTGTCAATGTACGCTGATGATTCAACCATATACGCATCAGCAACCACAGCCAATGAAGTTACTGAAACCCTTAAGAAAGAGTTGCAGTCTGTTTTGGAATCGGTGGCCAGTAATAAACTGGTCCTGAACATCTCTAAAACTAAGAGCATCGTATTTGGTTTAAATAATTCCCTAAGTTCTAGACCTCAGCTGAATCTGGTAATGAATGGTGTGGTTGTTGAACAAGTTCAGGAGACTAAATTACTTGGTGTTACCTTAGATTGTAAACTGTCATGGTCAAAACATATAGATTCAATGGTTGTAAAGATGGGGAGAGGTCTGTCCGTAATTGATGCTCTGCTTTTATCTTGATTATTGTCCAGTCATGTGGTCCAGTGCTGCAAAGAAAGACCTATTTAAGCTGCAGCTGGCCTAGAACAGAGCGGCACGTCTTGCTCTTCATTGTAATCAGAGGGCTGATATAAATACTATGCATGCCAGTCTCTCTTGGCTAAGAGTTGAGGAGAGACTGGCTGCATCACTTCTTGTTTTTATAAAAACACATTGTGTTGGAAATTCCAAATGGTTTGCATAGTCAACTTACATACAGCACTGACACACACACTTACCCCACCAGAAATGCCACCGGATGTCTTTTCACAGTCCCCAGGTCCAGAACAAATTCAAGGAAACGTACAGTATTATACAGAGCCATGAGTGCATGGAACGCCCGTCTTATATAGCGCAAGTGAACAGCAAACCTGGTTTAAAAAACATATAAAGCAACACCTCGCGGCACAACGCCTCTCCCCATGTGACCTACTTGTTGTGTGTATGTACTGACGTATGATGTACAGTTGAAGTCAGAAGTTTACATGCACCTTAGCCAAATACATTTAAACTCAGTTTCACAATTCCTGACATTTAATCCTAGTAAAAATTCCCTGTCTTAGGTCAGTTAGGATCATCACTTTATTTTAAGAAATGTGAAATGTCAGAATAATAGTAGAGAGAATTATTTATTTCAGCTTTTATTTCTTTCATCACATTCCCAGTGGGTCAGAAGTTTACATACACTCAATTAGTATTTGGTAGCATTGCCTTTAAATTGTTTAACTTGGGCCAAACGTTTCGGATAGCCTTCCACAAGCTTCCCACAATAAGTTGGGTGAATTTTGGCCCATTCCTCCTGACAGAGCTGGTGTAACTGTCAGGTTTGTAGGCCTCCTTGCTCGCACACGCTTTCTCAGTTCTGCCCACACATTTTCTATAGGATTGAGGTCAGGGCTTTGTGATGGCCACTCCAATACCTTGACTTTGTTGTCCTTAAGCCATTTTGCCACAACTTTGGAAGTATGCTTGGGGTCATTGTCCATTTGGAAGACCCATTTGCGACCAAGCTTTAACTTCCAGACTGGTGTCTTGAGATGTTACTTCAATATATCCACATAATTTTCCTTCCTCATGATGCCATCTATTTTGTGAAGTGCACCAGTCCCTCCTGCAGCAAAGCACCCCGACAGCATGATGCTGCCACCCTGTGCTTCATGGTTGGGATGGTGTTCTTCGGCTTACAAGCAACCCCCTTTTTACTCCAAACATAACGATGGTCATTATGGGTAAACAGTTCTATTTTTGTTTCATCAGACCAGAGGACATTTCTCCAAAAAGTACGATCTTTGTCCCCATGTGCAGTTGCAAACCGTAGTCTGGCTTTTTTATGGCGGTTTTGGAGCAGTGGCTTCTTCCTTGCTGAGCGGCCTTTCAGGTTATGTTGATATAGGACTCGTTTTACTGTGGATTTAGATACTTTTGTACCCGTTTCCTCCAGCATCTTCACAAGGTCCTTTGCTGTTGTTCTGGGATTGATGATACAGTGAATTATAAGTGAAATAATCTGTCTGTAAACAATTGTTGGAAAAATTACTTGTGTCCTGCACAAAGTAGATGTCCTTACCGACTTGCCAAACTATAGTTTGTTAACAAGAAATTTGTGGAGTGGTTGAAAAACGAGTTTTAATAACTCCAACCTAAGTGTATGTAAACTTCCGACTTCAACTGTATGTGGAACTGATAGACGCGCACACACACACTACATGTTAATGTTTTTAAATGTCTGTAAATTGTAAAGTATTTTGTCTGTAATGTCTTTTTCATTATGTGTCGGGCCCCAGTAAGAATAGCTGTCGCCATTGGCTAAAGGGGATCCTAATAAATGTAATCGAGAGAAAGAGAAGCTGCACCTATGATGAAAGAAAGAAGAAGAGAAAGAAAGAGAAGCTGTACCTATGAAGACAGACAGAGGAGAAGCTGTACCTATGAAAACAGACAGAGGAGAAGCTGTACCTATGCCAGTGGCTGATTTGATCTCCTCCATGCTGAACTCCTCCCCCTCGTTGAACATCAGTAGTACCAACGTCTGGAACAGAGACACTTGCAGCTCCTTCTTACCCTGTAGACAGACGCACACAGTTATTGAGACGCGTCTAGAACAGACACCCGCAGCTTCTTCTTGTGAAAGACGCATTAGAAATTTGAAACAAAAAAAGCCAGTGTTTCTCTGGTCCTTTCACTCGCACCTCTTTAAACTCAGTCTTCAGAACAGCGTGGCCCAGGGTGGGCTGCCACTGGAGCTTCCTGCCACTGTGTTTCCCCAGATAGAACAGCTTGAATACCTCCTGGAGCTTCACCATCTGGGGGGGAGGGGAGAAGAGATGAGGGGGAAGAGAGAGGAGGAGGGGGGGGGGAGAGGAGGAGGAGGGGGGGGGGGGGGGGGAGAGGGCAGGGAGAGAGGGGGCATAGAAACTTTATCTATGCTTCATAAAAACCTAACCAACACTCAGATTACATTTACACATCCTGCAATACTTTTTGCTAGCATACACACACCACCCAACCACACACAGACAGACATACCTCAGGGGGCAGGTGGACCTCCATAGGAGTGTATGAGGGCCAGTAGCCCATGGTGAGGATGTTGACCGTCAGCTCCATCTGGCTGGGCTCACTCTGGTTCTGGGTGTACTGAAGGAGACAGACAACCTGATTCAATACATTCATGTACTGGGGGAGACAACCTTATTCAATACATGAATGTCCTGTAGTGGGAGAAAGTCAAATCCTTAATTTCTTGGAAAACGGTGTGTAAAGAACAGTCTGGAACTAGTAGAGCTAATGCTAACATTATGATGAGTTTTGATGAAGCAGCTGTTGTTCTGCCACCAGTCATTGCAGTAGCCTCCAGAGTCAGCTGCTATGCTCATCTGACCCAACGATACATTCACAGAGAAACTTGTTGATCTACGGACTGATTACTGATAAGTCGGTTCCTCTTAATTGTGTGGCTGCAGGTCTACAACTTCAGGGTAATTTAAAACAGGCTAAGCAAGCTTTTTATGTAAGTGAAGGAAGAGCTAGCTAACCATGTCAGTAAGCTAGCTAGCTAACCATGTCAGTAAGCTAGCTAGCTAACCATGTCAGTAAGCTAGCTAGCTAGCTAGCTAGCTACAACAGCTCCACAGCTGAAAGTCACAGCACTAGCGACCAATGTCCTGGCACAAAACTTGTACAGGAGATAGCTACCGGTTTGTTATTATTTTCTCACAATTGCAAACTATTAAATCCCTGTCACAACATTTTTGTACTAATTTAGCTAGCTATTCATCCGATTTCATGGAGTCATACGAGAGCGCAGTGATTAGGAACTACAGTATGTTTTGATTTTAATGGCGGACGCTCAATATTCAAATACGAGTTCCAAGTTTACAAGACAGATCGGTTGAGGGACGAGTGTCACGGAGGAGTGACGCCATCTGACGTGAGACAATGTAGTCATCTACGATTCACTGATGGTAAATCTATTACAGCAACTACCATACACAAAAATGTATGCACGCATGACTAAGTCGCTTTGGATAAAAGCGTCTGCTAAATGGCCTATTATATTATAACTATAGTGATATTGATGAGTCTGTGTGTTAACCTGTTTGAACTGGATCATGACGTCTTTGGAGAGCTCCATGTCCTTAAACATCCCCTCCAGCTTACTGGTGAAGGCCGCTCCACACTCTGCAGGGACAGGAAGCCACAAACCATCACACTCACTTCCCGTTTACAGGTTTTATAGAGTAATACAGTGCATGACTTCGTGACTTGGGGTGGTGCTTCTACAGTCACACACCAGAGATAGTGACCATTGAGTTTAACAAACCACCGATAGGCTGACCTCTGCTGATGTCTTCACTAGCAGTTGAAGCAAAGTCATACATTGAAAAACAACCTATGCGGGTACATTTTGACATTGGCGGGTAAGATGTTTATTTCAGCAGCCATGTTGGCGGGTGGTCATTTCTTAAAACGCGAGCATTTCACTCGCATTTGCAAATAAAAATGTAGTTAGAAGTCAAGAATGAGCACATTTATAGCTAAATAAAATGCTGCAGTAGCTGTTTTGAAAGTGTGTCGTTTTGTTTCATAGATGGTAGATAAAAATCACACAAAGAACTAGGAATCATATAAACAGTGCTATGAAAAAGTATTTGCCCCCTTTCTAATTTTCTCTACATTTGCATATTTGTGATACTGAATGTTATCAGATCAACCAAAACCTAATATTAGATAAAGGGAACATAAGTGAACAAATAACACAACTATTACATATTTATTTCATAAACAAAGTTATGCAACACCCAATTCCCCTGTGTGAAAAAGTAATTGCCCCCTTACACTCAATAACTGGTTGTGCCACCTTTAGCTGCAATGACTCCAACCAAATGCTTCCTGTAGTTGTTGATCAGTCTCTCACGTCGCTGTAGAGGAATTCTGGCCCACTCTTCCATGCAGAACTGCTTTAACTCAGTGACGTGTGGGTTTTCAAGCATGAACTGCTCGTTTCAAGTCCTGCCACATCTCAATTGGGATTAGGTCTGGACTTTGACTAGGCCATTTCAAAACTTCCAATTTGTTGCTTTTTAGCAATTTTCATGTAGACTTGATTGTGTGTTTTGGATCATTGTCTTGCTGCATGACCCAGCTGCGCTTCAGCTCACAGACGGATGGCATGACATTCTCCTGTAGAATTCTCTGATACAGAGCAGAATTCATGGTTCCTTCTATTAAGGCAAGTCGTCCAGGTCCTGAGGCAGCAAAGCATCCCCAAACCATCACACCACCACCACCATGCTTGACCTTTGGTATGATGTTCTTACTGTGGAATGCAGTGTTTGGTTTACGCCAGGCATAATGGGACCCATCTCATCCAAAAAGTTGACTCAAGTTTGCCAAAAAGCACCTGGATGATAATCAAGACTCTTGGAAGAACGTTCTATGGACAGATGATTCAAAAGTATAACTTTTTGGAAGACATGGTTCCAGTAATTCCTGGCGAAAACCAAACTCTGCATTCCACAGTGATAACATTCAGTATCACAAATATGCAAAAGTAGAGAAAATTAGAAAGGGGGCAAATCCTTTTTCATAGCACTGTATATCTCCCGCGACGCGCAGCAACACTGCCTGGCTGGGGAGCACTGTGATTTAGACACGTTGCACACAGGCATAGAAGTCTGTCTAATTTACTGGAAAGTCTACTGAAGTGAGACTTTGTCCTTGTGTTTCTTGGCCATTTACAATGTTTTGTTCACAAGCTAGGTTGTTTTTCAATGTTTGACTTTGCTTCAACTGCTAGTGAAGACATCAGCTACTAGTCAGATGATGTAGTCTAATATCTCACAGGCACACTGTCACTGACCACTCCAGCGGCTGGAGTACCACCGCTGCCTCCGTAACCTCCCGCCCTTAAAAAGGGGCAGCTTAACATCCTTCTCATCTGAGATATTTTGGTTAAAAGACTTGGGTCACAAAATGAAATAAATATTAGCAATATACCACATCACTGCTTACTAGTAATACATTTATTGTTTTAGAAACATTACGAAGGTTAAAAAAACTGGAGTGGCAGGTAGATATTTTTTTTTTTTTTTTTTATCTACCTGCCACAGTGGCTGGTAGACCAACAAGTTCCTTTCTGGCCCTGCCCACAGACAAAGCTTGCCACAACACAGATACCATAACATGTGATGGTGACAAACCTGTGATTTTGGAGATCACTGCATTGTATCCTGTTATCATACAGTGTTGAAGTTTGGACAACTTACCGTGTTTGAGTTTGGACAGCATGGACTTCTCAGCGTCCACCGAGGCACTCTTCCCCACCAGCAGGCGTTTGGCTAGGTCCTTCTTATAAAAGGCCTCAAACACATCCTTCCCATGGATGAAGCGGAAGATGATCATGATCTTGTCTAGAATTCTCTCCAGCTCCTCCTCTGTAGCCTCCTTGTTGCCCGCCCGCAATTTACAGTCCACGTACTTCGCTGTGCAGAGACAGGACACCACCACAGAGACAGGACACCACCAGTTAGATAAAACATACAGGAAACACTCAAACATAACTGGTGTGGGACCCCTGACTGGTATCTTAAGCAATGGAGCAAAAGTCCTTTGTTTTAAGATTCCAGGACCCTTTAAATATCTCCTGCTCTGGCTCTTTACACCCACAGCGGTCTCGTCTCCTCACCGATGAGCTCAGCAGGTTTGTTGGGTCTGTTGTTGATGAAGGCTTCGAAGGCCTCCTTCATAGCGTTGATGAAGCTCTCGTTCCTGTTGAAACAGCCCTGGGCCACGTTGTCCATCTTATCCTTAAAGTCCAATAGGTCTTGAACCATGTCCTTATCCTTCTCTGGGGTGCCCACAATCTCACCACCAAAACTCTGTTAGGAGACACCTCAGTGAGACAGGAATCAATAGAAATGTTTCAGAGTGAGAGAGACAGACAGAGAGGAGAGAGAGACAGACAGAGAGGAGAGAGAGACAGACAGAGAGGAGAGAGAGACAGACAGAGAGGAGAGAGACAGAGGAGAGAGACGGACAGAGAGAAAGTACCTTGATGTAGTCTCTCCAGTGCTGCAGCAGAGTGGGGAGTCCTCCCTTCACCTTACTGAAAAGCTGGTAGAGCAGAGCCAGCTCCATCACACGGTTACCATCTACCAGAATACTGAGACCTGGAGGAGAGGGTCAATATCACACGGTTACCATCTACCAGAATACTGAGACCTGGAGGAGAGGGTCAATATCACACGGTTACCATCTACCAGAATACTGAGACCTGGAGGAGAGGGTCAATATCACACGGTTACCATCTACCAGAATACTGAGACCTGGAGGAGAGGGTCAATATCACACGGTTACCATCTACCAGAATACTGAGACCTGGAGGAGAGGGTCAATATCACACGGTTACCATCTACCAGAATACTGAGACCTGGAGGAGAGGGTCAATATCACACGGTTACCATCTACCAGAATACTGAGACCTGGAGGAGACGGTCAATATCACACGGTTACCATCTACCAGAATACTGAGACCTGGAGGAGACGGTCAATATCACACGGTTACCGTCTACTAGAATACTGAGACCTGGAGGAGACGGTCAATATCACACGGTTACCATCTACTAGAATACTGAGACCTGGAGGAGAGGGTCAATATCACACACACACACACACACACTGCTGGTAGATACCTTTCTGTAAGATGGCCGTCATGTGTTCTCCAAGCAGCTGCTTCTCTACATTAGAGATAAGTGGCTTCCTGTTGAATACAAACAGATAGGAGAGAGAAAGGGAAGCGAGAGGAGAGAGAGAGAAGAGAGATGACAGATGGAGGAGGGGGTGAAAGAGAACGTGAAGAGGTTCAAATCTGTGAGATGATCTAGTGTACTCTGACTGGAGCACAGGCCTGTCAGTCTAAGGTGTTGGTCTGACTGGAGCACAGGCCTGTCAGTCTAAGGTGTTGGTCTGACTGGAGCACAGGCCTGTCAGTCTAAGGTGTTAGTCTGACTGGAGCACAGGCCTGTCAGTCTAAGGTGTTACTCTGACTGGAGCACAGGCCTGTCAGTCTAAGGTGTTACTCTGACTGGAGCACAGGCCTGTCAGTCTAAGGTGTTGGTCTGACTGGAGCACAGGCCTGTCAGTCTAAGGTGTTACTCTGACTGGAGCACAGGCCTGTCAGTCTAAGGTGTTGGTCTGACTGGAGCACAGGCCTGTCAGTCTAAGGTGTTAGTCTGACTGGAGCACAGGCCTGTCAGTCTAAGGTGTTACTCTGACTGGAGCACAGGCCTGTCAGTCTAAGGTGTTACTCTGACTGGAGCACAGGCCTGTCAGTCTAAGGTGTTAGTCTGACTGGAGCACAGGCCTGTCAGTCTAAGGTGTTGGTCTGACTGGAGCACAGGCCTGTCAGTCTAAGGCAGGGTTCTTCAATTCCGGTCCTGGAGGGCCGAAACACCTCTGTTTTTCATCCTCTCCTTCTAATCAGGGGCTAATTCAGACCTGGGACACCAGGTGAGTGCAATTAACTACCAGGTAGAAATAAAAAAAACAGAAGTGTTTCGGCCCTCCAGGACCGGAATTGAAGAACCCTGGTCTAAGGTGTTGGTCTGACTGGAGCACAGGCCTGTCAGTCTAAGGTGTTGGTCTGACTGGAGCACAGGCCTGTCAGTCTAAGGTGTTGGTCTGACTGGAGCACAGGCCTGTCAGTCTAAGGGGTGTGGAGGAAGAGGCGGGTCTTACTGAGTGCTTTGGTCGAGGTAGCTGATGACACGATCGTTCTCTTCATCCAACCGACGAGCCACGTGATGCAGGTACTCTGGCACCTGGACACACACACACGCGTCACTTATAATATAATTTATAATATGCCATTTAGCAGACGCTTTTATCCAAAGCGACTTACAGTCATGCGTGCATACATTTTTTGTGTATGGGTGGTCCCGGGGATCGAACCCACTACCTTAGCGTTACAAGCGCCGTGCTCTACCAGCTGAGCTACAGAGGACCACACTTATGACCGTCACTAGGAGAAACCCAGATATGCTACCTATATAGGGAAAACCCAAATATGCTACCTATATAGGAGAAACCCAGATATGCTACCTATATAGGGGAAACCCAGATATGCTACCTATATAGGGGAAACCCAGATATGCTACCTATATAGAGGAAACCCAGATATGCTACCTATATAGGGAAAACCCAAATATGCTACCTATATAGGGGAAACCCAGATATGCTACCTATATAGGGGAAACCCAGATATGCTACCTATATAGGGGAAACCCAGATATGCTACCTATATAGGGGAAACCCAGATATGCTACCTATATAGAGGAAACCCAGATATGCTACCTATATAGGGAAAACCCAAATATGCTACCTATATAGGAGAAACCCAGATATGCTACCTATATAGGGGAAACCCAGATATGCTACCTATATAGGGGAAACCCAGATATGCTACCTATATAGAGGAAACCCAGATATGCTACCTATATAGGGGCAACCCAGATATGCTACCTATATAGGGGCAACCCAGATATGCTACCTATATAGGGGCAACCCAGATATGCTACCTATATAGGGGCAACCCAGATATGCTACCTATATAGGGGCAACCCAGATATGCTACCTATATAGGGGCAACCCAGATATGCTACCTATATAGGGGCAACCCAGATATGCTACCTATATAGGGGCAACCCAGATATGCTACCTATATAGGGGCAACCCAGATATGCTACCTATATAGGGGCAACCCAGATATGCTACCTATATAGGGGAAACCCAGATATGCTACCTATATAGGGGAAACCCAGATATGCTACCTATATAGGGGAAACCCAGATATGCAACCTATATAGGGGCAACCCAGATATGCTACCTATATAGGGGAAACCCAGATATGCTACCTATATAGGGGCAACCCAGATATGCTACCTATATAGGGGAAACCCAGATATGCTACCTATATAGGGGAAACCCAGATATGCTACCTATATAGAGGAAACCCAGATATGCTACCTATATAGGGGAAACCCAGATATGCTACCTATATAGGGGAAACCCATATATGCTACCTATATCGGGGAAACCCAGATATGCTACCTTTATAGGGGAAACCCAGATATGCTACATATATAGGGGCATGATCATAATATGGGATTAAAGCATTTGATTGACAGCGGTCACTCACGTCTCGTTCCTGCATCAGCCTCTGTCCCTCTGCAGCATACAGTCTGTTAGTCTCCATCAGAAACCGCTCCTCAAACGACTCTTTATACACCTGAGGAGAGAGACAACAGATTACACCAGGAGATCTCCAGATAATCTACACAGATTTGAGGAGAGAGACAATAGATTACGCCAGGAGATCAGACAATCTACATACTATCTGCCTATGGAACAAAAGTTTTACATTTGATTGGCCAATGGTAAAACAAGCCCCATGAAGAATTGACCAATCACCTGCAGGTCTGAGAGCATGCCCAGAAGGCTGCGGAGAAGGCTGCGGTCCACGGTCTCTCCGTTGCGTTCACGTTCGATCTGCTCAAGGATCCCGTCGACGGTACGTTTCTGGACTGCCCCGTCGCTCACGATGTGGGTCCGGAAGAGCTCCAGCCCAGTATCCCTGTGGAACACACACGGTCATGATGAACAGTAATGGTCACGGTCATAGGACAAACACATGGGTTGCATTCCAAATGGCACCCTATATCCTACATATAACTATTTTTGCCCAGATAGGACCTAGTCAAAAGTAGTGAACTAAATAGTGAATAGGGTGCCATTTCAGACGCAGCCATGGTCACGTTAAGGCCATAATGAAATGCTCACCATCACAGAACAGGAAAAGCCGTTTGCCACTGAGAACGGACGAATGTATGTTTCCTAATAGCTAGTGGACAGGGCTCTTACCAGATGGAGGGAAGCAGGGAGTTCTGAAGCACGTAGGTACGGTCCAGGAACAGAAAGATACTCCGGATCATGATCTGTAGTAAACAAGGTTACACATTACAAACATACATTATATTAATCTACAACATACATTTCAGACAGATTAAATGTCACATGATAAACAAAGGTCAAAGGTGAGATGAAAAAGGCTGTCTGACGAACCGTCTGTCTGCAGTGGTCCTGCCAGCATCGGTTCATCCTCTTCAGGAAAGACAGGCTGTCCAGGGACTCTGTGAGATGTTAAGGTTAAGGAACGGGCCTCAATTCAATAAAACACAACAGTCAAACTCACACTTTGGAGGGTGCCTCGGCTCGCACCAGGTTGTGGTTAAAAAAACGTCACATCCTTCTGACGACTAAATACTGTGTAGTCAGTTTATAGAGAACACCATTACAGGGATATTCATAGTTGTTTTTATTTGCCATCAGTCCAAGCAGTGTGTCGCTGTGCGCAGCTAGCTGTTGGAAGAGGTCCAAAGTGCCCCCTGGGCGTCCGGTAGCCTAGCAGTTAAGAGCGTTGGGCCAGTAACCGAAAAGTCACTGGTTCGAATTCATGAGCCGACTAGGTGAAAAAAATCTGTTGATGTGCCCTTAACCCTAATTGCTCCTGTAAGTCTCTGGATAAGTCTCACAACTACTACACAGCAGCCTGCTGAAATACAGCTCTATGACAGGAGGCTGCCAGGTTCCTTTTAGGCCCCCCCAGTCACAACTAACCAGATAAACAAGTGTTATCAGGGAGACCCAGGCCAACGGTGCGGCATACAAATCAACTATAAAAAAAAAAAAAACATGTTACAGAGATAGTTATAAAACATGTGCATCTTCTCAGAGGAGCCACTGTCATGTGGCATCGTACAGGACACAGACGTTCTTATCAAGTCTCGACATGAAATCTATCAAACAGGATTTTATAACATCCACACACACATGCGCACTTTCACACACAAAGACATACACAGTGTAAAGGATATTCTCTGAACTGGTGTATCTGGGCCTGGACATGGTCCTCACAGACCTGACGGAGCTGCTTGTAGAGTGTGGGGGAGACTTTATAGGAGCACAGGTTCTCCACTGCCTGAAACAGAGTTGAGAGAGAGACAGAGGGAAACATACTAAGCATTCCTAAATTCTGTCAGTTATCCCACCCTGTTTATAGGACACACACACAGATAAGTTACAAGATAGGGTTAGCCAAGTCCACAGGCTGGTGATGGTTAGAGTGATAGGGTTAGCTAAGTCCACAGGCTGGTGATGGTTAGAGTGATAGGGTTAGCCAAGTCCACAGGCTGGTGATGGTTAGAGTGATAGGGTTAGCCAAGTCCACAGGCTGGTGTGGTCCTCTGTAGCTCAGCTGGTAGAGCACGGCGCTTGTAACGCCAAGGTAGTGGGTTCAATCCCCGGGACCACCCATACACAAAAATGTATGCACGCATGACTGTAAGTTGCTTTGGATAAAAGCGTCTGCTAAATGGCATATTATTATTATTATTATGATAGGGTTAGCCAAGTCAACAGGATGGTGAATGGTCAGAGTGATAGGGTTAGCCAAGTCAACAGGATGGTGATGGTTAGAGTGATAGGGTTAGCCAAGTCAACAGGCTGGTGATGGTTAGAGTGATAGGGTTAGCTAAGTCCACAGGCTGGTGATGGTTAGAGTGATAGGGTTAGCCAAGTCCACAGCCTGGTGATGGTTAGAGTGATAGGGTTAGCCAAGTCCACAGGCTGGTGATGGTTAGAGTGATAGGGTTAGCCAAGTCCACAGGCTGGTGATGGTTAGAGTGATAGGGTTAGCTAAGTCCACAGGCTGGTGATGGTTAGAGTGATAGGGTTAGCTAAGTCCACAGGCTGGTGATGGTTAGAGTGATAGGGTTAGCTAAGTCCACAGGCTGGTGATGGTTAGAGTGATAGGGTTAGCCAAGTCCACAGGCTGGTGATGGTTAGAGTGATAGGGTTAGCCAAGTCCACAGGCTGGTGATGGTTAGAGTGATAGGGTTAGCTAAGTCCACAGGCTGGTGATGGTTAGAGTGATAGGGTTAGCCAAGTCCACAGGCTGGTGATGGTTAGAGTGATAGGGTTAGCCAAGTCCACAGGCTGGTGTGGTCCTCTGTAGCTCAGCTGGTAGAGCACGGCGCTTGTAACGCCAAGGTAGTGGGTTCAATCCCCGGGACCACCCATACACAAAAATGTATGCACGCATGACTGTAAGTTGCTTTGGATAAAAGCGTCTGCTAAATGGCATATTATTATTATTATTATGATAGGGTTAGCCAAGTCAACAGGCTGGTGATGGTCAGAGTGATAGGGTTAGCCAAGTCAACAGGACGGTGAATGGTCAGAGTGATAGGGTTAGCCAAGTCAACAGGACGGTGAATGGTCAGAGTGATAGGGTTAGCCAAGTCAACAGGATGGTGAATGGTCAGAGTGATAGGGTTAGCCAAGTCAACAGGATGGTGGTTAGGTATGCTGACTGACTGCTGATGTGAGTTACAGGACCTGCTGGCTGGCATGGGGCAGCGCTCCTCTCCAATACTTTGAGATTAGAGAGAGGCATAGTGTCCTAGGACCGATGCCACCTCCAAATCTATGCTGCGTTCCAAATGACACCCTATACCCTAAATAGTACCCTAAATAGGGTGTCAGTTGGCACCACCCACCCAGACTGGCTGGGGCAACCAGCAGATCACACGACAAGACAGCTGGAGTAATGGCATCATACAGATGAAAAGTGTAAAGTGCCCATATCGGTACATATTATTCACATGGAAATACTGGGACTTGGATATAGTCATGTCATCAAGGCCCGGTGGACACATGAACTAGGCCTATGTTTTAGAATGGAAAATAAGGGCTGTAGCCTCAAGTATAGCACAAGCATTTCGCTACACCTGCTATAACATCTGCTAAACACGTGTATGTGACAAATACAATGTGATTTGTTTTATGTCCTGAAAGCACCACTGTCTGTTTGATGCTTTAGGCCTGACCTGGTAGAGTTCCTCCAGGTTGTACTTGATGGAGGTGCTGTTCTGGATGGCTCCTACTGCATCCCTAAGCTTCAGCCAGGTGTCCTCAGTGTAGTTCTCTGCTAGCTTTGGCCTGTCTGGGAACACACAACCGTTACACCACACCAAGGCACAGCAAAATGGACAGACAATCAATGCAACATGACAGTTTTTTTACGCCTCTGGCTGGGTACCTCACTTAAACTAGGAGAAATTTGAAGTTTGTTTGTAAACAGTTGAATGCATGTTCAACCATTTGTAAACATCTGGCAGGGACAGAGTCAACAAATGTCAGGAAATGTCCAGTTTTCTAAAATGTAATAGATATATTTATTCTGCAAGAATGTCATTAGCTAGATGATGTAAACAGAGTTGAGTAATATTTCCAGGGCTGGTTGCAACGGAATATTCAGTTGTTTACATGCCATGGCTATTAATTGCGTCAAATATGTCACAAGCTAACATGGTCTGGAAACTTCCTAGGTTACCCAGCTGGCTATCATGGACAACTTAAAAATATGAACTCAAGTTACACTGCAATTTATGAGGAGTTACAAGTTACACAAGTAGAGTTAACTAGTTAGCCAATTACTAGCATATAGTTGATAGTCAGGCCAAACGGCTAAATAACGTTTAGCTACCTATCACGGTTAGCTAGCTAGCTAACGTTAACTAGCTATTCAGCACGCGTTACCTTTGAAATTTTTAATAACTAATTTCTTGGAGGCGCCAGCTTTGTTGGAGGCCAGGCCAGAAGTCCTCGTCACTCCGTTGTTGTTGTGCTCCGTCAGAGCAGAGAAGTTTGCTTTCTTGTCCTGTCGTATGTCTTCTGCCATTATTAGATAATGCAGAGGGCCGTTGTTGTGAAGAGTTGTTAG
This sequence comes from Coregonus lavaretus, assembly GCF_964263955.1. Lineage (NCBI taxonomy): Eukaryota > Metazoa > Chordata > Actinopteri > Salmoniformes > Salmonidae > Coregonus > Coregonus lavaretus. The sequence goes on from NC_140022.1 coordinate 1,211,881, forward strand.
CTAAATTTAGCCTGTCAGCGGCACTTCTGCTTGTCCTCTCAAACGAGCCTAAAGTTGGATTATACAACTCTGACCCTGTTGCTTAAAATCATTCACGATGCACCACTTAGTCCGATCCCTCGCTGACACAGAAGTAGATACCTAGACCAAAGCCATAAAACTTAGGAAACTTTTGGATAAACCGAACAACTGAAAATTATATTTCGTTCAAGTCAGCTAACGTTAGCTAGCCTACCAGGTTAGCGGAATTATACGCGAAACAAACACTTTAGTATACACGCCGCGTCACTCCCTGGCCCATATTAAAATTTGGCAAATATTAAATGTTATATTTTTCAGACTTCCATGTGTGAAACAAATTAAAAGCAATATTCCATCTCAAAGTATCCATCGTTATTCTTCCGCTGGAGATGTGGCGGTAGCCACATAGCTAACATAACAAAATGGCTTTTTACCTCCCCCTTGACAAGTGCATCTTGGGAGATTAGCATTCTACCCATGTGACGTTTGAAACTGCACAATTATTTAGACTTTATTTTTTCAATAGTTCATATTTAAATGGTCCCAATTACATTTTATATTCAATCACTTTAGCGAAATTCATCACCTTTTATTGATTTTGCATGCTATAAAAGCATTTTAGGTACAAGCAATAACACATAAAACTCTTATTCAAATGATGTAGGCTGAAAATGTAAGCGTTTCTAACTGTGATGGTGGAATATAAATTGGTGCAGGATTGGTGCATCGTGATTTTATCAATTTACCCTGTTCTAAAAGTTAACTAGATTAAAAGGTATGATAGAGTACAGTATTCTACATTTAGTTGCTCATTTTAAACAGATGCATTTTCTTGGAAAGACAGGAGAAAAGTTTAATTGCAGCCCGCAATTCAGGGCATTCCTGCATGTGGGCATTCATGCATCTGCAGGAACCCCTCTTTATCCTTCTATTGGTACATTTTTAATCGCATAGACAATCAGAGGAAATGTAGAATATCAAAAGTGTCATACAAGCATGAAGATGGCGTGCTCGAGGAGGGGTGTTCATGCAGGAAACAATGGGATGCTCGGGGGATGTTGATGCAGGAACCAATGCGATGCTCGAGGGGGCGTTCCTGCAGATGCAGGAATGCCCACATGAAGGAGAGCCCCAAATTGCGGCCAGCAATCACACACTATTGGAACAGACAAAGCATATTTTTGTAGGCAATGGTACTCCACCATGGTTCGATGGACAAAGCCTATGGGGAAATGAATGGAGTTTTTGTAGGGTTTTTGGATCAACTGCGAAAATAAGGTATTTGGTAAACACAGGCTTAGGAGATCTTGTACATTTTGTTCTATGAGATCATTTTCAACAGCTAACGTCACTTTTTGTGAATTTTGAAGCATTTGTGTAGTAAAAAAAAGCACATATAGCGCATAAAGGCTTCATAATTCATAAAGGTCATGTTAACTGACTGATATTATCTCACAGAACAAAACGTATAAAGTCTTCTAAACCTGTGTTAACCTCAGACCTTATTGTCGGCATAGGAATGGTTGAAGGATTGGTGCAGCACTTTGTGACATCTGCTGATGTAAAAAGGGCTTTATAAATAACATTTGATTGAAGGAACCATAGGTAACTCATTTCGTTTTTTAGGACTACAAACTGGCAAACTCTATAGCCCTCAATCTGGTTCTAATGTCTGTGGGAGAATCTCAATAGCATAATCCAGAGGAGCCTGGTGGGAGGAGCTATAGGAGGAGGGGCTCATTGTTATGACTGGAATGGAATAAATAGAATGGCATAAAACACGTGGAAACGACATGTTTGACTCCGTTCCAGAAATCCCATTCCAGCCATTACAATGAGCCCATCCTTCTATAGCTCCTCCCACCAGCCTCCACTAGTGGGAGGGGAAGAGTAAGAGATGCCCAACTCGGCGGAAAATCTGTCTCCCTCCAGCAGGTGGCGTTTTTTCGTTGTTTCGCCCACTGAGCAAGGAGTTTTTGTATGGAGGTCAATGAGTGTCGAATTTGGTCAACAGAAAAATTAATGACTTATTTGCTATGTGAGGTTTATTTGATCGAATATACGTTTCGTAATGCTTAAGTTGTTACCAGTGTACAGATATAAGTAGGACACGTGACATCCAGACAACTTTGAGAAAAAAACACTTTATATCGGAGTTGTCTGGAGATGCCTCTATGCATATTCATGTAATGAGGCTAGAGCATAGCGTGTCTCTCCATTGAATACAGGCGGTTGACGTCAACAACCCTCATCGAATATGCAAAAATTGAAGACAATAATGAGATGTATCCACCAATCCAAAGAAAGGATAGGCGGGCGCTAGACAGCCCGCCCTGCCGCTTTTTGGACAACAACTCCCATTGTATTTTGTCAATATATGCATATATTGACCCAATGCATTTGTAAACAGGAAGTACAACCTCCTCATGACATTCTTCGAGCGGAAAACGTAGTGGCAGCTCTCCCTAGCGGTTAGCAAACGGTAAGCATCGAAGGAAGTGGAGAGATTGAGAAGTGAAAAGGCAGGGAGGCCGTGGTACATCGGCGTCTCCTATACCAGATCTGCAGTGGCTACGGCTGGGGTATGACAGCTTCTAGCTATCGTCTTTGTATGGACATGTACATTACTGTTTTTGAAAGGTTTTCACAGTCAACAGCTGCGCAGATTTACCAATAATGACAGCCTGAGTCATTGCTAAGTAGCTAGTTACCTACATATAGCCAGTCAGCTAGCTAGCTGCTAAAACTGGTTAACATTAGCTGGAAAGCTAACTTTACTTCAGTCATTGCTCTACTTCCACAACAGATAGTCAATGTACAACATATTTGCATGATGTTGCTAGGTAATTAGCTGCCCCATATTTAGCTCTGGGTTTGAGAATCAAAATGTCCCAGAATTTCGCTAGAAATGATCGTATAGAGAAGGTTTGTTGCCAGCTAGGCTAGCTAGCATGATGGCTAACTGTCAAGTGATCATTGCTAGTAGTCGCTAGTTGTATCATTATTGCGGTATCCTCCTAGCTAACTAGTTAGGGCCTATAGTTTTTCCAGGTCCGTTCACGTGATCAGGAAAAGCTCCTGGTCCTACTGATCCCACACTAGCCTTGGAGTTAGGACTGTCAGTGAGAGCTTGTACAATAGTATTGAAAAGGCTGTCGCTTTGCACTTACAGGACGCATCGCAGTTATCCACCCTTCTCCCACAGTGTGCATGGATTTAAAAGCATTGGATTTATGTAATAATTGGCTGTAGAAATGCCTGTAAGTGTGCAAGTGTACACTTTGGGAAAAGGGTGAAGAATCGGGACGCAGCCAAGGTGTGTTGACCTGATCTCACCCTCCTGACTCCTGCAGTAGATGTCTGTGTTGACCTGATCTCACCCTCCTGACTCTTGCAGTAGATGTCTGTGTTGACCTGATCTCACCCTCCTGACTCTTGCAGTAGAGGCCTGTGTTGACCTGATCTCACCCTCCTGACCCTTGCAGTAGATGTCTGTGTTGACCTGATCCCACCCTCATGACTCTTGCAGTAATGTCTGTGTTGACCTGATTCCCTCCGCTCTTGCAGTAGAGGCCTGTGTTGACCTGATCTCACCCTCCTGACTCTTGCAGTAGAGGCCTGTGTTGACCTGATCTCACCCTCCTGACTCTTGCAGTAGAGGCCTGTGTTGACCTGATCTCACCCTCCTGACTCTTGCAGTAGATGTCTGTGTTGACCTGATCCCCTCTTCTCTTGCAGTAGATGTGTGCTGTGCCTTCAAGATGAGTGTGAAGGCGTTTGAGCTGGTCCCTGCCGTGGAGCGGGAGCTCCTGATGGGAGACAAGGCCCGCATCAATATTGAGTGCATTGAGTGCTGCGGCAAGCACCTGTACGTGGGCACCAACGACTGCTTCATACATCACTTCCTGCTGGAGGAGCATGCCACGGCCAAGGGGATGCTATCCTACTCTGTCCAAAAGCTGCTGTTCAAGTACCTGGGCCTGAAGAAGCCTGTGGAGGCCCTGAAGGCCGCGTCAGCGTTAGAACGCATCATTGTGCTCTGTGATGCTACGGTTAGTGTTGTTGACATGATTACCTTAGAACCCATGCCCTTGGGCGGGGCCAAGATTAAGGGCGTGGCCGCATTCTGCGTCAACGAGAACCCGGTGAACGGGGACCCGTTCTGTGTGGAGATCGGGGTGATCTCGGCCCGGCGGCGCACCGTGCAGATATATATGGTGTATGAGGACAGGGTGCAGTTGGTGAAAGAGGTCAACACTCCCGAGCAGCCATGTGCGGTCAGTCTGGACGGTTACTTCCTGTGCCTGGCCCTCTCCACGCAGTACATGATCCTCAACTACAGCACAGGGGCTGCGCAGGACCTGTTCCCCTACGACAGCGAGGAGAGGAAGCCCATCGTCAAGAGGATCGGTAGGGAGGAGTTCCTCTTGGCTGCCCCCGGTGGCTTGGGTGAGTCATTACAACAGCAGCTGTATGGTTAGTCATTGGATCTTATTACTAACATATCACTAATGAAGAATGTTCTCTCTCTCTCTCTCCCTCTCTCTCTCTCCCTCAGGTATGTTTGCCAATGCGGAGGGTGTATCCCAGCGTGCCCCAGTGAACTGGTCGGAGAGTGTGATGGGAGCGGCGGTGTGTTTTCCCTATGTGGTGGCGCTAGACGAGGGCTTCGTCACCGTCCATAGTATGCTGGACCAACAGCTCAAACAGACCCTCTCCTTCAGAGACGGACACATCCTACAGGACTTTGAAGGTGCCAACATGGCTCCCATACACTACTCTGAATGTCAAACCTTTTTGGCTTACCTCAGTAGACCTATGTCTACAGTATCTATGGCCGTGGAGACCGTGACCTGTCTGTGTCCCTAAACCTAACCCTGACCTGTCTGTGTCCCTAACCCTGACCTGTCCCTGTCTGTGTCCCTAAACCTAACCCTGACCTGTCTGTGTCCCTAAACCTAACCCTGACCTGTCTGTGTCCCTAAACCTAACCCTGACCTGTCTGTGTCCCTAAACCTAACCCTGACCTGTCTGTGTCCCTAAACCTAACCCTGACCTGTCTGTGTCCCTAAACCTAACCCTGACCTGTCCCTGTCTGTGTCCCTAAACCTAACCCTGACCTGTCCCTGTCACTATAGGTAAGGTGGTTCTGGCCTCCACTAAGGCTGTGTACGTGCTGGTGCCCCTACCTCTGGAGAGACAGATCCAGGACCTGCTAGCTGGACACAGAGTGGAGGAGGCCCTCACCCTTACAGAGGGAGCCAGGAGAAACATTCCGAAAGACAAGTTCCAGGTACAGACTGACTGCCACAAATAGTGTTTCTAATAGAGTGCTTTTCAAGACTAGACACTATATGATCAAAAGGCTGATTTCTACAGTTTCTTTTGTGAGTACAGCCCAAGGGGGTTATTGTGACAGTGATGTGTCATGTGTTCCCACGTGGCTCATTTGACTGGGGTGATTGTGTCCTTGTGAAATGTAAAATATAGAATAGCAGGGATGAGATGTGATGCATCTTTCACTTTCTCTTTCATTACCCCCCCCCCCACCCCCTTCCTCAGATATTGCACAAAAGAATCCTCCAGCAAGCAGGATTCATACAGTTTGGGCAGCTTCAGTTTTTAGAAGCGAAAGAACACTTCAGGACGGGTCAGTTGGACATCCGGGAGTTGATCTCCCTCTACCCTCTCCTCCTCCCGGCCTCCTCCTCATTCACCCGCTGCCACCCGCCGCTCCACGAGTTTGCCGATCTCAACCACCTGGCGCAGGGGGACCAGGAGAAGGTCCAGAGGTGCAAGAGGTAAGAGATGTGGTCCTCTGTAGCTCAGTTGGTAGAGTATGGCATTTGCAACGCCATAATAGTGGGTTTGATTCCCAGGACCATCTGTACGTAAAATATATGAGCGCAAGACTTGAAGTCACTTTGGATAAAAGTGCCTGCTAAATGGCATTTATTATAATAATAATAATAATAATTATTATTATTATAGGTTTCTCATCACGTACCTTGGCGAGGTGCGGAGCACGGAGGAGGCTAACGGCTGCCGGGAGGACGTGGACACGGCTCTGTTGAAGCTGTACGCTGAGCAGGACCACGAGAGTCTTCTGGACCTGCTGGCCTCCCCCAACGCCTGTCTACTGGCAGACAGCACCCCCTGGCTAGAGAAACACCACAAGTGGGTACTGCAGCTAGCCTAGCCTAGCGGATACTGCAACTAGCCTAGACTAGCGCATACTGCTACTAGCCTAGACTAGCGGGTACTGCAACTAGCCTAGCCTAGCGGGTACCGCAACTAGCCTAGCCTAGCGGGTACTGCAGCTAGCCTAGCGGGTACTGCAGTTAGCCTAGCGGGCAATGCAGCTAGCCTAGCGGGCACTGTAGCTAGCCTAGAGGGCAATACAGCTAGCCTAGAGGGCAATACAGCTAGCCTAGTGGGCAATACAGCTAGCCTAGAGGGCAATACAGCTAGCCTAGTGGGCAATACAGCTAGCCTAGAGGGCAATACAGCTAGCCTAGAGGGCAATACAGCTAGCCTAGTGGGCAATACAGCTAGCCTAGAGGGCAATACAGCTAGCCTAGTGGGCAATACAGCTAGCCTAGAGGGCAATACAGCTAGCCTAGTGGGCAATACAGCTAGTCTAGTGGGTACTGCAGCTAGCCTAGCCTAGCGGGTACTGCAGCTAGCCTAGCCTAGCGGGTACTGCAGCTAGCCTAGCCTAGCGGGTACTGCAGCTAGCCTATCCTTGCGTGTACTGCAGCTAGCCTAGCGGGTACTGCAGCTAGTCTAGTGGGTACTGCAGCTAGCCTAGCCTAGTCTAGCGGGTACTACAGCTAGCCTAGTGGGCAATACAGCTAGCCTAGTGGGCAATACAGCTAGCCTAGTGGGCAATACAGCTAGCCTAGAGGGCAATACAGCTAGCCTAGTGGGCAATACAGCTAGCCTAGAGGGCAATACAGCTAGCCTAGTGGGCAATACAGCTAGCCTAGAGGGCAATACAGCTAGCCTAGTGGGCAATACAGCTAGCCTAGAGGGCAATACAGCTAGCCTAGTGGGCAATACAGCTAGCCTAGAGGGCAATACAGCTAGCCTAGTGGGCAATACAGCTAGCCTAGAGGGCAATACAGCTAGCCTAGTGGGCAATACAGCTAGCCTAGAGGGCAATACAGCTAGCCTAGTGGGCAATACAGCTAGCCTAGAGGGCAATACAGCTAGCCTAGAGGGCAATACAGCTAGCCTAGTGGGCAATACAGCTAGCCTAGAGGGCAATACAGCTAGCCTAGAGGGCAATACAGCTAGCCTAGTGGGCAATACAGCTAGCCTAGTGGGCAATACAGCTAGCCTAGAGGGCAATACAGCTAGCCTAGTGGGCAATACAGCTAGCCTAGAGGGCAATACAGCTAGCCTAGAGGGCAATACAGCTAGCCTAGCTACCAAGGCTGTTGCTCACTATTGCTTAAAAGTAGCCTGCTAAGCTATTGCCTTAAAAGTAGCCTGCTAAGCTATTGCCTTAAAAGTAGCCTGCTAAGCTATTGCCTTAAAAGTAGCCTGCTAAGCTATTGCCTTAAAAGTGTGTAATGAGTATGTTTTTATGTTATGTTTTATTCTTTCTCCTGCACATCAGGTATTTTGCACTAGGCCTCCTCTACCATTATAACGGACAGGATTCAGCTGCTCTACAGGTAAACATGCACTGCACACTACCTTAGTTTGAACATGGTGACAGTACCACCATGGCTCGTATATGGTAAATCAAATCCTATTAAGTAAAATATGGCCACGTCTTAAACTAATGCGTTTTGAGCACCTAGGTGGAAAAGCCCTATAAATCCAATCCATTATCTTGATTATTGCTTAATATTAATTGAAATGAAATGACCATGGCGTTGTAAAATACATCTCTCCTCTGCCTGTCCTTTCCTCCTGTAGTTGTGGGTGCGGGTAGTGAACGGGGACCTTCAGGACTCTACCAGGTCTGATCTGTATGAGTACATTGTGGACTTCCTGAGTTTCTGCTCCAACCTGGACCTGGTGTGGAAATATGCAGACTGGGCCCTGCAGAGAGACCAGACAGTACGTTTCTGGCTACGTCCCAAATGGCATCCTAATCCCTATATTGTGTACTACTTTTGACCAGGGCCCTAAGTCCTAGCAGAAACTAACGAATGACTTAGACTGGAGGCCATTTTGGATATACATATAGGAGTAAAGAAGAAGGTAAACTCTACTCATTCTAATTCTATGGGTGTGTGTATACATCTATGGTCTCTCTCTCTAGATAGGGGTGCAGGTCTTCACCAAGCGGCCGTTGGGTTTGGGTAAGGACCAGGTTAAGGAGCAGAAGGGCCAGGTGAACCCAGACGATGTCATCACGTACCTGGGGAAACACAGCCAGGCTCTGCTGCTCTACCTGGAACACCTGGTGCTGGACCGACAGATACAGGTCAGAACATACACTACATAGGACTTCAGAACACGTTTATAATGTAGCTCAATTGGTAGCTCAATTGGTAGAGCATGGCGCTTGTAACGCCAGGGTAGTGGGTTCGATCCCCGGGACCACCCATACGTAAAAATGTATGCACACATGACTGTAAGTGGCTTTGGATAAAAGCGTCTGCTAAATGGCTTATTATATATTATATTATTATAACACATACATAAGGGGTACGTAAGAAATGCCAGATTTACAGCAGACTGAACTATCATCTATAATGGTAATACTTCACTTGAAGGGTACCTACATAGGACCTCATAACACATTCATAGCCCAATTATAACCCATTCATAAGCAGCACCAAGCATTTACAACGGCAAGACATAGCGATTGTTGACAAACTGTCTTGTCCCTCTCTCTGCATATTACTCCACGATTTGCCTCGTTCAACTTTCCCTGGTGCTTGGCCTTTATTCATCTCTCTCTCTCTCTCTCTCTCTCTCTCTCTCTCTCTCTCGCTCTCGCTCTCTGGCTCTCTCACTCTCTCTCTCTCTCTCTGCCTCTCTCTCTCTCTCTCTCTCTCTGGCCCTCTCTCTCTCTCTCTCTGCCTCTCTCACTCTCTCTGCCTCTCTGCAGAAAGAGAAGCTCCACACCCACCTGGCAGTGCAGTATACAGACAGAGTCCTGTCTCTCCTGTCTCAGTCCCCCACAGTGGACCAACAGGTGTCTGCAGCAAGGGACAAACTACAGCTCCTCCTCAGGGAGTCCAGCCTGTACCGCGTCCAACTACTACTGGGTGAGCTGTCGATTTCAATTGTGTCCCAAATTACACCCTATTCCATATACAGTGCATAGGGCTCAGGTCAAAAGTAGTGCACTGTATAAGGAATAGGGTGTAATTTGGGAGGCAGACAATGTTGTTTTCCATGTAAAACAATATTTTAGTTGAAGTATTGTTACTGTTTAAACTTGATAGAAAACCAATACACCACATTTAGTTTCCTGTCAGAATAATGACGGAAATGGTATGAGGCATGTATTCAGTTGATTTCCAACCAGAGAATGGCTTTAACCTACTATGACCCTGGTTTTAACCATGATGACATGGCTATAACCTGCCATAACCTCTGACCCTGTCTCCCCCTCCCTCAGGTAAGATCCAGGAGTGTGACCAGCTGTTACTGGAGAGAGCCACGCTCCACGGGAAGCTAGAGGAGCACGATAAGGCGTTACACATCCTGGTGCACCAGCTCAAAGACTTCCCCGCTGCCGAGGCCTACTGCGTGTGGGGTTCCGCCTCCCGGGACCCGGCCTACCAGCAGCGCCTCTTCCACCTTCTTCTGGGGGTCTATCTGGACCGGGACCTTCCCAGTAGAAACAGGGCCGGTAACGGTGGTAGTACCGGGGAGCTGGAGATGGCGGCGGTGGATCTGTTAAACCGGCACGGGGAGGTGTTTGACGCGGTGCGCGTGCTGGACCTGCTCCCTGAAGGCTGGTCCCTGCAGCTGCTCCGCCCCTTCCTCGGACGCGCCCTGCGGGGGAGTATGCACGCCTGCCGCACCTCCCAGGTTGCACTGGGGCTGGCGAGGTCCGAGAACCTACAGCTGCAGCACGACAGGGTGAGACTGGAACAACGAGACACACGCAATGAGACGAGACACACACACACACACATCACAACACACACACACATCACAACACACACACACATCACAACACACACACACATCACAACACACACACACATCACAACACACACACACACACATCACAACACACACACACATCACAACACACACACACACACCACAACACACACACACATCACAACACACACACACACACATCACAACACACACACATCACAACACACACACACATCACAACACACACACACATCACAACACACACACACACACACATCACAACACACACACCACAACACACACACACACCACAACACACACACACACACCACAACACACACACACACACATCACAACACACACACACATCACAACACACACACACATCACAACACACACACATCACAACACACACACACACACACACACACATCACAACACACACACACACACACACACATCACAACACACACACCACAACACACACACACACACCACAACACACACACATCACAACACACACACACACCACGACACACACACATCACAACACACACACACACCTCTGTATTATGTGTTTACAACTAAGCTGTTATGATTTAAATCTTGTAATTGCTCCTAAGTGCTGCTGACTCTTGATGAAGGTGAGCTGTAACTCTCCCCATGTTGTCGTCTCATCAGTTG
>NC_140022.1:1227668-1237668 GCF_964263955.1 Coregonus lavaretus
CTCCTGCATGGAGGTCTCCTAGAGGACAGTGGCACACCTCACACTGTGGAGGAGAGGGAGAGAGAGAGGAAAGGGAGGGAGGGGAGGAAGGGGAGGGAGTGGGAGGGAGGGGAAGAGGAGGAAGGGGAGGGAGTGGGAAGAGGGAGGGAGGGAGAGCGGGAGAGGAAGATGGTTACATACAGTATGGGTTCAGAGACAGTCAGTTATTCATGTGATTCTAATAATCTGACTGCCTGCCTACTGATTGACTGACTGCCTGACTGACTGCACACAACATGATACACATCTAGAGGGCATATCCAGTTATCACTACAGCACAACTATGTGGAATATGTGTGACTTCCTGTAGATGTGGGTTAAATAGATAGACATGTAGACATACTGTAGATGTGTTTAATGGATAGACATGTAGATGTACTGTAGATGTGGGTTAAATAGATAGACATGTAGATGTACTGTAGATGTGTTTAATGGATAGACATGTAGATGTACTGTAGATGTGTTTAATGGATAGACATGTAGATGTACTGTAGATGTGTTTAATAGATAGACATGTAGATGTGTGACGTACTGTAGGTGTGTGAAAATGGCACCCTATTCCCTATATAGTGCACTACCTTTGAATAGAGCCCATAGGGCCCAGTGGGCCTGGTCAAAGGTAGTGCACTTTAAAGGGACTAGGGTGCCATTTGGGACACACATGGATGTATGTTGAATAGATGGGTGTGTTGGTTTACCTTGAAGCAGGATGAGTGGCTGTAGATCTGAAGGTCCTCCAGGATCATCTTGGCTCCAGCCACTATGGGTTTACAGCAGTACGAACACAGGTCCTCAGTCACACGCCTGTACAGCAGAGGGCAGTAGTGAGTTGGGTATAGCGAGAACACACAGGGACAGCTTTACTGAGTGCATAGAGGGTATGGAGAGTAGAGTCTGGGTTGGAGTCAGGACTGACCTGTTAGGTATGGAGAGTAGAGTCTGGGTTGGAGTCAGAGAGGGTATGGAGAGTAGAGTCTGGGTTGGAGTCAGGACTGATCTGTTAGGTATGGAGAGTAGAGTCTGGGTTGGAGTCAGAGAGGGTATGGAGAGTAGAGTTTGGGTTGGAGTCAGGACTGACCTGTTAGGTATGGAGAGTAGAGTCTGGGTTGGAGTCAGAGAGGGTATGGAGAGTAGAGTCTGAGTTGGAGTCAGGACTGATCTGTTAGGTATGGAGAGTAGAGTCTGGGATGGAGTCAGAGAGGGTATGGAGAGTAGAGTCTGGGTTGGAGTCAGAGAGGGTATGGAGAGTAGAGTTTGGGTTGGAGTCAGGACTGATCTGTTAGGTATGGAGAGTAGAGTCTGGGTTGGAGTCAGGACTGACCTGTTAGGTATGGAGAGTAGAGTCTGGGATGGAGTCAAGACTGACCTGTTAGGTATGGAGAGTAGAGTCTGGGTTGGAGTCAGAGAGGGTATGGAGAGTAGAGTTTGGGTTGGAGTCAGGACTGACCTGTTAGGTATGGAGAGTAGAGTCTGGGTTGGAGTCAGGACTGACCTGTTAGGTATGGAGAGTAGAGTCTGGGTTGGAGTCAGAGAGGGTATGGAGAGTAGAGTCTGGGTTGGAGTCAGGACTGACCTGTTAGGTATGGAGAGTAGAGTTTGGGTTGGAGTCAGGACTGACCTGTTAGGTATGGAGAGTAGAGTCTGGGTTGGAGTCAGGACTGACCTGTTAGGTATGGAGAGTAGAGTCTGGGTTGGAGTCAGGACTGACCTGTTAGGTATGGAGAGTAGAGTCTGGGTTGGAGTCAGAGAGGGTATGGAGAGTAGAGTCTGGGTTGGAGTCAGGACTGACCTGTTAGGTATGGAGAGTAGAGTCTGGGTTGGAGTCAGAGAGGGTATGGAGAGTAGAGTCTGGGTTGGAGTCAGGACTGACCTGTTAGGTATGGAGAGTAGAGTCTGGGTTGGAGTCAGGACTGACCTGTTAGGTATGGAGAGTAGAGTTTGGGTTGGAGTCAGGACTGACCTGTTAGGTATGGAGAGTAGAGTCTGGGTTGGAGTCAGGACTGACCTGTTAGGTATGGAGAGTAGAGTTTGGGTTGGAGTCAGGACTGACCTGTTAGGTATGGAGAGTAGAGTCTGGGTTGGAGTCAGGACTGACCTGTTAGGCATGGAGAGTAGAGTTTGGGTTGGAGTCAGGACTGACCTGTTAGGTATGGAGAGTAGAGTCTGGGTTGGAGTCAGAGAGGGTATGGAGAGTAGAGTCTGGGTTGGAGTCAGGACTGACCTGTTAGGTATGGAGAGTAGAGTCTGGGTTGGAGTCAGAGAGGGTATGGAGAGTAGAGTTTGGGTTGGAGTCAGGACTGACCTGTTAGGTATGGAGAGTAGAGTCTGGGTTGGAGTCAGAGAGGGTATGGAGAGTAGAGTCTGGGTTGGAGTCAGAGAGGGTATGGAGAGTAGAGTCTGGGTTGGAGTCAGAGAGGGTATGGAGAGTAGAGTTTGGGTTGGAGTCAGAGAGGGTATGGAGAGTAGAGTCTGGGTTGGAGTCAGAGAGGGTATGGAGAGTAGAGTCTGGGTTGGAGTCAGAGAGGGAGGGTCAGGGAGACTGGTCTCTAAACTGAGAGATCAGAGAGAGAGAAACACTTTTACACCACATAAGTTTATACATTTGACAGTTCAGGGATTCTTGAAAGACGGGACAATCTCTACCTTTTTTTTAAACAAATATTTTTTGACTATTAACAACATTTGAAATATATATTTTGATAGGCCAAAGTATCAGCCATCACACCATGTAAAGGAACAACCTAATTATTAAATGTTTTCATCAAATGCAACTAACTGTATTTATGTCAACTCCGTCAGACACCTTAAAAGGCAGTTCATTTATTGACCAACAAGTTGTTTAAAGGCCTTGATTGTTTCATTCTAACATTAATAAAAAATAAACATCTCCTAACTTCTTTTTGTTTTGTTTTATAGCACTATTAAATGCTCCAGGGGTCATTTCGTTAGCATTTTGACATGTTTTTCTAGATTCAGAACATTAAAACAACATTTATAAAGCAAACATTATCCCTTAGGTCTAGCTGAGCAAATATGTGACAGTTTAAGCATGCTGTATGTTGCAGAACAGTGATTAGAATATTATTTCCGAATATTGACCAAAAAAATCGATCTTAAGGGGTTAGCCATCAGTGATGGAGTTGACAAGCCACTGACGGAGTTGACAACAAATACTTAAAACAGACATATTTTGCCTCTAAAAATAAAAGTTTGATACAAACGTTTGTAAAATATAGAAAATGATTCATTTGAAAATACCCAATAAAAACAAAACAATTCTATCAGCTATTACAGCACTCTGACAGAGTTGACGTTAGACAAAAATCTGACGGAGTTGAGGTTTAACGGAGTTGACAAAAATTGCTTTTTTCTTCTTCTTTTAAGTGGTATACAAAATAGACATTTAGTTTTTCCTCAGTTGCTTTATGACTCTAAAATCCAATGAAAAGAAACATATTTGAACCAAAATTCATATCCTATCTTAATCTATCAGGAAGATGAAGTTGACAGTTTATGGTTGTGACCATGGTGATTTGAATATTGTTTGTTTAAATCTATCAAAAGCAGAGAACTTCCCAGACCATGAGTGGTCTTGTTGCACTACATGTAATGAGGACATGAATAAGGGGTCCTTATGGTATAGCTGACCCTGATAATTCCTGATAAATGTAGGATTTTAGACAAATCTGACGGAGTTGACCAAATCTCCGGACAAATTTTTTTCGGAATCACAGTTTTGAGATAACTATTATTTAAAGTCAGCGAGGGCTATTGCAAGAAAATACATAATATCATTTTTCAGTTAATATTAATTATTGCCAGTTATATTGAAAATATTTAGAAGATTCCCAAAACAAATCTTTCCCCTTATAACAGCCTGGTCTCATAGACTATACATAACATAGTAAAAGTAAATCCAGGACTCAACTTAGTATGATATGTTACATTGAGGATGCACACTGCCATTCATCAATGTTCATTATGTCAGAAGTACCTCATCTCATTGATTGAAGCTTGGGGCATTGTTGCCTCTGTCATTGGAGGTGGTGGTGGTGGAGTTGTTGTGACTGCTGGTGGCTCTTCATCAGTGATGTGGGTTATGTCATGGGTGAGCACTTCTGGAGGGCTTAGTGGGGAGTAGAATCGTTTTTGGGGTGAGGAAAAGACCCTTGCAGTAAAGAGGGACATGGATGGGCTCTTCAGCGATGAGCTTCTACATGACCACACGGAAATGAAACAAGATTGTTGGTCAATTATACACAAGGTACTGTAATACAACATAATTTAACTTCAAACTAAAGTCACTTGCTCTATGTGTCTGACTTACTTGGGGGATTCTGGGGACTTTGGGGAGGTGATGCCAGGACTCTTGGCTGTCTTGGAGTCTTTCATACTCTTTGAGGTGGTGCTGTGAGGAGAGGGAAGACAGACACGGTTGAATTACAAGGGATAAGTGCATTAATGGGAGGGTCTGCCGTAGTTTTTTGTGAGTGTGGTACAATTTTAGTCCCCTGAGTATTCGTTAGAATTTTGACCTCTTTACCTTAAAACGGAGGACACAGTCTTGGGCTTTGGAGGAAGTGGAGGGCTGAGGTGAAAACGAAACAAACGAAAAACCAGTGATGTGAAGTACTTAAGTACAAATACTTTAAAGTAGTACTTAAGTAGTTTTTTGGGGTATCTGTACTTTACATTACTATTTATATTTTTGCCAACTTTTACTTTTACTTCACTACATTCCTAAAGAAAATATGTACTTTTTACTCCATACATTTTCCCTGACACCCAAAAGTTCTCGTTACATTTTGACAGGAAAATGGTCCAATTCACACACTTATCAAGAGAACATCCCTGGTCATCCTACTGCCTCTGATCTGGTGGATTCACTAAACACACATGCTTTGTTTGTAAATTATGTCTGAGTGTTGGAGTGTGCCCCTAGCTATCCATCAATTCAAAGAATACAATAAAATTGTGCCGTCTGGTTTGCTTAAAATAAGGAATTTTAAATGGTTTATACTTTTACTTTTACTTTTGATACTTAAGTACATTTTAGCAATTCCATTTACTTCTCATACTTAAGTATATTTAAAACCAAATACTTTTAGACTTTTACTCAAGTGGTATTTTACTGGGTGACTTTCACTTTTACTTCAGTCATTTTCTATTAAGGTATCTTTACTTTTACTCAAGTATGACAATTGAGTACTTTTTCCACCACTGCGAAAAACACAAATACATTAGTGAGGTACAGAGACACAACTGTGTGAGAATGACTAAACATTATGAAGATACAGGTAGAGAGTGACTACCAGATAGTATATATATAGTTAGAGAAAACACTGTGACTACCAGATAGTCGACACAGTGCATTCGGAAAGTATTCAGACCCCTTGACTTTTTCCACATTTTGTTACATTACAGCCTTATTTTAAAATGGATTATATTGTTTTTTTCCCTCATCAATCTACACACAATACCCCATAATGACAAAGCAAAACACAGGTTTTTAGAACATTTTGCTGATTTATAAAAAAAAATCTAAAACTGAAAAATCTAATTTACATAAGTATTCAGACTCTTTACTCAGTACTTTGTTGAAGCACCTTTGGCAGCGATTACAGCCTCGAGTCTTCTTGGGTATGACGCTACAAGCTTGGCACACCTGTATTTGGGGAGTTTCTCCCATTCTTCTCTGCAGATCCTCTCAAGCTCTGTCAGGTTGGATGGGGAGCGTTGCTGCACAGCTATTTTCAGGTCTCTCCAGAGATGTTCGATCAGGTTCAAGTCCGGGCTCTGGCTGGGACACTCAAGGACATTCAGAGACTTGTCCCGAAGCCACTTTTGCGTGGTCTTGGTTGTGTACATAGGGTCGTTGTCCTGTTGGAAGGTGAACCTTCACCCCAGTCTGAGGTCCTGAGCAGGTTTTCATCAAGGATCTCTCTGTACTTTGCTCCATTCATCTTTCCCTCGATCCTGACTAGTCTCTCAGTCCCTGCCGCTGAAAAACATCCTCACAGCATGATGCTGCCACCACTATGCTTCACCGTAAGGTGCCAGCTTTCCTCCAGATGCGACGCTTGGCATTTAGGCCAAAGAGTTCAATCTTGGTTTCATCAGACCAGAGAATCTTGTTTCTCATGGTCTGGGGGTCCTTTAGGTGCATTTTGGCAGTTGTGTGCCTTTCCAAATCATGTCTAATCAATTGAATTTACCACGTTGGACTCCAATCAAGTCGTAGAAACATCTCAAGGATGATCAATGGAAACAGGATGCACCTAAGCTCAATTTAGAGTCTCATAGCAAAGGGTCTGAATACTTCTGTAAATACAGAATGTATCTTTTTTATTTGTAATACATTTGCAAAGATTTCTAAAAACCTGCTTTCACTTTGTTGTTATGGGGTATTGTGTGTAGATTGATGAGAAAAACAATTTATTTAATCAATTTTAGAATAAGGCTGTAACGTAACAAAATGTGAAAAAATTCAAGGGGTCTGAATACTTTCTGAATGTACTGTATATCGTTAAAGAAGACACTGTGACTACCAGATAGTACAGTGAGGGAAAAAAGTATTTGATCCCCTGCTGATTTTGTACGTTTGCCCACTGACAAAGACATGATCAGTCTATAATTTTAATGGTAGGTTTATTTGAACAGTGAGAGACAGAATAATAACAAAATAATCCAGAAAAACGCATGTCAAAATGTTATAAATTGATTTGCATTTTAATGAGGGAAATCAGTATTTGACCCCTCTGCAAAACATGACTTAGTACTTGGTGGCAAAATCCTTGTTGGCAATCACAGAGGTCAGATGTTTCTTGTAGTCGGCCACCAGGTTTGCAGACATCTCAGGAGGGATTTTGTTCCACTCCTTTTTGCAGATCTTCTCCAAGTCATTAAGGTTTCGATGCTGACGTTTGGCAACTCAAACCATCAGTTCCCTCCACATATTTTCTATGGGATTAAGGTCTGGAGACTGGCTAGGCCACTCCAGGACTTTAATGTGCTTCTTCTTGAGCCACTCCTTTGTTGCCTTGGCCTTGTGTTTTGGGTCATTGTCATGCTGGAATACCAATCCACGACCCATTTTCAATGCCCTGGCTGAGGGAAGGAGGTTCTCACCCAAGATTTGACGGTACATGGCCCCGTCCATCGTCCCTTTGATGCGGTGAAGATGTCCTGTCCCCTTAGCAGAAAAACACCCCAAAGCATAATGTTTCCACCTCCATATTTGACGGTGGGGATTGTGTTCTTGGGGTCTTAGGCAGCATTCCTCCTCCTCCAAACACCGCGAGTTGAGTTGATGCCAAAGAGCTCGATTTTGGGCTCATCTGACCACAACACTTTCACCCAGTTCTCCTCTGAATCATTCAGATGTTCATTGGCAAACTTCAGACGGCCCTGTATATGTGCTTTCTTGAGCAGGGGGACCTTGCGGGCGCTGCAGGATTTCAGTTCTTCACGGCGTAGTGTGTTGCCAATTGTTTTCTTGGTGACTATGGTCCCAGCCTCCTTGAGATCATTGACAAGATCCTCCAGTGTAGTTCTGGGCTGATTCCTCACCGTTCTCATGATCATTGCAACTCCACGAGGTGAGATCTTGCATGGAGCCCCAGGCCGAGGGAGATTGACAGTTCTTTCGTGTTTCTTCCATTTGCGAATAATCACACCAACTGTTGTCACCTTCTCACCAAGCTGCTTGGCGATGGTTTTGTAGCCCATTCCAGCCTTGTGTAGGTCTACAATCTTGTCCCTGACATCCTTGGAGAGCTCTTTGGTCTTGGTCATGGTGGAGAGTTTGGAATCTGATTGATTGATTGCTTCTGTGGACAGGTGTCTTTTATACAGGTAACAAGCTGAGATTAGGAGCACACTTTAAGAGTGTGCTCCTAATCTCAGCGCGTTGCCTGTATAAAAGACACCTGGGAGCCAGAAATCTTTCTGATTGAGAGGGGGTCAAATACTTATTTCCCTCATTAAAATGCAAATCAATTTATAACATTTTAGACATGCGTTTTTCTGGATTTCTTTGTTGTTATTCTGTCTCTCACTGTTCAAATAAACCTACCATTAAAATTATAGACTGATCATTTCTTTGTCAGTGGGCAAACGTACAAAATCAGCAGGGGATCAAATACTTTTTTCCCTCACTGTATATCTATCTATGTAGAGAAAACACTGTGACTACCAGATAGTATATAGTAGAGAAAACACTGTGACTACCAGATAGTATATACATACAGTATAATATCCTGAAAACACCACAGACACATGACATGCAGTATAACATGAAGCCATACCATAACTTGAAGAAACTAAGCAGCATATTGTCTTGCTCAGCTCAGCGTTCCAGTGCTGCTAAGATAAGACACAATGCAAATGTACCTCTTGGTCTGATCGTTGAATGAGATGCTAGGGCTGCTGGCAGTGGAAGGGTTGGTCAGGCTAGGGCTGCTGGCAGTGGAAGGGTTGGTCAGGCTAGGGCTGCTGGCAGTGGAAGTGTTGGTCAGGCTAGGCCTGCTGGCAGTGGAAGGGTTGGGCAGGCTAGGGCTGCTGGCAGTGGAAGGGCTGAGCAGGCTAGGGCTGCTGGCAGTGGAAGGGCTGGGCAGGCTAGGGCTGCTGGCAGTGGAAGGGTTGGTCAGGCTAGGGCTGCTGGCAGTGGAAGGGTTGGTCAGGCTAGGGCTGCTGGCAGTGGAAGGGCTGGGCAGGCTAGGCCTGCTGGCAGTGGAAGGGTTGGGCAGGGTAGGGCTGCTGGCAGTGGAAGGGTTGGTCAGGCTAGGGCTGCTGGCAGTGGAAGGGTTGGTCAGGCTAGGGCTGCTGGCAGTGGAAGGGCTGGGCAGGCTAGGCCTGCTGGCAGTGGAAGGGCTGGGCAGGCTAGGCCTGCTGGCAGTGGAAGGGTTGGTCAGGCTAGGGCTGCTGGCAGTGGAAGGGTTGGTCAGGCTAGGCCTGCTGGCAGTGGAAGGGTTGGTCAGGCTAGGGCTGCTGGCAGTGGAAGGGTTGGTCAGGCTAGGGCTGCTGGCAGTGGAAGGGCTGGTCAGGCTAGGGCTGCTGGCAGTGGAAGGGTTGGGCAGGCTAGGGCTGCTGGCAGTGGAAGGGTTGGTCAGGCTAGGGCTGCTGGCAGTGGAAGGGCTGGTCAGGCTAGGGCTGCTGGCAGTGGAAGGGTTGGGCAGGCCCACCTCTGACGGCTGGCTGTGGTTAACACTAAACAGACAGAGGGAGACTGATGTTAGAGAGAGAGAATCCTACCAAATGTGATATTGTCAAATCATTTGGATGTTTGAGATTGGTCAACTTTTTACCATTCGACAGTGTCAGTAGATTTGAGACAGCTCAGAACCTCTCTGCCAAAGTTTGGGTCGCGACTTAAAAGTTTGGGTCGCGACAGGTGTCACGAGAATTTTGTTATCTCAATGGTTGAAGCCAACTACTTCTTAAGTCTTAGAATAATTCCCAAACGGTTGTAAATCTCTTAGTTTAAATAAATTAAACAAAGACTCATTCCTGAAATGGTCAGCATATTTATTCATGAGAGCGCTCTGCAACAAAATGGTCGTACAATATTTGTATACGCTGTAGGCGGCTGTATATTTCCACTGTACCTGGGTTTAGCTCATGTTTTCCTCTGCTCTCCTGACCATCAGGTCACACACACACACACACACACACACACACACACACACACATACACAAACACACACACATGTTCTTATCATATTCTACTCCTTTCTCGGGCAGGCTGCATTCCTTAGATATCGCCGTCCTCACAATATTCTGAAACCTTTTCATGCTCTCCTTTCCCTGTGTGTTTTTTTAACCAGTCTCCTGTTATTGGTTTCAATCGTACTCTGTTGCTGGGATATAAACACATTTGATTAATTCTCTAAGCTCTAGTCTACTAATTAGTCAGACATTATTAATTTAACTGAGGGTGTAACATTTTAGTCATATCTTACTC
>NC_140022.1:1242668-1283999 GCF_964263955.1 Coregonus lavaretus
GGCAATAGATGCACATACAAAGTGTGACTCAAGTGTCTGACACTTAATATGCCATTAGATAAAGAGAGGGACTTTCGGTTGTTATTACATTATTGGTTGAAGTCATTACACTTTTGATGAAAAAAATGTTACATAATCAACGCATAATGTAATAACTAACTGTAGTAACTATTACATTATGCTCAAACATTTTATTACGTTATGCGTTCAGCATATTTATGACATATTATTGGCAATTTATTACATTATCAGCATTTATAAAATGTTAAATGCAAGAGTTAATACATTATTAGCAGATATTACATTATTGGCCGTTATTACATTATCAGTTGCTACAGACCTCCTTATAGTTTTCAAGGAAACGAGATGATGTATTCCATCCTGATTATGCATGCCAGTGTTTTTGACGAGCACTTGCACTGTCTTTATCACACTCTAGCCCGCAAGGTGGCGGTAATGCTTCTTAACGTTGGTTTGCACACCGCCATTAAAATGAAGAAGAAAAAGAAGATGGCCTTAAAAGGTTTTACACAGAGTTGGAAAATATTAAATTATGACTTATTTAATGATCTATAATAAAATTCCCCCTAAATTGTTGCTCAAATACACACATTTAATTGATAAATGTATAAAAAGTACTCAAAATATCTAGTAACTTTTACAATGGAATATGAATCAGATATGATCCGTCACAAGAAACCCCGGGAATGTCTTTATCTTCCCTCCCCCCACGTGTGTACAGCGGTCTCGGGTGGAATGTTTGTTGATGTACAGCTATAAGTAGAAACGTATCAAAATTACTGTTCTAATATATATTTATCGGAGTAATGTTGAAATCAAAAACTTTCGTAAAGAAAACCCGATCAGGCGGGATTATGAAAATAGTGCGTGAGCACTACCTGCGAGACGATATTTGGTGCGGAAGTGAAGTTTGTACTGAATGCAATCAAGAAGAGTCTGTGTTGCAGAAAGACGCTTGCATTGAAAGCAACTTGTGTTCTTTCCCCCACTATCTGCTCCCAGACACAAATGTTGTGTTGAGCCAGGTAAGTTACTGTGCAATAATGTCTAACGTAAACGTTTTATTATTTATTTTATTATTATTATTAACAAATCAATACAAAAAGTAAATGTCTAACGTAAACGCTAGCTAGCTATGCCAACCGCATCACTACAGTTTAGATGTCTGACACGCCTCTCTAGTGGAAGTGTGAACCACACTTATCTAGCTCAGGGTTTCCCAAACTCGATCCTTTCAGGTGTCACATTCTACCTTGCTGAATCAATATCAATGTCCCTTTAATGTCTGTAGATTGATATCCTGGAGGATCCCTTGATCAAGAACGTGATCATTCTGCAGACTGTACTCCAAGAGGTCCGCCACAGGAGCGCTCCCATCTACAAGCGATTGAAAGACATCCTTCATGACAAGGAAAAACGCTTTTACACTTTCACTAACGAACATCACAGGTAGAAAATAAATATGAGTTTAGCCTAGATAAGTGACTAGCTGTCATTTATGTTTTGTAGTGATTTAAGGGGGTGCAGCCTAACTTGGTTTTGGGGTTATCCCACCACTGACACCAATGTAGCAATTGACTGCGATAAGTTGGAGCAAGACTAAAGGCGTCTGCATGCTACCCAGCCGAGAGTTTGTGCATATATTATGACAACATTTTTGTTTGTTTTTGTTTGTTTTGGACTTTGGCAAGGGTTTTCTAAGCTGTTCGGGCACACATTTATTTTCTCGAAGCAAGCCAAAGGCTACGCCCCCCTCATTGCTGATTGGTTAACAGTAGGGATTCTTCAATGAAGTGCCTGTTGTCATTCAACGAGAGACAACTCGTCCTCATGCTAAGTTTTTCACTTGAGAAATACTGCACCAAATATCCTAATCAGATACAAAAGTGCGCAACTAAGATCTAGGCAAAAACGTCAAACAGATTTCTTTAGTTATTAGATTAATTCTGACTATTTTGAGGAAGTGTTGACTGGCTACGGCGTCTCAAAGTGGACAAACAGTACTAGTGGCGCTTTTTATCCTTGTTTTTCAAGCGAAGGTCTTTTTAAGTATGCGAGCACACTCGTTCTGCTAACCGAGCTCGGCTAGGCGCCAGCCGAACTGAAGCATGCTGACGCCTTAACTGTCCATCGCATTTGTGACTGATCAATGCTTTTCAAAGCCATGTATGGTTGTATTCTTCTGTTACAGAGAAACGTATATAGAGAGAGAGCAGGGGGAAAGCGCCAACGATCGTAATGACAGAGCCATCCGCGTATCTACAAAGTGGTACAGTGATCACCTGAAAAACACCCCCACGGACGAGGGGTTAAAGGTTGTTCTGCTGACCAATGACCGGGGCAACAAGGAGAAAGCAGAGAAGTCCGGCCTGCTCACATACAGATGTAAGAAACAGCACACCTCTGTTACCTCAATACACCAAGATGAAACCACTGTTCTTGTATTTAATATCACAATATCTGTTACCTCAATACACCAAGATGAGACCACTGTTCTCGTCTTTAACCTTAATCACAAGGTCACAGTACTACATGTGTTAAACATGTCTACTACATGTGGACTTTAGAAGAGACCATCTTCATCCATCCTCTGTTCCACACAGGTGAGGAGTACATCAAGAGTCTGATAGCCAACCCTGAGCTGGTGGATCGACTGGCGTTGACCAACGATGACAAGGTAACTAATATCTGCAGCAATATCACATTTACACAAATTTACTTTCTACAGCAGCCATTTAGATTCATAAAGAAAGTTAGATCTGCGTATTCATAGAGAAAGTTAGATCTGCATATTCATAGAGAAAGTTAGATGTGCGTATTCATAGAGAAAGTTAGATCTGCGTATTCATAGAGAAAGTTAGATCTGCATATTCATGGTTATTCATTTAATTGATCCCGTTCACCCCCCCCCAGAATGAGATCACCAGCAGTAGGGTGATGTTCCCGGAGCACCTGCCCCTGTCTAGGATCCAGTCTGGGATTAAGAGTGGAACCTTCCAACAGGGAACGTTCCGGGCTAGCAGAGACAACTACCTGGAGGCTACTGTGTTCGTCCACAGAGAAGGAGATGACAGTACAGAGGTCAGTGCTCCTGAAGCATAGCTCATGTTATTGTGTGGATTCTGGGCTTGCAGCCTGCCATAGAATTATGGAACATTCTTGAAGTCCTCCAAGAGTTGCTGAATATTTCTTCATCTTTAGTTAACTCCTCTGTTCATGTACCTTGTTTGGAAAGTGAGTTATCAACAGTATTATTTTGTGGAGTGGAGAATGTTTTGATGCTGTTCTGAGTGCCAGCTGGTGCGATGGGGATGAGTGATTGATTGGATGGGAAATGTAAACAAAGCAGCGTGGGTTACCATGGTAACACTTCCTCTTCCTGTCCCGCCCCTCAGGTTCTGATCCAAGGCCTACAGAACTTGAACAGGGCTGTCCATCAGGATGTGGTTGCTGTGGAGATCCTGCCTCTGAACCAATGGGTGGCTCCGTCCTCTGTGGTGCTGCAGGACGAGGGGCCCAAGGAGGATGATGTCACAGAGGAGGAGGAGGCAGAGTTGAAGAGGGGTCTGTCTGGGTCGGAGTCACGGAAACCCACAGGCAGAGTGGTGGGCATCATCAAGAGGAACTGGAGACCCTTCTGTGGCATGCTCTTCCTGTCCCAAATCAAAGAGGTAACTAGCCTAACTAACGTCACCTCACTCTGCTCTGTCAATCAGTAAATCAACCAAATCCTTCAGAAATCGTACATTAGTATTTCTTCATATAGATGCATATACCACCATGCTTTGGTTTCTCTTGTGATTATTTGTTGTCTGTGGTACTTGTTTTGTGCTAACGAATGTGGAGAAGACCAAAGATATCTCATAGTTAGTGGTCTCTTATACCCCTTCCTCCTTCCCAGGCGACCCGTCACCTCTTCACCCCAGCTGACCGTTGTATCCCCAGGATCCGCATCGAGACCCGCCAGGCGGCCACGTTGGCAGGACAGAGGATCATGGTGGCTATCGACGGCTGGCCCAAGCACTCCAGATACCCCAATGTACGTGTCTGTCCCAGGTGCTCTTTATTGCAGTTGGGCGGCTCAGATTATCGGATATCATAATCGGTTATCCGTGCCTGGAGAAGTGTATGGTGTACATGAGATGTGCAGCGCGACTGCAGTAAAGAGGACCTGGAACGCACCTCAGTCAGAGTCAAACACTGATCTCTCTTTCTCTCACTGAGGGACTAGCAGAGACGAGACACCATTCTCTCCTCACCCTCCCTCCCTCTCTCCTTCTCTCAGGGTCATTTTGTTCGTAGCCTGGGCAGTGCAGGGGACAAGGAGACAGAGACGGAGGTTCTACTGCTGGAGCATGATGTCCCACACCAGGACTTCTCACAGGCCGTCCTCAGTTTCCTCCCCAAGATGCCCTGGAACATCACAGAGGAGGTAACTGCACCGCACAGGGGTCCTGTTATGGTGGCCATTTTGTGTCAAGACATATATCAATGGTTGTTAGCTGGTGGCTACGTTGTTGTAGCTATACCAATCAACAATTTGGTAACACTACTTACTGTTGGTATAATGCATTATGGTGTGGTTATAATACGTTATAAAGGCTCATAACATGCTTATAACGGGTAATAATGCATCCCTAAACCTTATTTCCCCTTCTCTCAGGACATGGCTGTGAGAGAGGACCTGAGGAACCTGACAGTCTGCAGTGTGGATCCTCCTGGCTGTACTGACATAGATGATGCTCTGCACTGTAGAGACCTGGCCAATGGGAACCAAGAGGTAGGACCCTGCTGGACTAACACACAGTTTACCACAACGTTTTATTTGATGGATGAATGTTTGGATGAGGTAACATAATCCATTTTGGATGAGGTAACACAATCAATTGAATTGGTAATAGGATCGAACAGAATAGAACGTTGAGAAGTCATCATGCGTGTTTCTTTTTGGGTTGAAGGTTGGTGTCCACATTGCTGATGTGAGCCACTTCATACGGCCAGGCAACGCCATGGACCTGGAGGCAGCGAACAGAGGGACTACAGTCTACCTGACAGGAAGGGTAGGAGCCCACCTGTCCACCTGTACCATCACATAGGAACCTTGATGAACCCTAGCTAGCTCTTTTGGTGCATCTTAAATGACACCCTATTCCCTATATAGTGCACTACTTTTGACCAGAGCCCCGGTAAAGTAGTAATATAGGGAATAGGGTGCCATTTCAGAAATACCTGAGTCTTTTGTTGTTAACACAGCTGATTGTCTTCCACAGAGGATCGACATGGTTCCTGAACTGCTGAGCTCTAACCTGTGTTCCCTACGGTCCAATGTGGAGAGGTCAGTACTGTAATACCTCTTTAAGACAGACAGTATCATACTTGCTTTTTTTGTCATCCTTCAACAACAAAAAAGTGTATTTGTTTATTTTTAAAGCCATTAGTGATGTTCGTGGTCTCCTCTCTGTAGGCTGGCCTTCTCTTGTATATGGGAGATCAACGACAAGGCTGAGATAGTTAAGACCAGATTCACTAAAAGTGTCATCAACTCCAAGGTAGGGGGAGAGTAAACTCACGCATTTGACAATGTAAGAGTTGTGATTGAGACAATGTAAGACTTACAATTTCCCCTCAGGGATCAATAAAGTTGATTGAAT
Source organism: Coregonus lavaretus (assembly GCF_964263955.1). Lineage (NCBI taxonomy): Eukaryota > Metazoa > Chordata > Actinopteri > Salmoniformes > Salmonidae > Coregonus > Coregonus lavaretus. The sequence goes on from NC_140022.1 coordinate 1,248,341, forward strand.
TGAATGATTATTCTTCCTCCAGGCCTCCCTGACGTACGCTGAGGCCCAGATGAGGATTGATGACACCAACATGAATGATGACACCACCAAGAGCTTACGAGGCCTGAACAGACTAGCCAAGATCCTGAAGAGACAGAGGATAGAGAAAGGGTAAGAGGTTACGAGGCCTGAACAGACTAGCCAAGATCCTGAAGAGACAGAGGATAGAGAAAGGGTAAGAGGTTACGAGGCCTGAACAGACTAGCCAGGATCCTGAAGAGACAGAGGATAGAGAAAGGGTAAGAGGTTACGAGGCCTGAACAGACTAGCCAGGACCCTGAAGAGACAGAGGATAGAGAAATGGTAAGAGGTTACGAGGCCTGAACAGACTAGCCAGGATCCTGAAGAGACAGAGGATAGAGAAAGGGTAAGAGGTTACGAGGCCTGAACAGACTAGCCAGGATCCTGAAGAGAGAGGATAGAGAAAGGGTAAGAGGTTACGAGGCCTGAACAGACTAGCCAGGATCCTGAAGAAACAGAGGATAGAGAAATGGTAAGAGGTTACGAGGCCTGAACAGACTAGCCAGGATCCTGAAGAGACAGAGGATAGAGAAAGGGTAAGAGGTTACGAGGCCTGAACAGACTAGCCAGGATCCTGAAGAAACAGAGGATAGAGAAAGGGTAAGAGGTTAGAGGCCTGAACAGACTAGCCAGGATCCTGAAGAAACAGAGGATAGAGAAAGGGTAAGAGGTTACGAGGCCTGAACAGACTAGCCAGGATCCTGAAGAAACAGAGGATAGAGAAAGGGTAAGAGGTTACGAGGCCTGAACAGACTAGCCAGGATCCTGAAGAGATGGAGGATAGAGAAAGGGTAAGAGGTTATGAGGCCTGAACAGACTAGCCAGGATCCTGAAGAAACAGAGGATAGAGAAAGGGTAAGAGGTTACGAGGCCAGAACAGACTAGCCAAGATCCTGAAGAAACAGAGGATAGAGAAAGGGTAAGAGGTTACGAGGCCAGAACAGACTAGCCAGGATCCTGAAGAGACAGAGGATAGAGAAAGGGTAAGAGGTTACGAGGCCTGAACAGACTAGCCAGGATCCTGAAGAGACAGAGGATAGAGAAAGGGTAAGAGGTTATGAGGCCTGAACAGACTAGCCAGGATCCTGAAGAAACAGAGGATAGAGAAAGGGTAAGAGGTTACGAGGCCAGAACAGACTAGCCAAGATCCTGAAGAGACAGAGGATAGAGAAATGGTAAGAGGTTACGAGGCCTGAACAGACTAGCCAGGATCCTGAAGAGACAGAGGATAGAGAAAGGGTAAGAGGTTACGAGGCCTGAACAGACTAGCCAGGATCCTGAAGAGACAGAGGATAGAGAAAGGGTAAGAGGTTACGAGGCCTGAACAGACTAGCCAGGATCCTGAAGAGACAGAGGATAGAGAAAGGGTAAGAGGTTACGAGGCCTGAACAGACTAGCCAGGATCCTGAAGAAACAGAGGATAGAGAAAGGGTAAGAGCTTACGAGGCCTGAACAGACTAGCCAGGATCCTGAAGAAACAGAGGATAGAGAAAGGGTAAGAGGTTACGAGGCCTGAACAGACTAGCCAGGATCCTGAAGAAACAGAGGATAGAGAAATGGTAAGAGGTTACGAGGCCTGAACAGACTAGCCAGGATCCTGAAGAGATGGAGGATAGAGAAAGGTAAGAGGTTATGAGGCCTGAACAGACTAGCCAGGACCCTGAAGAGACCAAGGATAGAGAAAGGGTAAGAGGTTACGAGGCCTGAACAGACTAGCCAGGATCCTGAAGAGACAGAGGATAGAGATATGGTAAGAGGTTATGAGGCCTGAACAGACTAGCCAGGACCCTGAAGAGACCAAGGATAGAGAAAGGGTATGTGATGTCTGTAGTTGATAACCTTTTCCCCAATTGTTGAAAGAGATGGATCGTTAGAACTGTGGCAGATTGATGTATTCCAAAAGTGATTAGTTGGTTGATGGATTGATTGTTTATTGATCTCGTTGCTAGTCTCATTAATCTATATGTTTACTCTGTTTGGAATGTATAAATACATGTCTTTGTAGGTGCTCTAACTCTAACGTGGTGGTTTCTGTTCTGTGTTTCAGTGCGTTGACTCTCTCCTCGCCCGAGGTTCGCTTCCACATCGACAGTGAGACTCACGACCCCATAGACCTACAGACCAAGGAGCTCAAGTACGTTGTTAGGCTTTTAGAATATAGAATTTAAAATAAGGTTCTATTCATGGTGCTTGAAACTGTGCTGTTGTTTTGACCCTGACTAAAGTGGTTTAAACTTCAACAAGTTCAACTGAATTTACATGAATATTGTCAAGCTTTTGTGACCTGTCAAAGCATCATTCTGTTTCCAGTTTTACATTGTCACTTGGTCATAAAACCCAGCAGTAGATCTGTGCCTCTGCTCATAGACTTAACTTGATGTCCACGCTGTATCGGTGTGTTCAAATTCAAATAACTTTATTGTTCCCCAGGGAGACCAACTCGATGGTGGAGGAGTTCATGTTGCTGGCCAACATCTCAGTAGCTCAGAAGATTTATGATGAGTTCTCAGAGTGTGCTCTTCTCAGGAAGCACCCCGCCCCTCCTCCATCTAACTATGACATCCTCAACAAGGCTGCCAAGTCTAAGGTACACCTATATATTCAGACTGACCAGACAACATCTAAAACAAGTCTAAGGTACACCTATATATTCAGACTGACCAGACAACATCTAAAACAAGTCTAAGGTACACCTATATATTCAGACTGACCAGACAACATCTAAAACAAGTCTAAGGTACATCTATATATTCAGACTGACCAGACAACATCTAAAACAAGTCTAAGGTACATCTATATATTCAGACTGACCAGACAACATCTAAAACAAGTCTAAGGTAAATCTATAGACCAAACAGCTAGCTAAAACAGTTTTAATAAGACTGTTCCTATCTGGGTCGAAGGACCAACAATAAAAAGGACTGACATGTTGTCCACCCCCCCCATTTCCCTATTATCCCAGTTTCTGACATGGATGTAATGTAGCCCTAACATTGTCCCCCCCCTGACATGGATGTAATGTAGCCCTAACATTATTCCCCCCCTGACATGGATGTAATGTAGCCCCAACATTGTCCCCCCCCCCCCCCGACATGGATGTAATGTAGCCCTAACATTGTCCCCCCCCCCGACATGGATGTAATGTAGCCCTAACATTGTCCTCCCCCCCAACATGGATGTAATGTAGCCCTAACATTGTCCCCCCCCCCAACATGGATGTAATGTAGCCCTAACATTGTCCTCCCCCCCAACATGGATGTAATGTAGCCCTAACATTGTCCCCCCCCCTGACATGGATGTAATGTAGCCCTAACATTGTCCCCCCCCCTGACATGGATGTAATGTAGCCCTAACATTGTCCCCCCCCCCAACATGGATGTAATGTAGCCCTAACATTGTCCCCCCCCGACATGGATGTAATGTAGCCCTAACATTGTTCCCCCCCTGACATGGATGTAATGTAGCCCTAACATTGTCCCCCCCCCCAACATGGATGTAATGTAGCCCTAACATTGTCCCCCCCCCCTGACATGGATGTAATGTAGCCCTAACATTGTCCCCCCCCCAACATGGATGTAATGTAGCCCTAACATTGTCCCCCCCTGACATGGATGTAATGTAGCCCTAACATTGTCCCCCCCCTGACATGGATGTAATGTAGCCCTAACATTGTCCCCCCCTGACATGGATGTAATGTAGCCCTAACATTGTCCCCCCCCTGACATGGATGTAATGTAGCCCTAACATTGTCCCCCCCTGACATGGATGTAATGTAGCCCTAACATTGTCCCCCCCCCCCAACATGGATGTAATGTAGCCCTAACATTGTTCCCCCCTGACATGGATGTAATGTAGCCCTAACATTGTTCCCCCCTGACATGGATGTAATGTAGCCCTAACATTGTCCCCCCCCTGACATGGATGTAATGTAGCCCTAACATTGTCCCCCCCTGACATGGATGTAATGTAGCCCTAACATTGTGTCCCCCCCCCAACATGGATGTAATGTAGCCCTAACATTGTCCCCCCCTGACATGGATGTAATGTAGCCCTAACATTGTTCCCCCCTGACATGGATGTAATGTAGCCCTAACATTGTCCCCCCCCTGACATGGATGTAATGTAGCCCTAACATTGTCCCCCCCTGACATGGATGTAATGTAGCCCTAACATTGTGTCCCCCCCCCAACATGGATGTAATGTAGCCCTAACATTGTCCCCCCCTGACATGGATGTAATGTAGCCCTAACATTGTCCCCCCCTGACATGGATGTAATGTAGCCCTAACATTGTCCCCCCCCCAACATGGATGTAATGTAGCCCTAACATTGTCCCCCCCCGACATGGATGTAATGTAGCCCTAACATTGTTCCCCCCCTGACATGGATGTAATGTAGCCCTAACATTGTCCCCCCCCAACATGGATGTAATGTAGCCCTAACATTGTGTCCCCCCCCTGACATGGATGTAATGTAGCCCTAACATTGTTCCCCCCCTGACATGGATGTAATGTAGCCCCAACATTGTCCCCCCCCCCCTGACATGGATGTAATGTAGCCCTAACATTGTCCCCCCCCCCTGACATGGATGTAATGTAGCCCTAACATTGTCCCCCCCCTGACATGGATGTAATGTAGCCCTAACATTGTCCCCCCCCCAACATGGATGTAATGTAGCCCTAACATTGTCCCCCCCCCCTGACATGGATGTAATGTAGCCCTAACATTGTCCCCCCTGTGCCATGGATGTAATGTGACCCTGACATCATCTCCCTCCTCCCCCCAGGACTTGGTGATCCACACGGACTCGGCCAAGGCTCTAGCTGACTCTCTGGACGCGGCCCAGGTGGACGGCTTCCCTTACTTCAACACATTGCTGCGTATCCTAGCAACACGATGCATGATGCAGGCTGTGTACTTCTGCTCCGGGATGGACAGTGACTTCCACCACTATGGACTGGCCTCTCCCATCTACACCCACTTCACATCACCTATCAGACGGTGAGAACACACACTTTACCTCGCCCTCCTGTCTGGTCCACACACCCCCTCTACTCCTTTCTCCTGACTGGTCCACACACCCCCTCTACTCCTTTCTCCTGACTGGTCCACCCACCCCCTCTACTCCTTTCTCCTGACTGGTCCACACCCCCTCTACTCCTTTCTCCTGACTGGTCCACACACCCCCTCTACTCCTTTCTCCTGACTGGTCCACACACCCCCTCTACTCCTTTCTCCTGGCTGGTCCACACCCCCTCTGCTCCTTTCTCCTGTCTGGTCCACACCCCCCTCTACTCCTTTCTCCTGGCTGGTCCACACACCCCCTCTACTCCTTTCTTCTGGCTGGTCCACACACCCCCTCTACTCCTTTCTGGTCCACACACCCCCTCTACTCCTTTCTCCTGTCTGGTCCACACACCCCCTCTACTCCTTTCTCCTGTCTGGTCCACACACCCCCTCTACTCCTTTCTGGTCCACACACCCCCTCTACTCCTTTCTCCTGTCTGGTCCACACACCCCCTCTACTCCTTTCTGGTCCACACACCCCCTCTACTCCTTTCTCCTGGCTGGTCCACACACCCCTCTACTCCTTTCTCCTGGCTGGTCCACACACCCCTCTACTCCTTTCTCCTGTCTGGTCCACACACCCCCTCTACTCCTTTCTCCTGTCTGGTCCACACCCCCTCTACTCCTTTCTCCTGTCTGGTCCACACACCCCCTCTACTCCTTTCTCCTGTCTGGTCCACACCCCCTCTACTCCTTTCTCCTGTCTGGTCCACACACCCCCTCTACTCCTTTCTCCTGTCTGGTCCACACCCCCTCTACTCCTTTCTCCTGTCTGGTCCACACACCCCCTCTACTCCTTTCTCCTGGCTGGTCCACACCCCCTCTACTCCTTTCTCCTGTCTGGTCCACACACCCCCTCTACTCCTTTCTCCTGTCTGTTTCTGATGTTATTGTAACCTCTACAGATACTCTGACATCATAGTGCATCGGCTGCTTGCTGTAGCCATCGGAGCAGACAGCACCTACCCAGACCTGATGGACAAACACAAGCAGTCTGCCCTCTGCAACAACCTCAACTACAGACACAAGATGGCCCAGTACGCACAGAGAGCCTCTGTAGCCTTCCACACACAGGTACTGGACTGACCTAACACACTAACCTGTTAGAGCAACTAGCCTTCCACACACAGGTACTGGACTGACCTAACACACTAACCTGTTAGAGCAACTAGCCTTCCGCACACAGGTACTGGACTGACCTGACACACTAACCTGTTAGAGCAACTAGCCTTCCACACACAGGTACTGGACTGACCTAACACACTAACCTGTTAGAGCAACTAGCCTTCCACACACAGGTACTGGACTGACCTAACACACTAACCTGTTAGAGCAACTAGCCTTCCACACACAGGTACTGGACTGACCTAACACACTAACCTGTTAGAGCAACTAGCCTTCCACACACAGGTACTGGACTGACCTAACACACTAACCTGTTAGAGCAACTAGCCTTCCACACACAGGTACTGGACTGACCTAACACACTAACCTGTTAGAGCAACTAGCCTTCCACACACAGGTACTGGACTCACTCACACAAACTATTTAACCAGGAAGTCCCGATGAAGACGAGAGACCCATTTTACAAAGGAGACCTGGGTCACATTCATTAGTGCACTGTAGCAAAATGCTTTGCAACGGAAATCGAAAACTAGCATTTCTTACTGGTAATTTGTGGGTAGTCCCTCCCGGTGTCCGTCAGTTTGATGACGATTGAATAAGACCATGGCCTAGATGGCAGATGTGCTACTGAGTCTGAGGAGCTTATGGACTGTAGTGATAATGGATCCTTTCCTCCAGCTGTTCTTCAAGAGCAGAGGCATCCTGAACGAGGAGGGATTCATCCTGTTTGTGAGGAAGAACGCCATCATCGTCCTCATCCCTAAGTTTGGTCTGGAGGGAACAGTGTTCTTCGAGAACAAAGACAAACCCAGCCCCAAACTGATCTTCAACGAAGAGGTACCCTCGCTGTGTGTCAGAGAGAAAATGTAAAGGAATTTTCTTGTGTATGCCTCAACTGTAACTCTGTGTGTGTGTGTGTGTGTGTGCACAGGCTCCTAGTCTGACGGTGGAGGGTCACTCCTTCAACATGTTTGACAAGGTCAAAGTGACCATCAGTCTGGACGCGTCCAACGTCCAGCACCAGAAGATCAGGATGTCCCTGGTCGAACCTGTGGTATGTTTGTGTTGTTTTGAACTTACTCAGGTCCCAGTCAGTTTCAGAGATCCTGGGGAATCTAGATGTCATACTATGGTGGTCATTTCCATGGAGTTATGAACTCAAAACTATGTCCAGGTAACAGTATGTGTCAGATGCTGTAAAATAGCCTTCTAATGTCATGTCAATCACTCATTTCAGCTACTGGTTGGACATGTAACTAATATTGTTGTTGTGTTCTAGATCTCTGGAGTGAGTGTAGCGCCGTCTGAGCCCGAACCAGAGGCCAAGAGAGCTAAACTGGACCGCTGACTAACGCCATCCTCAGAATGAAACCTTTCTCTTAGCTCAGTTTTGAGTTATTTTAAAATGTTTAGCTTTTTTTTCTACATGACAAGCACAGAACATCCTGTGGTTAATATGGTTATGATTTTAAAACCTTCAGTCATAGAAACATTCAGAAAACCTTTTTTCCCCCCCCCTTGACCTATAGAACGTCAACCTTCCAGATGAATGTTATTGAGATGACAGTAACCTGTAGAATGGGGTGATGTACTGTGCCATGATTATAATGGATTTCTATTCCTGACCCATGGGGTTTGTATGGACTATTCTAGAGGGAGTGTTACCTTGTACAACTCCCAATAAATGTCTTGGTTTTAATCAATGGTCCTTTTCGCACCTCGTTGGCTCTATTTCATGATTGGAGTAGATGCATTTAATTGAACTGTAGCCACGCCCAGATATCATGTTGCCAGGGAAACTGAAGAGTAGCCCAGTTGTACATTATTTAATGTGGCTCTGATCTAGTCAGAACTGTACATCCATTCAATAACACAATAACACCATAAAACATGTCATTTCATCAGCTCTTCAGAAGGCAGATGGTGGCTGTTTAAAAAGGGGAGCTCTGCAGTTAGAAATATTTCTAACAATTTACAATAAAAAAATCCTTTATCACATTTGCGAGGTAACTCAATTACAAATCACATCCCCGTAATTGTTTAACTGATCAAAAATCGAAAAATGATTAATATAAATGCGAAATTCACAATCAACAAGAGTATAAATACATACAGTACATAACAACTGAACATCAAGTTTCATCAGTCCCTTGTTCATGTCAACACTAAGTTATCCAAAATGGCACCCTTTTCTCTACAGAGTGAACTCTATAGGGACACACCTAAGTGAGCACGTTTCAACTCCATTAAGAGGGCTAGCTAGCGCCAATATGAATTCATTTCAAGGTTCATTTGTGCAAATTCAGCAGCGATTGATGGCATTTAAAGTTCTCACTTAGCCAGGGGTGTATTCAGTACACCGATTCTGTTGCAAAACGTTTAGTCTTGCTAAATGTTTTCTAACAAACGATTACTCCAAACAGAAAGCGTTACGCAACGGAAATGTGTTTCTATTGGACAAATTCAGGTAGGTCCCGTTCCGTTCCTAGAGTAAACTGTTTCCGTTGCAAACCGTTTTGCTACAGAACCCGACCAATGAATACACCCGACATGACTGCTTTAAATGTTGCAACAAACATATGGGATGACATCTTAGGCTTCAGCTGGGAGGTTAAAGGTGGGTGGGGCTTCCTTGTGTTCTCCTCCAATCAGCTCACTCAATGGTGTTGAGGAAAAATAGTCTGGAAAACAAAAAAGTATTCGTGTGTATGTGCAGAATGTGCATCTTCATTGTACCACGTCAATCATGGCTTACCAGTGTGTGAACTCAAATAAATGAAATCCAGTCCAATTCTGGTGTCAGAGGAAAGCCCTGAAAATGGTCAAAGACTCCAGCCACCCAAGTCATTATCTCTGCTACCGCACGGCAAGCGGTACCGGAGTGCCAAGTCTGGGACCAAAAGAGTCCTGAACAGCTTCTACCCCCAAGCCATAAGACTGCTGAACAGCTTCTACCCCCCCAGCCATAAGACTGCTGAACAGCTTCTACCCCCCCAGCCATAAGACTGCTGAACAGCTTCTACCCCCCCAGCCATAAGACTGCTGAACAGCTTCTACCCCCCCCAAGCCATAAGACTGCTGAACAGCTTCTACCCCCCCAGCCATAAGACTGAACAGCTTCTACCCCCCAGCCATAAGACTGCTGAACAGCTTCTACCCCCCCAGCCATAAGACTGCTGAACAGCTTCTACCCCCCAAGCCATAAGACTGCTGAACAGCTTCTACCCCCCAGCCATAAGACTGAACAGCTTCTACCCCCCCAGCCATAAGACTGCTGAACAGCTTCTACCCCCCCCAAGCCATAAGACTGCTGAACAGCTTCTACCCCCCCAGCCATAAGACTGCTGAACAGCTTCTACCGCCATAAGACTGCTGAACAGCTTCTACCGCCATAAGACTGCTGAACAGCTTCTACCCCCCCAGCCATAAGACTGCTGAACAGCTTCTACCCCCCCCAAGCCATAAGACTGCTGAACAGCTTCTACCCCCCAAGCCATAAGACAAGACTGCTGAACAGCTTCTACCCCCCCAAGCCATAAGACTGCTGAACAGCTTCTACCCCCCAAGCCATAAGACAAGACTGCTGAACAGCTTCTACCCCCCCAAGCCATAAGACTGCTGAACAGCTTCTACCCCCCCAAGCCATAAGACTGCTGAACAGCTTCTACCCCCCCAAGCCATAAGACTGCTGAACAGCTTCTACCCCCCAAGCCATAAGACTGCTGAACGGCTTCTACCCCCCCAGCCATAAGACTGCTGAACGGCTTCTACCCCCCCAGCCATAAGACTGCTGAACAGCTTCTACCCCCCAAGCCATAAGACTGCTGAACAGCTTCTACCCCCCCAGCCATAAGACTGCTGAACGGCTTCTACCCCCCCAAGCCATAAGACTGCTGAACAGCTTCTACCCCCCCAAGCCATAAGACTGCTGAACAGCTTCTACCCCCCAGCCATAAGACTGCTGAACAGCTTCTACCCCCCAGCCATAAGACTGCTGAACAGCTTCTACCAAGTTACTATTTCCCTTTTAATTCTTTGCTGATTTTTCTTCCTTTGTAACTCTGCATTGTTGGGAAAGGGCTCGTAAGTAAGCATTTCACAGTAAAATCTACACCTCTTGTATACAATTAGATTTGCACATATGGTGCTATTTGTAATTATGCACTTTGGTTTAGTGTGCTTTCTAAGTGTGTGTAGAGGTACTCCAGGTCTGGTGTGGGTTATGTTACCTCAGTCTTAGTGTGTCTAATGTTACCTCAGTCTTAGTGTGTCTAGTGTGGGTTATGTTACCTTAGTGTGTCTAATGTTACCTCAGTCTTAGTGTGTCTAGTGTGGGTTATGTTACCTTAGTGTGTCTAATGTTACCTCAGTCTTAGTGTGTCTAGTGTGGGTTATGTTACCTTAGTGTGTCTAATGTTACCTCAGTCTTAGTGTGTCTAATGTTACCTTAGTGTGTCTAATGTTACCTCAGTCTTAGTGTGTCTAGTGTGGGTTATGTTACCTTAGTGTGTCTAATGTTACCTCAGTCTTAGTGTGTCTAGTGTGGGTTATGTTACCTCAGTGTGTCTAATGTTACCTCAGTCTTAGTGTGTCTAGTGTGGGTTATGTTACCTTAGTGTGTCTAATGTTACCTCAGTCTTAGTGTGTCTAGTGTGGGTTATGTTACCTTAGTGTGTCTAATGTTACCTCAGTCTTAGTGTGTCTAGTGTGGGTTATGTTACCTTAGTGTGTCTAATGTTACCTCAGTCTTAGTGTGTCTAGTGTGGGTAATGTTACCTTAGTGTGTCTAATGTTACCTCAGTCTTAGTGTGTCTAGTGTGGGTTATGTTACCTCAGTCTTAGTGTGTCTAGTGTGGGTTATGTTACCTCAGTCTTTGTGTGTCTAATGTTACCTCAGTCTTAGTGTGGGTTATGTTACCTCAGTCTTAGTGTGTCTAGTGTTACCTCAGTCTTAGTGTGTAGTGTGGGTTATGTTACCTCAGTCTTAGTGTGTCTAATGTTACCTCAGTCTTAGTGTGGGTTATGTTACCTCAGTCTTAGTGTGGGTTATGTTACCTCAGTCTTAGTGTGTCTAGTGTGGGTTATGTTACCTCAGTCTTAGTGTGTGTCTAGTGTGGGTTATGTTACATTTACATTTCTACATTTACATTATTTAGCAGACGCTCTTATCCAGAGCGACTTACAGTTAGTGCATACATTATTCTTTTTTAATTTTCATACCCCATGGGAATCGAACCCACCCTCGAACCCTACCTTACCTCAGTCTTAGTGTGTGTCTAGTGTGGGTTGTTTTACCTCAGTCTTAGTGTGTGTCTAGTGTGGGTTATGTTACCTTAGTGTGTCTAGTGTGGGTTATGTTACCTTAGTGTGTCTAGTGTGGGTTATGTTACCTTAGTGTGTCTAGTGTGGGTTATGTTACCTTAGTGTGTCTAGTGTGGGTTATGTTACCTTAGTGGGTCTAGTGTGGGTTATGTTACCTTAGTGTGTCTAGTGTAAGGGAAGACCTCGTCTGGGATGTGTGCTGCGTCGAACGACTCCTTACTCTGGCTGTCTGAACTCATGCCATCTATCAGGCTGGCGGTGGCAGTGCCAGCGTATGTGTTGTACCCACTGTCCACCTACACACAGAGCAAGCAGTCAGTTAAAATTCAATAAAAACATTGTAAAATAAGTGCCTCTCCCCCAGTGATTAACATGTTAATCAAAAGTCAAACAATAATTAAGTGATCCGTTTGTGTACAGTCAACCAAACAGTGCAATTTCTTTTTCAAAAACAGAGTCAAATTTAACTTACATTTCAGTGTAACTATTCCTCATTTTTTGATAAACATGCCTAGAAAGCTTGAAAATGCCTTTTCTGAAATGTAAAACTGGTGGACAGCTTGTTGCTTTAGAGGTCTAGTCTGTTGTGATTGGAGCGGTTTAGTTAGTAGACTCCCCTCATGATACACACCTGCATGCTGTTGTCATAAGGGATACTGCTTCCTTCAGCTAGCAGAGACACAAACATATGAGACGCCTCCGCTGCCAACACACTCGCCCCCACACGGGAGCTGGTCAACCGGACACCAACAGGAGTCACACCTCCTTCCTCAGGGAGTTCCACCTCCTCCTCCTCCTCCTCCATCTTCACTGAGTCTGACAGAGGCTGGCCCATCCCCGGACCCCCCTCACACAGCCTCCCCAGCCCCAGCAGACCCTCACTGGTCCTGGGTACACGCTGCAGCGGGGAGGGGGAGGAGGAGCCCAGCTCCATGGGTGGTAGTGGAGTAGAAGGACAGATATTCTCCTGGTCCAGGAGGGAAGGGTTGGGGGAGATCGTTGGGGGTGAGGCCCAGCAGCGGGCTCGGAGTCTGAGCTTGGGGTTGTCCTGGGTCTGGCCCGGGAGCTGGAGCGGGGAGCAGAAGCGGATGGGGGAACAGCCGTCTACGTAGGGGCTCTCTGTACAGGAGTTCATGTCCATGTCTAGGGGAACACCTTCGGGGGTCACGAAACTCAGCTTCTTCCTCTCTCCTAGACAGGAAAAACAATCACAGCAAAACTCAAATAACATTGATACCTTTCACCTAATGATTTGATTCAACAGGTTGAGGGCCGTGAAAGACTGTGAATCTGCACAGACATATTCAATCAGTGTCCACAGATAATGTCTCCAAAGATTTCAGGTTTATGGTATAACAGAACATTTAAGACACAATATGCCAATAAGGACATAAAAACACCTCTTTAAAAGGACTCGTATACCTGCTATGGGTGTCTGTGTGAACTGTGGTCCGATGGGGGACAGGGCGGGGGACTTGAAGCCCGCAGGAGAGGAGCGCTCAGGGAACTGGGGGCTGGTGACACTGCCCAGGCTGTAGGTTCGGTGACGACCCTGGATCGGGCTGGACGACAGAAGACCCTTAAATGGAGAGAGAGGAAAACAAGCGGTTCCACCTTTATTTGAAATCCTTTGTGATTCTTCCTCACAAACAGATTCCCTCCTAGATGTTTTACACAGTACCACTTTAGAAGGAATATAGCATCTGCTAGCAGGGCTGCCCTGTTCCTGGAGAGCTACCCTCCTGTAGGTTAACTCCAACCCTGTTCCTGGAGAGCTACCCTCCTGTAGGTTAACTCCAACCCTGTTCCTGGAGAGCTACCTTCCTGTAGGTTTTAACTCCAACCCTGTTCCTGGAGATACCCTCCTGTAGGTTAACTCCAACCCTGTTCCTGGAGAGAAACCCTCCTGTAGGTTTTAACTCCAACCCTGTTCCTGGAGAGCTTCCCTCCTGTAGGTTTTAACTCCAACCCTGTTCCTGGAGAGCTACCCTCCTGTAGGTTTTAACTCCAACCCTGTTCCTGGAGAGATACCCTCCTGTAGGTTTTAACTCCAACCCTGTTCCTGGAGAGCTACCCTCCTGTAGGTTTTAACTCCAACCCTGTTCCTGGAGAGCTACCCTCCTGTAGGTTTTAACTCCAACCCTGTTCCTGGAGAGCTACCCTCCTGTAGGTTAACTCCAACTCTGTTCCTGGAGAGCTACCCTCCTGTGGGTTTTCACTCCAACCCCAGTTGTAACTAACCTGACCCAGTGAAAACCTTTTGGATTGCAGCTCTCCAGGAAAAGGATTGGCAGCCCTGTGATAATAGCAACGCATGCTTAGAACCATAGCAACAAACCACACTTGCTAGCATGTTTCACTTAAACTGTAACTATACACACTGGTCAGACCTCATTGACATTGAATAGTGGCACACTTACAGTGGAGGGGGTCAGGGCAGACATGCCAGACAACAGGCAGGGCAAAGGAGAGGCGCTCATTGGTGAGAGGAAATCTCTATCCCCTCCCCCTTCTCCCCCAGGGGGCTCTCCCTCCCCTCCTCCTCCTCCTCCTCTCTCTGGGCTGGGGGGGCTGGAGGACTCTGAGCCGCTCCCGTGGCCGTCCAGAAACAACTTCCGTCTCAGAGACGAGGAGCTCAGGCTCTCCTGAACCTGATCGTGCTGAGACGCCTCCTCCGATCTGTAGTACTCTCCTGGGGTGGGGGAGGGGGAGGGACGGGCAAAACACACACAGAGACAGACAGGTTAATTGTGAGACCTGATAAGGTGTCCTGGCAGTCTGGTAATATCTGCACAGAGATCAATATTATGTGTATGGAGTGTTCACTCGAAGAGCATTGACTGAAATGTAAAGGTGTACCTAATATTTTGTCCAGCTGGAAGTCCACAGGTAAGGACAGGACTGTCTGGCAGCCTACTGTGGTCTTTTTAGTTGGTAGTGGCTCTTCTAGTATCTGTGGGGACATGGAGCCTGAAGATAGAAACATTGACTCATTTAACCTCCATAGAAATGGCTGAACATTACATTTACATTTTAGTCATTTAGCAGACGCTCTTATCCAGAGCGACTTACAGTTAGTGAGTGCATACATTTTCATACTGGCCCCCCGTGGGAAACGAGCCCACAACCCTGGCGTTGCAAGCGCCATGCTCTACCAACTGAGCTACACAGGGCCTCATAAGACAGTCAGACAGTTATTCAGGAAACACAAAATAAAACAACAGTATAATGAATGTGTATGTGTGTAAGTGAAAAGCAGCTCTACTCGAACTCATTGGATTCACTTACTCTTCCCAAAGTGCATCTGTGCTGATTTCTGTTTGCTTGCTTGTTCGGTCCATGGTGAAGGCACAATGGCGCCATTCGTGAAAAACTGCTCGATAGCATTCTGACGTTTCTCCTCGATGTCAGTATCGATCCTGGATATTTTCAAAAAACAAAGCTGTTACCAGATCAATAAACCAATACCTCCAACCTCTCAACAGCAGTTGTATTTCAAAGTGCTCTCCATTTGTCTTGCGTGCATTGTAAACCTTAACCTGGTCAGAGTTCCTCACCTGGTCTGACTGAGGTACATGGACAGGTTACTAGTTCCTCACTGGGTCTGACTGAGGTATATGGACTGGTTACTAGTTCCTCACCTGGTCTGACTGAGGTATATGGACTGGTTACTAGTTCCTCACCTGGTCTGACTGAGGTATATGGACTGGTTACTAGTTCCTCACCTGGTCTGACTGAGGTATATGGACTGGTTACTAGTTCCTCACCTGGTCTGACTGAGGTATATGGACTGGTTACTAGTTCCTCACCTGGTCTGACTGAGGTATATGGACTGGTTACTAGTTCCTCACCTGGTCTGACTGAGGTATATGGACTGGTTACTAGTTCCTCACCTGGTCTGACTGAGGTATATGGACTGGTTACTAGTTCCTCACCTGGTCTGACTGAGGTATATGGACTGGTTACTAGTTCCTCACCTGGTCTGACTGAGGTATATGGACTGGTTACTAGTTCCTCACCTGGTCTGACTGAGGTATATGGACTGGTTACTAGTTCCTCACCTGGTCTGACTGAGGTACATGGACTGGCGGTGGATATCCTCAGCGTCTATGTGCACAGGGAGCAGGCTAGACATCTCATCTATGTCCCATTTAAACTTGGCTGGTGTCTGAAAACAATGATCAACAAAACATTAAGAATAGAGATTCAATACAAGGTAGTGATTGAAGGAACGTCACCAGGTGGCTCCATAAAAGGGGTGATAACGTTCACAAGAGGACAATGACAGGACTTCTGAAGGAGACAAACATGTTAACTGACTTGGTGATCATGAGACAAGGTCAGTTGTTGTCCTTCAGGCTATTGAAGTGGGGGAACTATACAAGACCAGACCACAAATATACACTGTGTACAAAATATTAGGAACACTTGCTCTTTCCATGACAGACTGACCAAGTGAATCCAGGTGAAAGCTATGATCCCTTATTGATGTCACTTGTTAAATCCACTTCAATCAGTGTAGATGAAGGGGAGGAGACAGGTTAACTACGTTTTTTCTAAAGCCTTGAGACATGGATTGTGTATGTGTGCTATTCAGAGGGTGAATGGGCAAGACAAACGATTTAAGTGCCTTTGAACGGGGTATGGTAGTAGGTGCCAGGGGCACAGGTTTGAGTGTGTCAAAAACTGAAACGCTGCTGGGTTTTTCACACTCAACAGTTTCCCATGTGTATCAAGAATGGTCCACCAACTTGACACACCTGTGGGAAGCATTGGAGTCAACATGGGCCAGCATCCCTGTGGAATGCTTTCTACACCTTGTAGTCCATGCCCTGATGAATTGAGGATGTTCTGAGGGCAAAAGGCAATGCAACTCAATGTTTTGTACACTGTGTAGGTTTACACTTACAGCTCCAGAGGACTTGGAGGACTTGAAGACAGAGGGGCTGGGGACCACGGATTCTTGCAGGCGATGGTAGTCGTTGGGGCTCTCGAAGGGATTATGGATTGCTGGCCTCCCTGGAGTCTCAGGAGTGATCTGGAGATCTCCCATAGTCTGACCACAAACCTGAACCTATTGATGCAGGAATTCAAACATGAATCAGCTTTGATCCAGTATAAATAGTATGCTATCAAAGATCACCAAGTACTAGAGAAAACCAAACAATTACTGTAATACTACCTAGAGAACAAACCTTACTTACATGAAAGTGTAGCTAGCTAGTTATCTAACGTTAGCTAAACTAGCTGGCTGTTGGTCCCACAATCTAGTACATGCTTGCTATCCCAAACATTTCGTTAAATGCCTAGCTAGTTAAGGATTTAGCAACTATTCTGAGAGGATAATTTGATCGATCTATTCGATATGTTATTTGATATTGGAGCCTTGATACTTACAGCAGCTGCAGAAGTCTTCAGCACAACTAAAATAAGTTCCTGAGTCAGTTGTTTCAAACGTTTATTTCAATTTTCCCACAACGCCCATTGGCCAATAGACATTGTCAGGAAGTGCCTCATAACCAATCAGATTGAAGATTTCAAAACGCTCCAAATTTACATCAACGTCACTTCCTTTCGCTTCTTGTGTGGTCGTTAGCAAGCTAACTAGCAAAGTATCTACTCATGGTAGAATTTAGCAACAAATGTACAATTTCTAATTTATCCAAATGACGGGTTTGTTATAGCAGAATTATTTTTGTAAATTAGCTTGAACTGTTGAAGTTGCTGTTTGAGTTAATCTCGGAGGTCCCACAATAACTGATCATGGCTAGCAGTGCTAATGCTAACAACATGAATGCTGTCCGAGAAACGATGGATGGTGAGTTAGCTAACGTTAGTTTGCTAGGTTATGATAATGTCTGTTGTAGCACGTAGATATGTGTTTTACTAATGTGACACATACACTACTGATTGCAATGCCTAAAGATTGCCTTGACAGTAAGGTAGCTAGCTAGGTAAATAGCTAGCTAGCTAACGTTATCATATTTCGTTCTGTACCCATGGCAACAACTCCACCACACAGCAGTATTAGTCAGAATGCTTTTATCTTGAAACGTGACATGGTTTAAACTATACAGCTTGTTATATGCCAGACATATTTTTATATTTTCTCTCTTACTTTTCCCCACAAGTGCTGCTGGAGATCTCTAGGCTGCTGAACACAGGGCTGGACATGCAGTCTCTGTCTATCTGTGTCAGGCTGTGTGAGCAGGGCATCAACCCAGAGGCCCTGTCCTCTGTCATCAAGGAGCTACGTAAAGCCTCCGATTCACTAAAGGTAAGGCCATGGTCAGGGGGACAGGGATAAGTACTTACAGAACTGAGACGCAATAGAACAAGGTTGCCCACACTTTTGAGAACCAAATGTTGTCTGGGCCAAGTTTGTCCCGTGGGCCCTGCTATAGAGACTCACTACTCTGTACAGGACTGTAGCTCTCCAGGAACTGGGTTGGAGAGCCCTGTCATAGATTCTGCTCTGTACAGGACGGTAGCTCTCCAGGAACTGGGTTGGAGAGCCCTGTCATAGATTCTGCTCTGTACAGGACGGTAGCTCTCCAGGAACTGGGTTGGAGAGCCCTGTCATAGATTCTGCTCTGTACAGGACGGTAGCTCTCCAGGAACTGGGTTGGAGAGCCCTGTCATAGATTCTGCTCTGTACAGGACAAGGTCAATTGTTGTGGTTATCCTTCACATAACTGCCAGTGTTTTTATGAGTCCATTATGCTTCAATCTGACTGATAGGCTACTCTTTCTGACTGGATCTAGATACCTCCATCTCTGCCTCACCACTGTTGCATGTTGCACCTGATGTGTAAAAAAGATGACAATATGTGTCTGCCTTCTGTTCCAGGCCTCAGAAAACTGCACCAACTGAAGATCCGAGACCGATCCCAACAGAACAATGCTGCTGAGTGGAAGTCTTTTCACGCTGTCAAGTTTCAAAATATTGCCAAATAGTGAGCTTCTATTACCCTGACCTATTCCTCGTGCCTCTGTATTTGACCCCTGGCTTCATTTGAAGGAAAATGGTGTGTGTAACATTTGGTCTGTAAACGTCAGAGGCCAATTCTCCTTGACTTTTGTGTTCCTGTCATCAGCTTGGCGTGCAATCTGACAATATGAATGACTGCAATGCCCAGATATCCAATGTTTCAGTACCCCTCCCTCCCTCAGGATCATATAGGTTGTCAGTTCAGTCGTCTCTCTTCTGACTGAAGGATACATTGATTGGCACTCCCAATCATCACACAGTGCTACAATGATGGGTTGTTTTCGATTCCTTTATAGCTTTCTGGATGTGTAAAAAAACTGTCAATAATTTATTGAGAATTGTGTTTGGTTTTATATGAATTTAATGTCTCTTTTTTCTTCAACATCTGGCATGTCATTTTTTTTTTTTCAAAGTGTCCAGGATTGTCAATGATGGATTCAACTCAAGATTAAAAGCAGTTGCATTTTATATCCACAAGGTGGCAGTGTTTCTTTAATTATCCATTAGATCATGATGGATTCAGACGTACTATCCAGTTTACCAGTAGAAAAGTTTGCCTAGTTAAATAAAAAAAAGTCATAAATAAGCATAGATACTATATCCTCCTAGTCATCTGTCTGCAATGTTCTTCTGTTGAGGAATTCTCTGAAAAGGACACCTGTCTTTCAATTGGAGATCTCAGGAACATTTCTCTGTACCCATAATACAAATGGAGGTAATCTAGGGTGGGTGTTTCTTTTTGGAAGTGCAAGATGAACTGTCAACATGAAGGCTGCTGGTTGCAGGTAGTCTACCATTGTTCCCTTCCGCATGGCCCTTGGAAGGTGCACTGTGGCTGAGCATGTGCTTCCCCCAAATGTGTGTTGTGGGAGCAGTAAGACAAATGTGGTCTATCAAATACAGCCAGGCATTTATTAGATGTATCTACCCAGGCAAAACATATGTAGTGTATTGGCATCTCTGGGTTGGGGCCCCTAGTCTATCATCATGACAAATGATGGGCATCACAGACTCATTTTAATCTCCATAACAAGAGACTCACTGTGTTGGAAATTAATGAAAACAAGATTGTCTTTCATTTGAGTTGATGTGAAACGCACAGGCAGCCAGCTGCTAAATGTGGAGGAGTGAAGAAGAGAAGAAAAATCAACATTTAGCTTCAGTAGGTGAGAAAATACTTTAATTTGTTCCCCGCCGCTGGCTCGGAGAAAAATTAGCTCGTTTGTCTAACGGCCATCTGTTTGGTATTTGATATGTGTTGCGTGCGGACCCACCGTATTGAATACCCAGCGAGATGAACAGCACGCGCTCGAGTAGGAGGCGCGCTCATCATCTCATCTTGAGGCGCTCTGGAAGTATGAGAGCTTATCAACGTCATGTTGTAGGCTACAATAATAGTTGATGACCAATGCGGATGTTTGGATACAGCCAGCTGAGACAAACCACATTACAATCAACGATGATTACATTACGAATATATTGTAGGCCTACAGTCAATGATGGAAATCAGGCCTATCTTTGTTATCATCACATTTCCAAATAGCTCAATCGTCTGCTTGTAGCACTTAAAGCGGCAATCAACAGTAGAAACAATAACAAAGCGATTCCCCACCCCTGTTTTGGTAAAAGGCTGAAGGATGGGGCTGGAGAAATTTAACCGATCTAAAATTCATAGTTGGAGCTATGGATGCAAGGACTGACCATCCATGATATCAAAATGATCGTTTTAACCATATTTTGAGGCTATATAGTGTTTGTTTACATTTTTTTTGTTTACAAACATTGGAGTAAAACAAGCTTATATTTGCGTTCTGATGGGGTACGACAGTTGAACTAAGCTCATGAGGCATTTATAAGTTATATTCTTCAAGAATATGTGGGCACATGTCATTAACTTACACCAATAAGTCCAAAAAATGGATGTAGCAACCGCTGATTGCCCCTTTAAATATTGTGACCTTAGTATAGGCTACTCAATACAGTGTACTACCCAGAAGCCTTTTCCATAGACATAGTGACTATTACAGCAGTTACTTCAATCCTAGGCCTATAGTCAGATCAACAATGAGTGACTCTTCCTCTGGAACACAGCCTAGCAACTCCATTACCATTAGTTCACTGAAGCAGAGAGAGCAGGGAGGTCTAAAAGGTGGCCTTGCCCCTGTTCTCAATCAAGCCTAATACAATTAAAGTGTGTTTCTGTCAATAAAAATAATCAGGATTTGGAACGGAGCTGAGCTGGCCTTGACTCCTGCTGTTTGCTTTGTTCATTAACAGGAGATGAGCAGATGGCTGCTGGTCTGACGGTCGCTTTGCCTCTCCTCTCTCTACCCTGTCTGTCTGTCTCCTCTCTCTACCCTGTCTGTCCTAACCTCTCTCTACCCTGTCTGTCTGTCTCCTCTCTCTACCCTGTCTGTCTGTCTCCTCTCTCTACCCTGTCTGTCTGTCTCCTCTCTCTACCCTGTCTGTCTGTCTCCTCTCTCTACCCTGTCTGTCTGTCTCCTCTCTCTACCCTGTCTGTCTGTCTCCTCTCTCTACCCTGTCTGTCTGTCTCCTCTCTCTACCCTGTCTGTCTGTCTCCTCTCTCTACCCTGTCTGTCTGCCTCCTCTCTCTACCCTGTCTGTCTGCCTCCTCTCTCTACCCTACCTGTCTCCTCTCTCTACCCTGTCTGTCTCCTCTCTCTACCCTGTCTGTCTGTCTGTCTGTCTGTCTGTCTGTCTGTCTGTCTGTCTGTCTGTCTGTCTGTCTGTCTGTCTGTCTGTCTGTCTGTCTGTCTGTCTGTCTGTCTGTCTGTCTGTCTCCTCTCTCTACCCTGTCTGTCTGTCACCTCTCTCTACCCTGTCTGTCTGTCACCTCTCTCTACCCTGTCTGTCTGCCTCCTCCCTCTACCCTGTCTGTCTGTCTCCTCTCTCTACCCTGTCTGTCTGTCTCCTCTCTCTACCCTTTCTGTCTGTCTCCTCTCTCTACCATGTCTGTCTGTCTCCTCTCTCTACCCTGTCTGTCTGTCTCCTCTCTCTACCCTGTCTGTCTGTCTCCTCTCTCTACCCTGTCTGTCTGTCTGTCTCCTCTCTCTACCATGTCTGTCTGTCTCCTCTCTCTACCCTGTCTGTCTGTCATCTCTCTACCCTGCCTGTCTGACTCCTCTCTCTACCGTGTCTGTCTCCTCTCTCTACCCTGTCTGTCTGTCTCCTCTCTCTACCCTGTCTGTCTGCCTCCTCTCTCTACCCTGTCTGTCTGTCTGTCTCCTCTCTCTACTCTGTCTGTCTGTCTCCTCTCTCTACCCTGTCTGTCTGTCTCCTCTCTCTACCGTGTCTGTCTGTCTCCTCTCTCTACCTTGTCTGTCTCCTCTCTCTACCCTGTCTGACTCCTCTCTCTACCCTGTCTGACTCCTCTCTCTATCCTGTCTGACTCCTCTCTATACCCTGTCTGTATCCTCTCTCTACCCTGTCTGTCTCCTCTCCCTTCTCCTCTCTCCTGCCTCTCTCTAGCCCTGTTTATAACTGCCACTTACATGCGTCCTTCATCCTGATCTCTACCCTGTCTGTCTGCCTCCTCTCTCTACCCTGTCTGTCTGCCTCCTCTCTCTACCCTGTCTGTCTGTCTCCTCTCTCTACCCTGTCTGTCTGCCTCCTCTCTCTACCCTGTCTGTCTGTCTCCTCTCTCCACCCTGTCTGTCTGCCTCCTCTCTCTACCCTGTCTGTCTGTCTCCTCTCTCTACTCTGTCTGTCTGACTCCTCTCTCTACCCTGTCTGTCTGTCTCCTCTCTCTACCCTGTCTGTCTGTCTCCTCTCTCTACCCTGTCTGTCTGTCTCCTCTCTTTACCCTGTCTGTCTGTCTCCTCTCTCTACCCTGTCTGTCTGTCTCCTCTCTCTACCCTGTCTGTCTTACTCCTCTCTCCACCCTGTGTGTCTGACTCCTCTCTCTACCCTGTCTGTCTGTCTGTCTCCTCTCTCTACTCTGTCTGTCTGTCTCCTCTCTCTACCCTGTCTGTCTGTCTCCTCTCTCTACTCTGTCTGTCTGCCTCCTCTCTCTACCCTGTCTGTCTGCCTCCTCTCTCTACCCTGTCTGTCTGCCTCCTCTCTCTACCCTGTCTGTCTGTCTCCTCTCTCTACCATGTCTGTCTGTCTCCTCTCTCTACCCTGTCTGTCTGTCTCCTCTCTCTACCCTGTCTGTCTGCCTCCTCTCTCTACCCTGTCTGTCTGTCTGTCTGTCTCCTCTCTCTACTCTGTCTGTCTGTCTCCTCTCTCTACCCTGTCTGTCTGTCTCCTCTCTCTACCCTGTCTGTCTGTCTGTCTCCTCTCTCTACCATGTCTGTCTGTCTCCTCTCTCTACCCTGTCTGTCTGTCTGTCTCCTCTCTCTACCCTGTCTGTCTCCTCTCTCTACCATGTCTGTCTGTCTCCTCTCTCTACCCTGTCTGTCTGTCTCCTCTCTCTACCCTGTCTGTCTGTCTGTCTCCTCTCTCTACCCTGTCTGACTCCTCTCTCTACCCTGTCTGACTCCTCTCTCTACCCTGTCTGGCTCCTCTCTCTACCCTGTCTGACTCCTCTCTCTACCCTGTCTGACTCCTCTCTCTACCCTGTCTGGCTCCTCTCTCTACCATGTCTGTCTGGCTCCTCTCTCTACCCTGTCTGTCTCCTCTCCCTTCTCCTCTCTCCTGCCTCTCTCTAGTCCTGTTTATAACTGCCGCTTTCATGCGTCCTTCGTCCTGATCTCTACCCTGTCTGTCTGTCTCCTCTCTCTACCCTGTCTGTCTGCCTCCTCTGTCTACTCTGTCTGTCTGCCTCCTCTCTCTACCCTGTCTGTCTGCCTCCTCTCTCTGCCCTGTCTATCTATCTCCTCTCTCTACCCTGTCTGTCTGTCTCCTCTCTCTACCATGTCCTTCGTCCTGAGCTTGTCCTGATCTTGCCAGTTTACACTTTTAAGATCTGATCAAAATCAGTTCACAATGTGTCTTTTAATCGTCTACACCTGTCTGAAAATGTGGGCACAATCAGAATGAGTACAAGATCAGGACAAAGGGCGCATGTTAGAACCAGGTATAAACGTGGCTAATGTCTCGGTCTGTCTGTCTCTCTCTCTCTTTCCTGTCTCTCCATCCCTCTCTCTCTCTCCCTCTCTTCCTCCCTCCCTGTGTGGGAGTGTGTGAGTATGTGTGGGTGATGCTCCGAGGGGTATAGGAGGGACGATGAGTGGATCCAGCTGTTAGGAGGGCCTGCCTGGACGGAGACGTCAGATCCTTTCCCCTAAATACACACACACACACTGCGGGCCCTGCACCTGGGCCTTGTTAAAGAGGTAATGACGGTAGCTACAGGGTAAACAACTGTAAACGACTGGTGCTGATTGGTGATTGGCTGAACAGGAGCAGGAAGTATGACTGAAGTCTGATACTTGTGTTTGTTCCTGGGGTTGTTTTGCTGTTTCTATGCTCCTTCGGGACAATAAAGATATATTGAATTTAAATTAATTGAATTGAATGAGAGCTGTCAGTGTGGTAAAGCAGATTTAATAGATATATTCTGAGCTTTGTACTGAGAAACTTGAATTGAGATATAGATGTATGAAAGTGGACAGTTTATTACCAAGACATCTCCAAATGTGTCATTGAGTGAATAGGATGGGCTGCAGTACAGTACAATGATATATTTCAATAGAAACCCTTTATGAAATGGTTGGATATCACTGAGCCCAAGTCCAACATAATAACACTCCTCTCATTCTCTTTCTCCTATTAAACATGTATCTTTATCCAGGGTTGATTGAGACTTTAACCTCGTTCTGAATGTGGAAAGTGCTATTGCTTAGAGACATTTTTTTCCACAATAGAGGTTTGAATAATGTCATTCATTCATATGCCCTGGCCTGTTACATTGGCCAGTGTTTTTACTCCAGAAAGGAAACCTGCCAGAAGGAGATGATGAGGGGTGTGATAATGCTGTGTCAACATGTTTCACTACTTGCTTACCGGTGAAATTTTTCGCTTTCCATCTCTCGCTCTCTCTCTCTCTCTCTCGTTCTCTCTCTCTCTCTCGTTCTCTCTCTCTCTCTCGTTCTCTCTCTCTCTCTCCATCTCTTTCTTTCTCTCTCACTCTGTTGATATCATCTACGTGCTAGTTTTTAGAAACCAGGCACAAATCAATGGCATACCAATCCCACCTCATGCAGAATAAAGCTCTGTGCTTTCAGAGGGGATGGTAGAATGGCATTAAAGTGAACAATAATGGCACTGCTTTCATCTGAGTGTTGCATTCAATGCATTTCTGTATTCTTCATCTGAAGAAACCATTAAAACACCCTTATGCTGCCAGTGATGGGTAACCTGTCCTTGACTTGTCATTCTCAGGAGCAATAAACTGACACACGTGGTTGTTATCATTCAAATGTATTGAGGGACTGATGGGTTGATCATTAGAAGACATAAGACTGGGACAAATGAGAATGTTTGTATTCTTTTTTTTCCATCTAGCTGATCTACTGCATACAATACACAATACAATATGTTTACTTTATGTACACATACAATACCATAGGTCAGGAATCCTTTACCTTTCATCTGATATACATCAATGGCAAAGGACTAACTGTCATTTTCCATTACTAGAATAAACAACAAAAACTAATATCGTAATGAAACATTGTATCAATTTATGTACAGAAATAACATAATACATTAACCTCTAGATTACTGACCTTCAAGACATTATGCTTTAAAACATTTAAATCGTATAAAATTTGAGACAGGAATACGGACAATAAGTCAAAAATCGGAAGTGGATTTGTCCTTCTCTGAGTATTTGGGCTGGTTTAAATAAAGTATAAAAATCTCTCACTCATTTACACTTTGTTGTGAATGTGTTGCTGTGAAGTACATTGGTATTGCATGTACCACTGTTATGACAATGGTTGGATGATTTGTTCTTTGTTGTGTATTGTCAGTCTTTTATGGCAGTGTGGAGTCCTGAAAGTCCATAATGTTGCTGCTGCAAGTCCCTGGAATCTCTCCAATGGTGCTCGAATCGATCTTCTCTTCTCTCCATGGTGTCTTCAATACATCACTGTGGTTTTCAGGAAGAGTCTCTCCATGTTGTCTTCAATACATCACTGTGGTTTTCAGGAAGAGTCTCTCCATGCTGTCTTTAATACATCACTGTGGTTTTCAGGAAGAGTCTTCCATCTGAGAAACAACAGGTGAAAAAACAAAGATGGTAAACAAAGATAGTCAACTAAGATGATAAACAAAGATAGTAAATTAAGATGATCAGCAAAGATAGCAAACTAAGATACATAAGAGTATTGTTCTGTTTTGTCTTCTAGGGCCTATTGTCTGTTGTCTGTTTAAAACACTCTTTGGAAAGATGTATTACTGCATGTAAATTATGCAAATGATGTCTATGCAAATACAACAGGAGGACAATTAAGACAGCCATTAATTACGGGGCCTTGCTCTTTTTTTTTGCTTCACTGACATTAAATTAAATTTCCCTTTTAACGGTTTAGATGTTTGATCTGCTAACAAAGAGGAAGCCAGTCCCTGTCGGGGACTCTGCAGCAGGAGAGAGAGGGGGTAGATGGGGTCTGTGGGGGAGAGAGGGGGTAGATGGGGTCTGTGGGGGAGAGAGGGGGTAGATGGGGTCTGTGGGTGGACTCTGTATCAGGAGAGAGAGGAAGTCGATGGGGTCTGTGGGGGAGAGAGGGGGTAGATGGGGTCTGTGGGGGAGAGAGGGGGTAGATGGGGTCTGTGGGGGGACTCTGTATCAGGAGAGAGAGGGGGTAGATGGGGTCTGTGGGGGGGACTCTGTATCAGGAGAGAGAGGAAGTGGATGGGGTCTGTGGGGGAGAGAGGGGGTAGATGGGGTCTGTGGGGGGACTCTGTATCAGGAGAGAGAGGAAGTGGATGGGGTCTGTGGGGGAGAGAGGGGGTAGATGGGGTCTGTGGGGGGACTCTGTATCAGGAGAGAGAGGGGGTAGATGGGGTCTGTGGGGGAGAGAGGGGGTAGATGGGGTGTACTGTCATTCTGATATACAGAGCAATGAGAGCATCTGAAATGGTCATCACTTAGGCCCTAGTTTGGGACTCCACACAGAGCTGGTGAAAATGCATTTATAGTACTAAGTGTGTAATAGAGTCATACACTCAAACACCTTCATAACAGATTAGAATAGAGTCATACACTCAAACACCCACTTAACTACTAAAAACTGTTTATCAACTTGATTTCTGCTACATAAACCAACGGAGTTAGTTTAACTCAACGTAAACACCCAGACATTTAGGCAACTAGGATAAGGATGGATGAGCCATTCAGAAGCTGTCTTACCTTGTATCGTTGCCTCTGCATCAGTCCTGCCGTTACCTTGGTTACCGTTGTCTACTTCCTGGGTCAGTGAGTCTGATTGGAGGGTAATGATGACGGAGAGGCGGGAGTTTAGTCATTAATTATCACACTTGATTACTACTAAATGAGAAGTAAAAGGGTAATAGATGCACTACATCCATTTTCATAAATGAACATAAATGACAACATAAAACTGCACCATTAATTAAGAGTGAATAAAGAGTAAAATGTCAATTAAATGTAAAACTGAAGTGAATGTGAATGAAATCAGAATGTAAAAGGTCATGTAGCCTAAATGCTTACCACAGAGGGCTCTGTCTGATGCTACAGTCTTCTGCAGTGTCTGCTCTGCATGGTCTCTCAGTTTAGACTCAAACTCCAGAGCCTCCTGAAGTTTCCTCTTTGTCTTCTTCTCCTTCTTCAGACGCTTCTGCATCAGCACTGAAATAGACAGAACATTTGAGGCACTGAAATAGACAGAACATTTGAGGCACTGAAATAGACAGAACATTTGAGGCACTGAAATAGACAGAACATTTGAGGCACTGAAATAGACAGAACATTTGAGGCACTGAAATTGACAGAACATTTGAGGCACTGAAATTGACAGAACATTTGAGGCACTGAAATAGACAGAACATTTGAGGCACTGAAATAAACAGAACATTTGAGGCACTGAAATTGACAGAACATTTGAGGCACTGAAATAGACAGAACATTTGAGGATTGTGAGGAATTGCGGTGCTTGTTTTCAGGAAACAGAGATGTGTAGCATGATGTGCAGTGTGTTGTGTGTAATGTAGTGTTAACCTACCTCTGTTTTTCTGCTCCATGGTGAGCTGTCTCTCCAGTTTCTCTCTTAGCTCCCTCTCTCTGAACAGTTCCATCTTCAGCGCTGACTTCTCCGTCTGCACCTGCTTGTCCTGAGCACGCGTGTTGTCTATGGCTACCTTCAGCAAGCCCTGCTTGGAGGGCACAGAGTAAGACACACATCAAGAGGTTGTTACACTAAATCCATACATCATTGTAGTGTGTAGTCTCTACATCTCATATCTAAATCCATACATCACTGTAGTGTGTAGTCTCTACATCTCATATCTAAATCCATACATCACTGTAGTGTGTAGTCTCTACATCTCATATCTAAATCCATACATCACTGTAGTGTGTAGTCTCTACATCTCATATCTAAATCCATACATCACTGTAGTGTGTAGTCTCTACATCTCATATCTAAATCCATACATCACTGTAGTGTGTAGTCTCTACATCTCATATCTAAATCCATACATCACTGTAGTGTGTAGTCTCTACATCTCATATCTAAATCCATACATCACTGTAGTGTGTAGTCTCTACATATCTTATCTAAATCCATACATCACTGCAGTGTGTAGTCTCTACATCTCATATCTAAATCCATACATCACTGTAGTGTGTAGTCTCTACATCTCATATCTAAATCCATACATCACTGTAGTGTGTAGTCTCTACATATCTTATCTAAATCCATACATCACTGCAGTGTGTAGTCTCTACATCTCATATCTAAATCCATACATCACTGTAGTGTGTAGTCTCTACATCTCTTATCTCCCATCTCAATGTTAGAAGTCTTACGGGACATTTAAAAAATAATATTCAAAATAAATATGCTGGAGGTAGAGTTGGGTGTTTTGAGGTTTAAACAATGATTGGTGATCCCCCAGAGACACAGTTAGAGAGATGAGTTGAAGTGGAACCCAGAGACACAGTTAGAGAGATGAGTTGAAGTGGAACCCAGAGACACAGTTAGAGAGATGAGTTGAAGTGGAACCCAGAGACACAGTTAGAGAGATGAGTTGAAGTGGAACCCAGAGACACAGTTAGAGAGATGAGTTGAAGTGGAGCCCAGAGACACAGTTAGAGAGATGAGTTGAAGTGGAGCCCAGAGACACAGTTAGAGAGATGAGTTGAAGTGGAACCCAGAGACACAGTTAGAGAGATGAGTTGAAGTGGAGCCCAGAGACACAGTTAGAGAGATGAGTTGAAGTGGAGCCCAGAGACACAGTTAGAGAGATGAGTTGAAGTGGAGCCCAGAGACACAGTTAGAGAGATGAGTTGAAGTGGAGCCCAGAGACACAGTTAGAGAGATGAGTTGAAGTGGAGCCCAGAGACACAGTTAGAGAGATGAGTTGAAGTGGAGCCCAGAGACACAGTTAGAGAGATGAGTTGAAGTGGAACCCAGAGACACAGTTAGAGAGATGAGTTGAAGTGGAGCCCAGAGACACAGTTAGAGAGATGAGTTGAAGTGGAGCCCAGAGACACAGTTAGAGAGATGAGTTGAAGTGGAACCCAGAGACACAGTTAGAGAGATGAGTTGAAGTGGAGCCCAGAGACACAGTTAGAGAGATGAGTTGAAGTGGAGCCCAGAGACACAGTTAGAGAGATGAGTTGAAGTGGAACCCAGAGACACAGTTAGAGAGATGAGTTGAAGTGGAGCCCAGAGACACAGTTAGAGAGATGAGTTGAAGTGGAACCCAGAGACACAGTTAGAGAGATGAGTTGAAGTGGAGCCCAGAGACACAGTTAGAGAGATGAGTTGAAGTGGAGCCCAGAGACACAGTTAGAGAGATGAGTTGAAGTGGAGTTACACATCCAGATGTGTGATGACAAACTGTGAGTGGAGAAAGAAAATGCATAGCCTACGCACATCCAATGTCTTTAAGTAGGTGCTGGATATCAAAACATGTTCAGCAAAACATTGTCACCAATATACCCTATGGGATTATTCAGTGGAAAACAGTGAGTAGAGCCCCACCTGGATGTTAGTGAGAAGTGTCTCTATTGACGACAGCCCCTCAGGGAAGATAAAGGGGCCGGGGAACCCTGGAGGAAGCTTCTGCCCCGAGAACGACAGCCTCTCATAGCCGTCTCTGACTGGCTCTCTGACTGGTTCTCTGACTGTCTGGGTGCTCAGGGAACCACAGTCATCTGGGGACAAACAAAGAAAAAACAGTAGAGAAGTCATGAGAATGCATGTACAGTTGTGATTGGCTCTCCTGTGTAAAAACAAAAGAAAGAGTGTGATGGTGATATTTATTCTTCAGAACATGCAAATTAGAGGAAGATTGTGATTGGCTGTGTCCACAACTAAACTACAACTGACAAACACAAGAAACAAAACCCACTGCTGAATAGCCAACCTTTTCAGTGTGGCACCACTGCTGTTAAGACACACAGATGGAAACACACACTGTCCCCTGAGTATACTGTAATACTGTGTACTGTACACAAGTGTCTGTTCTCCTGCACAACTGACATTGATAACTATGTCATGGCCAAGTTTAAATCACACACTTTCTCCTTCTCTTGTCTTTCTCCTCACAGACAGACGCCTGCGATCTCTGCCAGTTGGTATAGAAAGCCAACAGCTGGTCTGTTTCTTTAATTAGTTTAAGTGTCTCTTCCACCCCTCTGTCTCTATGGCAGATTGAGTAGGGTTGTTTGACCTCCTCTACAGATCAGATTGTTTGACCTCCTCTACAGATCAGATTGTTTGACCTCCTCTACAGATCAGATTGTTTCACCTCCTCTACAGATCAGATTGTTTCACCTCCTCTACAGATCAGATTGTTTTACCTCCTCTACAGATCAGATTGTTTTACCTCTACAGATCAGATTGTTTTACCTCCTCTACAGATCAGATTGTTTTACCTCCTCTACAGATCAGATTGTTTTACCTCCTCTACAGATCAGATTGTTTGACCTCCTCTACAGATCAGATTGTTTTACCTCCTCTACAGATCAGATTGTTTGACCTCCTCTACAGATCAGATTGTTTGACCTCCTCTACAGATCAGATTGTTTTACCTCCTCTACAGATCAGATTGTTTGACCTCCTCTACAGATCAGATTGTTTGACCTCCTCTACAGATCAGATTGTTTTACTTCCTCTACAGATCAGATTGTTTTACCTCCTCTACAGTTCAGATTGTTTGACCTCCTCTACAGATCAGATTGTTTGACCTCCTCTACAGATCAGATTGTTTTACCTCCTCTACAGATCAGATTGTTTTACCTCCTCTACAGATCAGATTGTTTGACCTCCTCTACAGATCAGATTGTTTGACCTCCTCTACAGATCAGATTGTTTGACCTCCTCTACAGATCAGATTGTTTTACCTCCTCTACAGATCAGATTGTTTCACCTCCTCTACAGATCAGATTGTTTCACCTCCTCTACAGATCAGATTGTTTGACCTCCTCTACAGATCAGATTGTTTGACCTCCTCTACAGATCAGATTGTTTGACCTCCTCTACAGATCAGATTGTTTTACCTCCTCTACAGATCAGATTGTTTTACCTCCTCTACAGATCAGATTGTTTGACCTCCTCTACAGATCAGATTGTTTGACCTCCTCTACAGATCAGATTGTTTGACCTCCTCTACAGATCAGATTGTTTGACCTCCTCTACAGATCAGATTGTTTGACCTCCTCTACAGATCAGATTGTTTTACCTCCTCTACAGATCAGATTGTTTTACCTCCTCTACAGATCAGATTGTTTGACCTCATCTACAGATCATATTGTTTGACCTCCTCTACAGATCAGATTGTTTTACCTCCTCTACAGATCAGATTGTTTTACCTCCTCTTCAGATCAGATTGTTTGACCTCCTCTACAGATCAGATTGTTTTACCTCCTCTACAGATCAGATTGAGTAAAGACATCACAGATTAAGCAGTGAGACCCTGGCAGCACAATAACAGCTCTGTGAGTCTTATTTCCTCTCCATGTAACTCACTGTTTGAGAGAGGATGGCCTTTTTTTGTTGTTGCTTTGATTACTTTCTTTACGACTCACAATGAAGACCGAATTAACATTAGCTTTTTAGCTAAAGGTGCATTAAACTTCATTCCAAGCAGCTAAATGCTAATGTCAACTTTCGAAGGTTGGGAGGAAAAAAACGGCTTCCTGTTTTCTATTTGAGCAGCAGTTTGTGTAGAGAGGAGAGGAGAGACACCGTTCTGCAGTAGAATATTAATGAGACCATTAAAACAATAACAGAACAACATGGTTCTGGATAATCCAGAAGTAGCCATGTTTCTGGTGTGCTGTTTTCCTGCTGTTCTAGTGATGGGAGTTTGAAGACTAGTTAACAAGGCAGGCTGTGGGCTATGATGCTCCGCCAGTTTTTCATGTTTCATGTCACTACTCCAACTGAAGGCTCTTAGATGCCCTACAGTACTCTGAATTACATTTACATTATTTCCTAAAAACTATTTTGAAGAAAAATGAAAGCGCTTCTGGGCGGTAGAGTTCACTGTGCTCTGTCTGAACTGTGGTCACCACTTAAACTACAGGCTGTCTCACCTTCTACTGAGTCTGATGGGGTTGAATTAGATTTACCCTACACACTCACGCACACACACCATCACATTTTACTCCACCTAGCTGGCAAAGCATCTTTGCTCCTTCCCCTCCTGTTGTCTCCTCCCTCTTCCCCTCTCCATCCCAGCCTCCAATCTTGGCAGGGCAAACAGGCTAGTGTCACATTCAATGTGTTTCAAAGAGAAAAATCTCTCTCTCTCTCTCTCTCTCTCTCTCTCTCTCTCTCTCTCTCTCTCTCTCTCTCTCTCCTCTCTCTCTGTCTCTCTCTCTCTCTCTCTCTCTCTCTCTCTCTCTCTCTCTCTCTCTCTCTCTCTCTCTCTCTCTCTCTCTCTCTCTCTCTCTCTCTCTCTCTCTCTCTCTCTCTCTCTCTCTCTCTCTCTCTCTCTCTCTCTCTCTCTCCTCTCTCCCCTCTCTCTCCCCTCTCTCTCTCTCTCTCTCTCTCTCTCTCTCTCTCTCTCTCTCTCTCTCTCTCTCTCTCTCTCTCTCTCTCTCTCTGCCCCTTTCCCGTCCATCTCTCACTCCCTCCTCCCTTTCTCTATCTCTCTTTTCATTTCCTCTCCCGTTTCTAAAATCATCCCTCTATATCAGTACTAGATGTAATTAGCAGTCTGTCAGTGTCAGGTGTTGCTCAGCGCTCGTCAAACGCAGGGCGTCTAACTCTACTTCTTCTCCTGTGGCCCCTTAGGGCCCCCCCCCCGCTCCCTACTGCAGCAGCAGCGGGATGCTGTATAGATCCCCCTCCCTCTCCTCCCCTCCCTCTCCTCCCCTCCTTTCAATGTGACTGATCCTCTATTGAGTTACTGTTTTATCCATCTCTCCCTCCTCTCCCTCTCCTTCCCTCCACCCTCTCCTCCATCCTCTCCCCCATCCTCTCCCCCCTCTCCTCTCCTCCTCCCCCTCTCCTCTCCACCCCTTCTCCTTCTCTTCACCTTCTCTCCTCTCCTTATCTCCTCTCCCTCTCTCTCATCCTCTCCTTCTCTCCTCTCCTTCTCTCCTCTCCCTCTCTCTCTCTCTCCTTCTCTCCTCTCCTTCTCTCCTCTTCCTCTCTCTCATCCTCTCCTTCTCTCCTCTCCTTCTCTCCTCTCCCTCTCCTCTCTTCTCTCCTCTCCTTCTCTCCTCTCCTTCTCTCCTCTTCCTCTCTCTCATCCTCTCCTTCTCTCTCCTCTCCCTCTCTTCTCTCCTCTCCTTCTATCCTCTCCCTCTCTACTCTCTTCTCCTCTCCTTCTCTCCTCTCCCTCTCTCCTCTCCTTCTCTCCCTCCCTCTCTCCTCCTCCTTCTCTCCTCTCCTCTCCTTCTCTCCTCTCCCTCTCTCCTCTCCTTCATCCTCTCCTCTCCTTCTCTCCTCTCCCTCTCTCATCTCTCCTCTCCTCTCCTCTCCCTCTCCTCTCCTCTCCTCTCCTCTCCTCTCCTCTCCTCTCCTCTCCTCTCCTCTCCTCTCCCTCCTCTCCTCCTCTCTTCCTCTCCTCTCCCTTTATCCTCTCCCTCTCCCTCTCTCCTCTCCCCTCCTTTCTCCCCTCCTCCTCTACCTCTCTCCTCCCTCCCTCTCCCCTCCTCTCCTCTCCTCCTATCCTCTCCCTCTCTCCCCTCATCTCCTCTCCCTCTCTCCTCCCCAGATCTCTTCTATCCAAGGTCATTGTTTTATTTTTTTCTCTTTTCTTTTCCTTCATCCTCTTTCTTATTGGCTCCTCTTCCATCCTCCTTCCCTTGGGCTGATGAACTCCACCAAGTGAAGCGTCCTGACTGTCAGCAGAAGTGAAGAGAGGTGAGGTCTGAATGAAGTTGAAAGGAAAAGGCTTATTGTGGACAAAGTGGATTAACTGTCTTCTGATCTTTCATCTTAACATTGGATCAAGTGTTCAAACAGAGAATTTAGCTAGATGAGTACATTCACAAACGTACTCTAATGATTCATATGTGACAGAATGACAGAATTCAGAAAACAGCAGGATGTTTTAAAACATATTTCTTTGTGTACACTAGATATTCAACTCCATTCAATCCCTTAGAGGAACCAATCAAATTATGTACCACCACAATTACAACTGAACAAGCCGACCAGTAACTGGCATGGTTTTTCATTTGTCCATAAAGCAAACCAATTGATTAAATTAAACATATGCCTAATCAAAACAGTTCCAATTAGCCTCTCATGTATCATCTATCCAGTCGTCCACTAGTTCAGTTCTACCATTATGAACCTTGTCTTATTAAACTAATGCATCCTGTTTCATATAATCATCACTCTCTTTATGACCGTACACGTCTCTTACTGGTTAAATCTTATTGGTTTAATACATATCTGGCAACGCGGTTCTCTGTCATCCTGCCAAACAGAAACCTGTGAAGTGTGAAGTGTGTTTTATTCAAATGGCCTAGTATGTAATGTAATGACTGTACTCTCTCTCTCTCTCTCTCTCTCTCTCTCTCTCTCTCTCTTCTCTCTCTCTCTCTCTCTCTCTCTCTCTCTCTCTCTCTCTCTCTCAATTCTGCTGACTGTTTTGCCCTTGAACAGTCCTCATTAAGCTAATGTAAACCTTCATAACGGAAAAACCACACAACTGACGCAAACGGCAGCCTCAAAGCTTGGGAGGTGGTCATTATGGAAATCAGCTGGCTGTGAGAGGAGCCGTGGCGAGAGGGCCTTGTTCATTAATTCATGCTCTGCAAATCGCTAACTAATTTTAGCCCCGCTGCCTCTCCTTCCTCTCCTCTCTCCTCTCTAATGGATTATTTCCATATAATTATTTGTCTTCACTTCATCTCCGCTTCCCACAAAGACCACCGAGAGAGAGAGAGAGAGAGGGAGTAGAAAAAGGGAATAGAGAGAGAGAGAGAGAAGTGGGGGAGAGAGAGAGAGGAGAGAGAGAGAGAGAGAGAGAGAGAGAGAGAGAGAGAGAGGAGAGAGAGAGAGAGAGACAGAGAGAGACAGAGAGAGAGAGAGAGAGAAGTGGGGGGGAGAGAAGTGGGGGGAGAGAGAGTGAGAGAAGTGGGGAGAGAGAGAGAGAGAGAGAGTAGGGACAGACAATGAATCCTGATCGGTGCATTAGGACCTCTATCGCTGTCCTCACCTTCACAGGAATCAACTACTAACTATTTCCTGTAATTGTGTTCATATTCAGTGATATCCGACAATGATGCTAAGGCTGAGAGAGAGAGAGAGAGAGAGAGACAGGCAGACAGACAGAGAAAGAGAGAGAGACAGAGACAGAGAGAGACAGAGAGACAGAGACAGAGAAAGCGAGACAGAGACAGAGACAGAGAGAGAGAGAGAGAGAGAGAGAGACAGACAGACAGACAGAACAGACAGACAACAGACAGACAGACAGACAACAGTGACAGAGACAGAGCGACATAGAGATAGGACAGAGAGACAGAGAGACA
>NC_140022.1:1284199-1326699 GCF_964263955.1 Coregonus lavaretus
TAACGATGCTCTAAATTGTTTATTATCCAATATCCTAGTTATGAATTTTAAAGAAATTAAACAAGCAGAAGAGTTTACACTGTTATTAATCAGTATTTGTATTGGCAAGGTCAACGTTAAACAAAAAAACAGTTCCTGAAAAGAATGCTGGATGTTTAGCTTGATCTAGACGTGGCTCCTCAGACATCCACTAGACTAGACGCAACATATGGATCTACCTACTGGGTTCTGAAAGTAGTAAAAAAGGCAGAAACATTTGTATTAAAAGTGTAAAAACATTCTACATTATAGTAAGGTAAAGGAATAGCTGGTTAGATATTTTCAGGTATGGTGACGATGTTGAAAGTGGTATTGTTTTTATTCAAGACGGTAGCCTAATACACAGTAGAATTCACAGCCATTGGAGTACTATGTGAAGGAGTATAAGTGCATCTTCGTTGCCATGGTGAAACACTAATGAAATCTTTCCAGCAGTCATATTAAAGGCAACAGATGCATTAAGGCAGACATAATAATTCATCTGCAGAGCAATTAGTGGGACTGTCAGAGCTAGCGCTGCCTGTTGAAAATAACCAACCCCATTGTCATTAATTAAAGCATTTAATGTTCCACACGATCAGTCATGTCTTAAGAGTATAAACACATTAAATGCACTGAATGTCATTGATGTAAGTCTACATTTCAATTTACAGTTAAATTAATAACATGAAATAGCCTAAACACAGATATTCAATTCAATAACCACAAAGAGAAGACGTGTGGATTTGCAGGGAAAAGCATTTTGAGGTTGTGCTGATCTTTGACGCCCCTGATCTCAGTAGCTATGATTTGTGTAATCAATCCTGAACCCCAGATTCATCATTTCACAGAAGAAGACAACACGATAAGACATCTGGTGCTTACAAAGGGCAAAAGAAGAAGAAGAAGAACAGTGTATCCAGATAAAAACAGGGAGATCAAACACACTGAACACAAAGCCTGCCATTCAAAGCCTCTGTCTGTGCTGCCTCTCTATCTGTTGAGGGGCTCAGACGTTACGAGGGGAAGACATAAATGCTGACACAGAAACATCCCGCTCTGCGTCTGAGGAGGGTCTTAAGCTGTCAGAGGGTGCTTAGGAGAGCGCTAGTCTGGATAAAGAAACCATGCACTGTGCATTATCGCTTCAGGCTTCTGGAGGGAGGAGGGAACCTGCCAATGATAGTGTGTGTGTGTGTGTGTGTGTGTGTGTGTGTGTGTGTGTAGAAGTCCTCTTGTCTGATGAGGTTCATCTCAGTATGAATGAGTAATGTGTCCACTGTGCATTTTTCTCCTCTTCACAGGAACAACTGTCAAGGAGATGGCAACGGTTTGATCTTTATGCAGATAGTGGAGAAATGCTAGCTTCTGTTCAATACCCGCTGACATGTCTTTGGGAGGGTGAGTACAGGGAGTTGGTGATCAAAGAACATGTCAAGCCAAGTGTCAGAGTGTTTTTGTTGACTATGTTCAATAATAGAGGCCACTCAAAACCTTTCTTTGATCACTTGCTGCTGACGAGGACAGTATCCACCAAATGGATTAAATGAAATGAGGGCCAGTGAAGAAATACAATTACTTAAGTGATGCTTTTGAATGCATGTTTTGTTATTGTGGCAATTACCTGTATAACCAGCTACAATAACGAGAGCCTTTACTGACCATTGATAGTGAAATACCGACCTCATGTGTCAATTTCCATTCAGTGCATCTCGAGATTTGCGTGTCTAAAACAACAATCTCGAGAGTTTTTGGACGAACTCGACCACCGTACTCGATACCCTTTCCCCTCTATTTCCCTACGACGAGTTTTTTTTCTTTTTAACTTTTAGCTAAATTTGTATCTTCAATTTTCAGTTCCTTTGCATAGACAGTCATTCTATTTTTTCGTTTTCCATCATGTTCACGACCACCGGTTCCCGAGGGCTCGGTAAGTACCAAACTAGTTGATTCGGGTCCGAGTGCTTTCGCTCGGTCCTTTCTCGCAGCTTTGCACTGTCATTCATTCTAGATTACTCTAACTATTTGGACGGATCACATCGTCGTTTCAACACGTACAATCGACGATTCGAGCCTATACCATTTTTGTCATAATGTCTAATATTGCATGATATCTCTAGATACTTGTTTCATTTCATAAACGACGCTCAACGCTGGCTCAGTACTATAGTGACAGAAAGGTGCATGCGGTTGCCCCGCCCACATTTCCCATACAATATTCCCATACAGTAGCTACCAGGAACAAGTACTCTGTGCTGTAAGTTCTGATAGAGTATCAAATTGATTGTGCCCTACAGGTAGGTTGTTGATTGATTGGTTGCCCCCCCCCCACAGATAAGGCCCCCCTGTCTAAAGGTCTCCTCCTGGTCCTCAGTGGTCTGACTGTCGTGCTAACCCTCCTGCCCCAGTACCATCACCTGTTCACCTACAGCCTACAGGCCATCACGCAGCAGCAACAGGTAGGGGAAGAGAGAGAGTGTGTCGTAATCCTCTCCTATCTCCTTTTGTGTGTATCAAATTGCCAAAGACGGTACAGTATGAAGATAGGCAGAAACTGCTTCTCCAATAGAAATCCCCGATCACGCTTGTGGCTAGCTAAACTCATGCCCAGAAACACGTAATCGGCGCGACACGGCCATTAAAAGCCGAACTGCGCAAATTCAGGTCGTCAACTCAAAGGCACTCCTTCGATATAAAGTTGTTTTTGATTAAAATTATAACTTGTCAGTTTGTCACTTTCACGAGGTTGTAGTAATGACAGTTTCAGCTACTTGAGACATTGGCTCGAATCTCGGTTTTGCGTTTAGATTTCTAGAAAATGAACAACTAAGGACACATCTTTAGGTCTGGTCTGCCAAGTCTGTTTCGCAAGCGTCCCCGGAAGTTTCGTTATGTTGCTCATCTGGGTTTAGAAACTCTGAGATGTTGCTCTCCTTCTGTGTGTGTACTGTGTAACAACCCTTTCTCCTCCTCTATAAGGTATGGCGGTTAGTGTGTGGCAGACTGATCTGTCTGGACCTAAAGGACACCTTCTGCAACAGTCTGCTAATCTACAACTTTCGCATCTTCGAGAGACGGTTTGGCAGCAGAAAGTTTGCTGTAAATTCAGTTCAACCTACCTTGTAAACCTATGTCAGACTCACTGGGTGTGTTCCAGGTGGTCTTTATTGCAGGCGTGCTGCACAGATTATCAGTTGTTTCATCAGATTATCATGATGATGATATGATTTTATGTTATGATGATGTCATTGTTTCATACTATAACATCCTGGTTCTTCCTGTAGTCCTAACTGTAACATCCTGATTCTTCCTGTAGTCCTAACTGTAACATCCTGGTTCTTCCTGTAGTCCTAACTGTAACATCCTGATTCTTCCTGTAGTCCTAACTGTAACATCCTGGTTCTTCCTGTAGTCCTAACTGTAACATCCTGGTTCTTCCTGTAGTCCTAACTGTAACATCCTGATTCTTCCTGTAGTCCTAACTGTAACATCCTGGTTCTTCCTGTAGTCCTAACTGTAACATCCTGGTTCTTCCTGTAGTCCTAACTGTAATATCCTGGTTCTTCCTGTAGTCCTTACTGTAATATCCTGGTTCTTCCTGTAGTCCTAATTGTAACATCCTGGTTCTTCCTGTAGTCCTTCCTGTTTGGGACGTGGGTCCTCACTGCACTGATGGACTTCCTGCTAGCCGAAGCATTTCACTACCTGTTTGACTACCAGGTGGCTGAGCTGCCTGCCGGACTGTGAGTACCTCTATCTTCACACATGTTTTTCACAACTGTATTTCACACCTGTCCTTAACACCTGTCTTTCACACCTGAGCTCAAGCCCAAAATCAACCCCTTACTCCTATGCACTTATTTCCTTGAAGTGTGAACTTGTTCATTGAAGGTGTAACTTTGTGTTAACACCACTAGAGAGCAGAGATCAATGAGGGGGTCAATGTGCTGCAGCTACTTACAAACAAGCTATAGGCCTACATCCTGTATGAAAACAACATCACACTTTGAAAAACCAGGAAGTACTGGAACTTGTTGGCCTTTTACCTTTTATGGAAGTGAGATGTTTGTGTCGTTAGTTTCACACCTGGCAAACCTAGGCCTACATCAGACCTAGGTGAAATAAAACAGTCACACTGAAATATAATGGTTTAATTATAATATAATAATAATATGCCATTTAGCAGACGCTTTTATCCAAAGCGACTTACAGTCGTGCGTGCATACATTTTTGTGTATGGGTGGTCCCGGGGATCGAACCCACTACCTTTGCGTTACAAGCGCTGTGCTCTACCAGCTGAGCTACAGAGGACCACAGGGAATTAGCTGAGCTAATTCCACTTCATACAGCAGTTAAAAAGAAAGTATTTGAAGTGAAAACTATTCAATATGAAAAGCATAAATATCTATACAAAGTTCAATGTGCCGGAAATGTTCAAGATGAATCAGTACAGGTAAGATTGTATCTTTTCACTTGTGCGACAACTGCATATGGCATCCTGCTCCGTAGGCAGCCCTTTTAGTTAACCTTGATGTAATGGCGGTGCTGTCTTTAGGTTGTTTTCTTGTGGTTATGGAACCTTGATTTCCATCTTTCTCTCATTAGTTCTGAAAGTGAACAAGGAAGTAAAACGAAAACAAGCATATCTTATTGGACAAGTTATTGTAGTCCCTCCCTGTTTCAGTTCCTTTCTCTTCTGTTTGGTTCCTAGTGAATACAACCCAGGACTAGGAAGTGTGTCGAGACTAGTGGTTCTGTTTGTCTGGCCTAGTAGTGGTCATCTCAAGGTCCAGGACCAGGACAGGCTCTGGGGCTACTCAGCTAGATATGGCTCCTGTCTTTGGGGTAGTTGGTTGGATATGGCTCCTGTCTTTGGGGTACTTGGTTGGATATGGCTCCTGTCTTTGGGGTACTTGGTTGGATATGGCT
Source organism: Coregonus lavaretus (assembly GCF_964263955.1). Classification (NCBI taxonomy): domain Eukaryota; kingdom Metazoa; phylum Chordata; class Actinopteri; order Salmoniformes; family Salmonidae; genus Coregonus; species Coregonus lavaretus. The sequence continues at coordinate 1,289,147 of NC_140022.1, forward strand.
CCTGTCTTTGGGGTACTTGGTTGGATATGGCTCCTGTCTTTGGGGTACTTGGTTGGATATGGCTCCTGTCTTTGGGGTACTTGGTTGGATATGGCTCCTGTCTTTGGGGTAGTTGGTTTGATATGGCTCCTGTCTCAGGGGTTGGTTGGATAACATGCTGACCACACCTCTTGCATTGCGTGCGTGAGAGTTGCAGAATAAATGTACACATACATGTTATTCAATCATTGCACCCACACTGCTCGCGCGCGTCTGCGTATCCAGGCGCTAAAATAGAACTTGGTTCTATTTGTGACGCTTGATGCGCTGCAAGTCCCGCTTCGCCCATCTCCTCATTGGTTTTTAGGAGCATATACCCACGTTATACCCACGTGGATGATTGAAAGATTAACTAAGGTCCACATTCCAGTCCAGTTGGTGGTGGTAATGCACCTTAAAGTTGGTTGCCAACCTCCATATAAAGTCCAAAGAAGAAGAAGAAGAATCCTGAAGGAGGGGAGATTACTAGAAACAAACTCGGTTTACCCTTTTATCTGTGGAATAGTTGTTGGAGTAGAGGACCTTGTGCATTTCAGGTAAAATAACAACCCAATGTTTATATACCGGGACAAATTAGCTAGCAACAGCAAGCTAGCTGACTAAATTGCCATAAATGTTTAATGTTTTTGACCTGTCCCCAAATTAATATAGTTGGTTCAGAGTTCGTTTTGATATTTCAACCTGCACGTCCAGATCGCGTCTGGTGTTGGGGGGACAAAATCAACATGCACGTCCTGATCGCGTCTGGTGTTGGGGGGACAAAATCAACATGCACGTCCTGATCGCGTCTGGTGTGGGGGGACAAAATCAACATGCACGTCCTGATCGCGTCTGGTGTTGGGGGGACAAAATCAACATGCACGTCCTGATCGCGTCTGGTGTGGGGGGACAAAATCAACATGCACGTCCTGATCGCGTCTGGTGTGGGGGGACAAAATCAACATGCACGTCCTGATCGCGTCTGGTGTGGGGGGACAAAATCAACATGCATGCACGCGATGGCGGACACACGCACGCGAACGGTCTGACATGTTAGGCTCCTGTCTCAGGGGCAGTTGGTTGGATATGGCTCCTGTCTCAGGGGCAGTTGGTTGGATATGGCTCCTGTCTCAGGGAGAATTGGTTGGATATGGCTCCTGTCTCAGGGGCAGTTGGTTGGATATGGCTCCTGTCTCAGGGGCAGTTGGTTGGATATGGCTCCTGTCTCAGGGGCAGTTGGTTGGATATGGCTCCTGTCTCAGGGGCAGTTGGTTGGATATGGCTCCTGTCTTTTGTGGTGGTTGGATATGACTTCTGTCTTTGTGGTAGTTGGTTGGATATGGCTCCTGTCTTTGTGGTAGTTGGTTGGATATGGCTCCTGTCTTTGTGGTAGTTGGTTGGATATGGCTCCTGTCTCAGGGGTAGTTGGTTGGATATGGCTCCTGTCTCAGGAGTAGTTGGTTGGATGTGGCTCCTGTCTTTGTGGTAGTTGGTTGGATGTGGCTCCTGTCTTTGTGGTAGTTGGTTGGATGTGGCTCCTGTCTTTGTGGTAGTTGGTTGGATGTGGCTCCTGTCTTTGTGGTAGTTGGTTGGATGTGGCTCCTGTCTTTGTGGTAGTTGGTTGGATGTGGCTCCTGTCTTTGTGGTAGTTGGTTGGATGTGGCTCCTGTCTTTGTGGTAGTTGGTTGGATGTGGCTCCTGTATTTGTGGTAGTTGGTTGGATATGACTCCTGTCTTTGTGGTAGTTGGTTGGATGTGGCACCTGTCTCAGTCTCTGGCTCTGGCTCCTGTCTCAGTCTCTGGCCCAGTAATGATATTGGTAGCATCATCTAAAGCAACAGGACTAGCTGTGCGGCTACCCAGCCTCATCCTGCTCCTCCCAACCTGGGTCTCCCCCCGTGTGAAGGAGGTGTCCTCCCCGATTCGGACCACGCTGGAGAAGGAGGCACTGACCTGAACCCTCAACAACTTCAACACCCTCCTCTTGTAGCCCTTACAGGCGAAGAAATAGACAAAGGGGTCCAGGCAGCAGTTGAGGTTCATGAGACACACAGTGAAGTGTAGAGACATCTGGAGGGAGGGGAGGGGGAGGAGTAGGGGAGAGGGAGAATAGTGGAGGTGGAGGAGTCGGTCACACGTGGATTGGAGATGGACAAACTAAAGGAGATGCATTGCACACACGCTTAAATACACAATCTCATGCTCAACACACACACACACACACACACAAAAAGACAATGATATTAACAGATAGGCCTATGTCTGTGTGTGTGCACAACGAAGTGTGTGTCCATGGAGGCTGGTAGGAGGCGCTGTAGGAGGAAGGGCTCATTGTAATGACTGGAATGGAATGAATAGAACACGTCAAACAAATGGAAACCACATGTTTGACTCTGTTCCATTAATTCCATTCCAGCCATTACAATAAGCCCGTCCTCCTATAGCTCCTCCCACCAGCCTCTACTGGTGTGGAGATAACTACCTGAAAGGCCTGAAGCTCAGTGCAGTCTGGTGTGTATCTCATCTTTCTGATCATATACTGCAGGATGTTGATGTGATAGGGACTGAAACACACTACAAACACCAACACCACCCCTGCTATCACCCCCATCGCCTTCTGGCTCCTCAATGACCTGTGACCTCGCCCACCGACCCCACTCCTCGCCGCCAACCGCAGCTTCCATAGCAACACCAAGTAGCAACACAGGATGGTCGCAACGGGAACGCCATATCCCATGACGACGGCTCCAGTGAGGACGTAGGGGAGACCCTCCACGGCCCCGTTCTCGAAGTTGGGGTACTCCATGCAGGTGGTGGTCCCATCCGGCTCGGCCCGGGTCATGGTCATGGAGAGGAGTGGTAACGTCTGGACCAGGACTAGAACCCACACCCCTAGGCAGACGTAGCGGACCGTCCGGGCCCGGCAGAGCCTGGTGTAGCGTAGAGGGAGAACCACGGCTACGAAGCGGTCTATGGCCAGGCAGGTCATGAAGTTGACCCCTGCGTAGGTGTTGACGTAGAACAGAAGGGCAGTGACCCGACACAGGGTCTCCCCCAGGGGCCAGTGGAAACCTAGGGGCAGAGGCAGGGAGACTCAAAGATTACCAAGAGAGGCTAGTCCACTTCTGGAACATAACAAGAGGCCAGGGCTACAGGGATCTGGGTGGACACAGTGCCTTCAGAAAGTATTCACACCCCTTTTTACTTTTCCCACATTTTTATTGTGTTACAGCCTGAATACAAAATGGATTAAATTTAGATTTTGTGTCACTGTGGAATTTAGTTTGTAGACATTTTTTGAAATTAATAAAAAATGAAAAGCTGAAATGTCTTGAGTAAATAAGTTTCAACCCCTTTGCTATGGCAACCCTAAATAAGTTCAGGAGTAGAAATGTGCATAACAAATCGCATAATAAGTTGCATGGACTCCTTCCATGTTCAATAATAGTGGTTAACATGATTTTTGAATGACTACCCCATCTCTGTACCCCACACACAATTATTTGTAAGGTCCCTCAATCGAGTAATACATATCAAGCACAGATTCAACCACAAAGACCAGGGAAGTTTTTCAATGCCCCGCAGACATTGAATATCCCTTTGAGCATGGTGAAGTTATTAATTACATTTTGGATAGTGTATCAATACACCCAGTGTATCAATACACCCAATCACTACAAAGATACAGGCATCCTTCCTAACTCAGTTGCCGGAGAGGAGGGAAACCGCTCAGGGATTTCACCCTGAGGCCAATGGTGATTTTAAAACAGTTAGACTGAGGATGGATCAACAACATTGTAGTTACTCCACATTACAAACCTAAATTACAGATTGAAAAGAAGGAAGCCTGTACAGATTACAAATATTCCAAAACATGCATCCTTTTTGCAACAAGGCACTTAAGTAATAATGCAAAAAATGTGGCCAAAAATTTAACTTTATGTCCTGAATACAAAACGTTATGTTTGGGGCAAATCCAACACAACACATCACTGAGTACCACTCTTCATATTTTCAAGCATGGTGGTTGCCCCATCATGTTATGGGTATTCTTGTCACCGGCAAGGACTAGGGAGTATTTTGGGATAAAAAGAAATGGAAGAGCTAAGCACAGGCAAAATCCTAGAGGAAAACTTAGTTCAGTCTGCTTTCTAACAGACACTGGGAGATTAATTCACCTTTCAGCAGGACAATAACCGAAAAGACAAGGCCAAATCTACACTGAAGTTGGTTACCAAGACGACATTGAATGTTCCTGAGTGGCATAGTTACCATTTTGACTTAAATCAGCTTGAAAATATATGGCAAGACTTGATAATGGCTGTCTTATCAATGATCAACAATCAATTTGACAGACCTTGAAGAATTTTAAAAATAATAATCGGCAAATATTGTACAATCCAGGTGTGCAAAGCTCTTAGAGACTTACCCAGAAAGACTCACAGTTGTAATCACCACCAAAGGTGATTCTACAAAGTATTGACTCGGGTGTGAATACTTATGCAAATGAGATATTTCTGAGAGAGTTCATTTTCAATATATTAGCAAACATTTCTACAAACATGTTTTCACTTTGTCATTATGGGGTATTGTGTGTAGATGGGTGGGGAAAAAATATTGAATCCATTTTGAGTTCAGGCTGTAACACAAGAAAATGTGGAATAAGTCAAGGGGTATGAATACTTTCTGCAGGCCCTGTATCATTTCTACATACCTTCTATCTGCTTCTAGTTGTTTGTTTAAACTACTTCCAAACTATTTTTAAACGGATGTGGCCCACGGGCCGCCATTTGAGTATCACTGACCTAGAGCGTAGTAGTTGAGTATCACTGACAGTATCACTGACCTAGGGTGTAGTAGTTGAGTATCACTGACAGTATCACTGACCTAGGGCGTAGTAGTTGAGTATCACTGACAGTATCACTGACCTAGGGTGTAGTAGTTGAGTATCACTGACAGTATCACTGACCTAGGGTGTAGTAGTTGAGTATCACTGACAGTATCACTGACCTAGGGCGTAGTAGTTGAGTATCACTGACAGTATCACTGACCTAGAGCGTAGTAGTTGAGTATCACTGACAGTATCACTGACCTAGGGTGTAGTAGTTGAGTATCACTGACAGTATCACTGACAGTATCACTGACCTAGGGCGTAGTAGTTGAGTATCACTGACAGTATCACTGACCTAGGGTGTAGTAGTTGAGTATCACTGACAGTATCACTGACCTAGGGTGTAGTAGTTGAGTATCACTGACAGTATCACTGACCTAGGGTGTAGTAGTTGAGTATCACTGACAGTATCACTGACCTAGAGCGTAGTAGTTGAGTATCACTGACAGTATCACTGACCTAGGGTGTAGTAGTTGAGTATCACTGACAGTATCACTGACCTAGGGTGTAGTAGTTGAGTATCACTGACAGTATCACTGACCTAGGGCGTAGTAGTTGAGTATCACTGACAGTATCACTGACCTAGGGTGTAGTAGTTGAGTATCACTGACAGTATCACTGACCTAGGGTGTAGTAGTTGAGTATCACTGACAGTATCACTGACCTAGGGTGTAGTAGTTGAGTATCACTGACAGTATCACTGACCTAGAGCGTAGTAGTTGAGTATCACTGACAGTATCACTGACCTAGGGTGTAGTAGTTGAGTATCACTGACAGTATCACTGACCTAGGGTGTAGTAGTTGAGTATCACTGACAGTATCACTGACCTAGGGTGTAGTAGTTGAGTATCACTGACAGTATCACTGACCTAGGGCGTAGTAGTTGAGTATCACTGACAGTATCACTGACCTAGGGTGTAGTAGTTGAGTATCACTGACAGTATCACTGACCTAGGGTGTAGTAGTTGAGTATCACTGACAGTATCACTGACCTAGAGCGTAGTAGTTGAGTATCACTGACAGTATCACTGACCTAGGGTGTAGTAGTTGAGTATCACTGACAGTATCACTGACCTAGGGTGTAGTAGTTGAGTATCACTGACAGTATCACTGACCTAGGGTGTAGTAGTTGAGTACCACTGACAGTATCACTGACCTAGGGTGTAGTAGTTGAGTATCACTGACAGTATCACTGACAGTATCACTGACCTAGGGCGTAGTAGTTGAGTATCACTGACAGTATCACTGACCTAGGGTGTAGTAGTTGAGTATCACTGACAGTATCACTGACCTAGGGTGTAGTAGTTGAGTATCACTGACCTAGGGCGTAGTAGTTGAGTATCACTGACAGTATCACTGACCTAGGGCGTAGTAGTTGAGTATCACTGACAGTATCACTGACCTAGGGCGTAGTAGTTGAGTATCACTGACAGTATCACTGACCTAGGGTGTAGTAGTTGAGTATCACTGACAGTATCACTGACCTAGGGTGTAGTAGTTGAGTATCACTGACAGTATCACTGACCTAGGGTGTAGTAGTTGAGCATCACTGACAGTATCACTGACCTAGGGTGTAGTAGTTGAGTATCACTGACAGTATCACTGACCTAGGGTGTAGTAGTTGAGCATCACTGACAGTATCACTGACCTAGGGTGTAGTAGTTGAGTATCACTGACAGTATCACTGACCTAGGGCGTAGTAGTTGAGCATCACTGACAGTATCACTGACCTAGGGTGTAGTAGTTGAGTATCACTGACAGTATCACTGACCTAGGGCGTAGTAGTTGAGTATCACTGACAGTATCACTGACCTAGGGTGTAGTAGTTGAGTATCACTGACAGTATCACTGACCTAGGGTGTAGTAGTTGAGTATCACTGACCTAGGGTGTAGTAGTTGAGTACCACTGACAGTATCACTGACAGTATCACTGACCTAGGGCGTAGTAGTTGAGTATCACTGACAGTATCACTGACCTAGGGCGTAGTAGTTGAGTATCACTGACAGTATCACTGACCTAGGGCGTAGTAGTTGAGTATCACTGACAGTATCACTGACCTAGGGTGTAGTAGTTGAGTATCACTGACAGTATCACTGACCTAGGGTGTAGTAGTTGAGTATCACTGACAGTATCACTGACCTAGGGTGTAGTAGTTGAGTATCACTGACAGTATCACTGACCTAGGGTGTAGTAGTTGAGTATCACTGACAATATCACTGACCTAGGGCGTAGTAGTTGAGTATCACTGACAGTATCACTGACCTAGGGTGTAGTAGTTGAGTATCACTGACAGTATCACTGACCTAGGGCGTAGTAGTTGAGTATCACTGACAGTATCACTGACCTAGGGTGTAGTAGTTGAGTATCACTGACAATATCACTGACCTAGGGTGTAGTAGTTGAGTATCACTGACAGTATCACTGACCTAGGGTGTAGTAGTTGAGTACCACTGACAGTATCACTGACCTAGGGTGTAGTAGTTGAGTATCACTGACAGTATCACTGACCTAGGGTGTAGTAGTTGAGTATCACTGACAGTATCACTGACCTAGGGTGTAGTAGTTGAGTATCACTGACAGTATCACTGACCTAGAGCGTAGTAGTTGAGTATCACTGACAGTATCACTGACCTAGAGCGTAGTAGGTTATCCTCAGCGGCAGGGCCAGGGTGAAGAGGACGTCGGAGGCGGCCAGGTTGGCAGAGTAGAGCGTGGTAGAGTTGATCTGGGCCAGGTTGGGTCTGATGATGTGTAGTGCCAGGGCGTTACCTAGGAGGCCGAGTATAAAGACCAGGGTGTAGTGGAGAGACATGAGGACGCGGGCGACGGGCCGGTGGTCGTACAGGTTGGTGCAGAACAGGGGGGAGGTGGTGTTGGAGTGAAGGTTCAGGGTGGAGTTCACACCCTCAGACCACGACATGATGGTTAGTAACAGGAAGTGTAAAATCTGAAGCACAGCAAATAAGGGTTTGGGTGAAGATAGGCGTACCTCGCAAGATTGAGGACACTTGCAGTAGTTTTAAAATCAACTAACCAAATCAGAACAATGCTCCATTTGTCACACATCATTTGGTCTGTAACACTTATGAACACATGCAATAATTGCAAACCAAAATATACCCACAATTTGTGGGGTAAATTCACTTTCCTGTGAAAAAGATCTACGCTCATACTTGTGTAAACTACATACTGTATAATACTGTATCATACCTGTGTAAACTACATACCGTATCACACTATCATACAGTGCCTTGCAAAAGTATTCATCCCCCTTGGTGTTTTTCCTATTTTGTTGCATTACAACCTGTAATTTAAATTGATTTTTATTTGGATTTCATGTAATGAACATACACAAAATAGTCCAAATTGGTGAAGTGAAATAAAAATAATTACTTGTTTAAAAAAAGTATAGAAAATAAATAACGGAAAAGTGATGCGTGCATATGTATTCACCCCCTTTGCTATGAAGCCCCTAAATAAGATCTGGTGCAACCAATTACCTTCAGAAGTCACATAATTAGTTAAAGTCCACCTGTGCGCAATCTAAGTGTCACATGACCTGTATATGTCACATGATCTCAGTATATATACACCTGTTCTGAAAGGCCCCAGAGTCTGCAACACCACTAAGCAAGGGGCACCATCAAGCAAGCGGCACCATGAAGACCAAGGAGCTCTCCAAACAGGTCAGGGACAAAGTTGTGGAGAAGTACAGATCAGGGTTGGGTTATAAAAAAATATCCGAAACTTTGAACATCCCACGGAGCACCGTTAAATCCATAATTAAAAAATGGAAAGATTATGGCACCACAACAAACCTTCCAAGAGAGGGCCGCCCACCAAAACGCACGGACCAGGCAAGGAGGGCATTAATCAGAGGCAACAAATAGACCAAAGATAACTCTGAAGGAGCTGCAAAGCTCCACAGCGGAGATTGGAGTATCTGTCCATAGGTCCACTTTAAGCCGTACACTCCACAGAGCTGGGCTTTACGGAAGAGTGGCCAAAAAAAGCCATTGCTTAAAGAAAAAAAATAAGCAAACACGTTTGGTGTTCACCAAAAGGCATGTGGGAGACTCCCCAAACATATGGAAGAAGGTACTCTGGTCAGATGAGACAAAAATTGAGCTTTTTGGCCATCAAGGAAAACGCTATGTCTGGCGCAAACCCAACACCTCTCATCACCCTGAGAACACCATCCCCACAGTGAAGCATGGTGGTGGCAGCATCATGCTGTGGGGATGTTATTCATCGGCAGGGACTGGGAAACTGGTCAGAATTGAAGGAATGATGGATGGTGCTAAATACAGGGAAATTCTTGAGGGAAACCTGTTTGTCTTCCAGAGATTTGAGACTCGGACGAAGGTTCACCTTCCAGCAGGACAATGACCCTAAGCATACTGCTAAAGCAACACTCGAGTGGTTTAAGGGGAAACATTTAAATGTCTTGGAATGGCCTAGTCAAAGCCCAGACCTCAATCCAATTGAGAATCTGTGGTATGACTTAAAGATTGCTGTACACCAGCGGAACCCATCCAACTTGAAGGAGTTGGAGCAGTTTTGCCTTGAAGAATGGGAAAAAGTCTGAGTGGCTAGATGTGCCAAGCTTATAGAGACATACCCCAAGAGACTTGCAGCTGTAATTGCTGCAAAAGGTGGCTCTACAAAGTATTGACTTTGGGGGGGGGGGGGGTGAATAGTTATGAACGCTCAAGTTTTTTTTTGTCTTATTTCTTGTTTGTTTCTATCTATCTCTATCAAACCTCTCTGAGCAGATCTAACAGTCTCTATTTCTGATAGAGACTTAGAGGAAGTAACAGTGAATCCTTATCGACTAGCAGCTAACCTCAGAGCCCTCCCATTACGTTCCCACACACAAGGACACGCACGGTCCCCCACACACACGGTCCCCCATACCTGTATAAACTACATACTGTATCATACCTGTATAAACGACATACTGTATCATACCTGTGTAAACTACATACTGTATTATACTGTACTCACCAGATGGAAGAGCTCTTAATCTTCACTCCTCGGTTATGTTTCAGAAGAGCGGTTGGTCACCTATGCATTGAACAGACTCCAGGACCATGTATGAGGTCAGCCACAGAATTAAACTGAACAAGTATCAGATATATTTCCCTATTGCGTCAGCCACCTCAGTCAGCCACGGCCGACTATGCAGAAGTGTGCAGCTTCTGCCACAGCCAGTACCCAAAGTATACTGTTATCATTTCCTGCACAGCAACCAACCCCTCCCTACATTTACTCTGTGTGTGTGAATAATAGAAACAAGAGGAAAGAGGAGGAAGGGTATTGGCCCCTTCATAACTAGGTTCTGGGAATGACCAGGGACCCCATGGTATGATAGTATCACCATACTTAGGAGCCGATTTTAAATATGTATTGAGATTCTTACGATTCTAAATGTATTATGATTTGATGCTGTGATTTTTAATGCCGAACGATGTTCCAATCATATTTCTCACCATATGTCTGCTGCAGAGGGACAAGAGTGAGCCATGAGAAAAGGAGTTTTGATCAGTCATGGAAATAAAAGTACTGAAAACAAATTGGCTCCCTATTTAAAAAGAAGATGGAGAACAAGCTATGAAGGGAAAATACTGGAGTTTTGGTGCAGGTACTGCCAACTAGTGCAAAAATTAAATGTAACTGTATTGATGTTTTTACCCCCATCTCTACCGTCATGATCCTCATTCTGACCCTTCAAATGTAGTTCATTAGAAATGAATCTAATCTCTACTTTAATACGAACTGTATTCATATCCTCAGGCTCTCACTATCACTATAAGTGGCGTGTGTGCGTGTGTGTACTTTAATGTGTTTTAGTGTCAAACATGGCCCGTATCAGATATGGCTCACAGTATCAGATATGGCTCACAGTATCAGATATGGCTCACAGTATCAGATATGGCTCACAGTATCAGATATGGCTCATCCTGTGATGCTCATCTCCATTCTGTGTGTGTGGGGGACCGTGCGTGTCCTTGTGTGTAGGGGACCGTGTGTGTCCTTGTGTGTGGGGGACCGTGTGTGTTCCTGTGTGTGGGGGACCGTGTGTGTCCTTCTGTGTGGGGGACCGTGTGTGTCCTTGTGTGTGGGGGACCGTGTGTGTCCTTGTGTGTGGGGGACCGTGTGTGTCCTTGTGTGTGGGGGACCGTGTGTGTTCCTGTGTGTGGGGGACCGTGTGTGTCCTTGTGTGTGGGGGACCGTGTGTGTCCTTGTGTGTGGGGGACCGTGTGTGTCCTTGTGTGTGGGGGACCGTGTGTGTGGGGGACCATGTGTGTCCGTGTGTGTGGGGGACCGTGTGTGTGGGGGTCCGTGCATGTCCTTGTGTGTGGGGGACAGTGCGTGTCCTTGTGTGTGGGGGACCGTGTGTGTGGGGGACCGTGCGTGTCCTTGTGTGTGGGGGACCGTGTGTGTGGGGGACCGTGTGTGTGGGGGACCGTGCGTGTCCTTGTGTGTGGGGGACAGTGCGTGTCCTTGTGTGTGGGGGACCGTGTGTGTGGGGGACCGTGCGTGTCCTTGTGTGTGGGGGACCGTGCGTGTCCTTGTGTGTGGGAACGTAATGGGAGGGCTCTGAGGTTAGCTGCTAGTCGTTAAGGATTCACTGTTACTTCCTCTAAGTCTCTTTCAGAAATAGAGACTTTACATTATATCTGCTCAGAGAGGTTTGGTTTATGTGAACAGAACATTGTTTTAACCATCTCTCCCTCTCTCCTCCCCCCTCCAGGCTAGGACCAGTGTTCGGCCTGTTTGTACCTTTCTACTCCTCCATCCCCAAAGTTCCAGTCACTCAACTCCTGGGTCAGATCTCCATAACTAACAAGTCCTTGGTTTACATTGTAGGCCTGCAGGTATGTGGAGCTACATAGTGTTGATCATGGTGGGGGTCCGTGTTAGTCCAGTGGTTAATATGTCTCTGTGTTGTGTTTCAGCTCCTAACCTCCAGTCCATACATGTGGCTCGTTGCTCTTAGTGGACTGGTGAGTTCAAACCACACTGATCCTGTTGCATAGCAACCAGTATTACCCAACCATTATCTCAACCACAATCGCTTCTTCAGAAATCCTAAATACACACGCAACACACGCAACTCCACACATCTGAACCACATAGTGTGTTTGTTGCACTTAGATCTCTGGGAAGCTGTACCACAGTAATGCTCTGAGGGTGCAGCGGCTTCTCTTCGTGCCCCGGTGGCTGTCCCGTGTAGGGGCCTTCCTCCTAGAGCCCCTGTTCTCCGGGCTCCTGCCCCCCAATGACACCCCCCTGGGCATGGGGGCTACGCTGGACATCCAGAGACAGCAGAGAATGGACCTCCATGATCAACAGATGCTGCTGGCCCAGTTCAACCAGGCTAGGAGGAACCACAGACCGCCACAGGTATGGGCTGCAGATGTACACACACACAGCTACATAAAAACACCCTAATAGTTAAGCTGTGGGTGTTCAAGACAACTTGGAAAACAATGACCAGTGTTCATTCGATCAACGTCCTATTTCTCCTGACTAAATCTATGATGATAACGAGATGCCCCGAAAAATACGATAACTATTACAAATAGACATTCCATTATACATGACCCGCCTTCTGATCTGTTTTGGCCAATCAGAAGCATGCATGCCTTTGCAGAATATTTAATGCAGTCCTCTCATTGGCAGAATGAACGTCCTTCATTTGCGCAGGCTACTTGAGCTCATAGCCCTGCCTGCCTTTCCAACACACACATCTCCCGGCGGTCACTCTCTTCTGAACTGATGTGCAGGCAGGGCTCTTCTAAATTGTAAATGACCTTTATTCTGTACAGAAACAATAATGTTCATATTGGCCATTTTTGCATTGATCACATCCGAAGCTATATTTTGCTCCAACTTCTCCGACCTGAAGATCACTGACATCATGATTTTTCCTTGGCTGAGATCGTTATTTTTTTGAGTTCCCAGTTGTCTTGAACACACCATGATTGTCCCCTCTCTGTCCTTCCAAGGATGGCCTAATGAACTGGAACAGATTTTTCCCCTCGCTGAGACACAGGGGACAGAACCTTGCCCCAGAGCCACAACCACACCCCTCTCCACAGCAGCCACACCCCTCTCCACAGCAGCCACACCCCTCTCCACCGCTGCAGCCACATCCCTCTCCACAGCAGCCACACCCCACTCCACAGCAGCTCCACCCCACAGCTCCACCACTGCAGCTGGCGCCCACGGCTCCTCCCTTGGACAACACTCCTGTAGCCGAAGAACAGGTGAGCACTGTGTGTGTGTGTGTTTCTGCTCTTCTTTACCAGTTTCGTGTTAGCATTTCTCTGACGTTCCTGTGTGTTTATTTCTGTTTCCCTAGGTTGCCAGATTGATGGAGATGGGTTTCTCCAGAATAGATGCTCAGGATGCCCTCAGAGCGTCCAACAACGACATCAATGTGGCAACCAACTTTCTGCTGCAGCATTTAGGGTAGGGAGGAGTTGGAAAGATGTAGAACCTGAGAGAGGGAAGAGGGGACAGAATGTGGTCTTGGTCCGACCCAGTGAGCTGGGCCCTGGGGTTGGAGGTCAGGGTGACTGGGCTGCTCTGGAACTCCACAGGACTACACAGAGATTAACTCAACACAGACTACACAGTTACTAGGAGGAAAGGAGAGAGGAGGACATTGGAATGCTGCTGCTGCTGTTTTCCACCGTGTTTCCTGAAGGGTGAAGAGGGCTGTCCACAGTGCTTCCTGGTAGTGGGTGCTCAGCCCTGTTCCAGATACTCTGGATACTCTGTCCTGTCACCGTGCTGCTGAGGGACAGAAGATGGAGGATCAGAAGGCTGCTATTCTCAGGGTTTGTTGCATCTAGTGTCTTCTCTATACTCTGGTTCATTAAGGCTTCCTCCACCTCACACACACCATCGCCCAGAAAACATACACGCACACACATGCTCGCCAGTCCCTCAAGGTTTTCTTTTGCATCATTTGTCCATGGACAGTGATTACAGGAGTTTGTTTGATGACTTCTGCAAACACTCAGAATCAGAATTAATCTGAAGTCTTAAAGGGGTTTGAAATGAGGAGAATATACTAAATGATTTATGGAAACTGTCAATCTTGTATTCTCAATGAAAAACGTGTGCACATGTAATACTGAGTGTATGGCTTGTATGTATAGCTGCTCAGTGGCTACATTCTGGTTAACCACACTGTGGAATAAAATCATGCTGACAAGATATTAATGATGAAAATTACTGTTTCACAAGTTTTTTTTTCACAAAATCATTGAGGACATAACACTTTATTTATTGCATTCTTATTTACTTTTTGGTTTATGTGACTGACTGTATAAACTGAGGTGTGCTTGTTGTTTGGTTAACCTATGCCAGTGTGTGTTATTACGCGACAGATGACAAATTAACAAGATCCGCTTCCAACCACTGAAATATATGCAATGCACTCTGCTCTGCTGTGGTAACAGTGCTGTCCATACAGCGCTATAACAGTATAATGTTCAATGAATAAACCTACCTCTCACCTTCAGACGCTTTTCTGATTTTGTGCTTTATTTCACAGCATTACTCGTATTACATATTAATGCAATTAAATGTACCTTGATGCTTTTGAATGACTGCACTGACGAACATGGCAAATAATAGTTCCAGTTTTGAGAGATCAGTGTTACACCGCCATCTCCAGGTCATTGTTGGAAAAGGCACTTAATGCCAGAGCCTAAATTGTAAGGCGCTCTGCTTTTTGCTATGTTTGTTTCTCAGCGGAATGATAAAACATGACAAGGCCGTTTTTATTCTCAACTTGTATCGGACAATATGTCTTATATTCAACACAAAGTGCTATTCTTTCAACAACAGCCGAGACAATTTTACCTCCAGAGTCCCATAATCCTCCACTGAAGAAAACATCCATGTAGACGCAGATGACGTGTCTGCTCTGTCGCTGCAGAAAAAGTATCTAGGTTAGATAGCTACGAAGGAAGACCGATACCAGCTAGCTAACGTTAGCTACCTTATGTCAACTGTCCTACCTAGTAAATTCAAATGCCAGCTAACCTGTCACCCCCTGTGTAGACAGATATTAACGTTACTCCAAGAAACGTTTAGCTAACTAGGTTCGTCGAGAGAAGAGGAAAATGTGCGCCCTGCACAGAGCGAGAGGCTCTGTTTTGGTGATCTTCCTTCTGCTACACAGCGCTACAAGTTTCTATCTTCCGGGTCTGGCCCCTGTTAGTTTTTGTGAACCAGGACAAGCTGGGAAAGAGAATGAAGTACCGGACTGTAAGGTAGTTAGATCTAAAATACACAGGGCCTTGTGTTAAGCTTGTAGAATGAAACCGTCGGCGCTATCTTCCTTCTAAATATCAACTGGCCCGCTGGCAAGTAAAGCTAACTACCAGTTAACTTGCTAGCTAGCTGTTAACGTTAGCATTCTGAAACTCCTTGGAAGGGGTCAAAATAGCTTGCTGTTTTAGCTATCCAGCTTCAACGGTAACCGTCATAATGATGAATAGCTAGGTATTATAATCTAAATGTAGCTAGCTAGTTAGAACCAGTGTTGTTGGCATGGCTAGCCAGCCAACTAGTCATAGTAGCTATCCGTATTGCATATTGGTCGCTAGCAAGCTAGCTAGCTAATTAGCACCCCCTACGAGCTAGTTGGGCTACTACTTGTGAGACAACTGCTTAACTTGTGTTGTAGATGGCTAATTAGTTAATCCATACTTTTGATCAGAAGTTACTTGTCATTAAAATGTATAAATATGTCCCAAATTCCATATTATCCTAATCTAAAAGAGAGCTGTCAACTGCATGAGTTGTTCTTTGAGGAAGGCATGCACTAACAGGGCCTGAACAACTAGTAAGAATCAATTCCAGTGCAGAACAGGACATAAAAAAAATCCTGTAAAGTTATGTAGCCCTCCTCCTCCCTCCCGTCTCAGATCTCTAGTCATTAGCCTAGTTGGCCCTGGGGGGAAATGAATGCCTTGGAGAAAAAACAGCTGTAAGGTGTGCGGTATTGTAGATGTTGTTGCAGATTTTGTCGTCTACCATTTTGAGAAAATAATAACTGCTTTTGATTGTTTTGCAGTCGACCATCGAGATATTTGTGAACAGATTGGATTCTGTGGAGTCTGTCTTGCCCTATGAATACACTGCGTAAGTACATCAGGAACAACAACGTCTTATCTGTGTCTCAGTCTTGCTGCAGAAGGCTATGGGTTCGGTGCTATTGGACAATGTTCTTATTGTGTAGATGCAGACTTAGTGTATGGGGGGGATATAGGGGGGGGATATAGTGCGTGTTCCAAATGGCACACTACTCCCTATATAGTGCACTACTTTTGACCAGCGTCCTATGGGCCCTGGTCAAAAGTAGTGCACTGTGTAAGGAATAGGGTGCCATTTGGGATACGGACATGGGTTAGGAACATGGTGAAGTCAGCCAGGTAGGACTAGGCGCAAAGGTTCACTAGTGGAACTGTCTGATAGACTAGACATGCATGTCATATCAGCATCTCTCTGTCACTCACCATCCTCTCTTGACTCTTTCTACTGCTCGTTCACTTTATAGCAGCTCCAGCGATATCCAATGGAGACTGGCATGTAATGGTCTAGGAATTATGAGGCCCGTAGACGATATTAATACTATATTGCAGTGCTTAACTTGGGCAGGAGCTCACCGGAGCTGTGTACCAGCACCTCAATATTTCTACTGCTTGAGTTCCTGCACCTCTTATAGAATATTAGCACAAAAGTATTGTGGAGCTCCTGCACCTAAATACAAACAGTACCAGCACCTATTTCAGTCCAAGTCGAGCACTGCTCTATTGCAGTAGGACTGCTTCAACAAAATGGCTGCCTTATGTTTAAGATTAGCTGAATCATGTTTTGGAGAGATATACTCAATAGAAGATATAGATATTGGCTTTAGTCAAAGAAACAGACCACCTAAAACCAGTTTCAGGGCTTACTCTGGATCTGAAAACTCCAATGGCATTAAATCGAAGATGGGATACTTTGATAACGATAGCTTCTTAGTGTTGTTGTGTGACATCTGAATTACTTTATTTATTTTTAACCTGAGATAAATGTGATACTAGAGGCCTGAGCATGCTAAGCCACAGGAGCTGTTCTGTCACGCCGTTAGAGGACTTATAGGTAGTCGACACTAATGGCCCTTTTCCACTGAGGGGTTGTGGAGATGGTCAGGGGACTGTAATTGAAGTGACATCGCAGTGTTAAGTGTGCGTGAGAAATGTGACCTTTTAATGTTAGCTTGCTGTGTGACTGAGAAAAGAGCGAGAGGATGGGTTGTTGTTGAAATAGAATTATGGGTATTAGAGAAAAAGGATCAGCAACGGATGGTTTAAAAATAGGAAGACGAACCGGAGTATAAATCATATGTTGTGTTAATGTTTGTGTCTTGTTGTTGTGGGAACTCTCAGGGCATGTTCATCTTGTTATGGGCTGTGTTGGTGTTGCTGAAACAGAACGTTTGTCTAATCCCTGTTTTTCTCCTTGTATTCCTCAGGTTTGATTTCTGCACTATCGACTCCGAGAAGCGCCCGTCTGAGAATTTGGGTCAGGTTTTGTTCGGCGAGAGAATTGAGCCCTCTCCCTACAAGGTGGGTGATGTACAGTGTGTACACACACACACACACACACACACACACACACACACACACACACACACTGTTTAATATCCTGTTGGTATTACATTTCAAATCTCATTACAATGTTCTGCACCTTCATACCTAACCCTGAATGAACGACTCCCCCTTCGCTGTGGTGTGTGCAGTCTGTACCTACATCCTAAATCAGGGATGGGCAACTGATGTGGCTGGTGGCCACAAAATAAATCAGAACTCATCATGAGGTGCCGCAGTTGCTCGCAGGTCTGCGTACCCACATCCATACCAACCCCGGATAACAAGTTTAGATAGCTTGCCGCAAAACTAACTTAGCAATCTAAAATATGTTCGCTGACATGGGCTGATTGGCTGACCATCACTGAGTGACATAACAAGAGAGAAACTGCTGATGCACAACCAAATTTGAAATTGCACCTTGTGTATTCTACTGTTCTAACTCGTAACAGTAAGTTGAGACCCCGACTGAGTTCCTAAAAACTGATCCGACGACCATCCCTTCCCTGTTCTAAATCATTGTATTGTCTGTGTGTTGAAGCTTGAGTTCATGAAGAAGGAAGAATGTAAGCCAGTGTGTACTAAATCGTACGACACCAACAAGCCAGAAGACAAAGCCCACCTGGACTTTCTGAAGAAAGGCATGCTGCTCAACTACCAGCACCACTGGTAAGATATTCATACTGCTAACTACCAGCACCACTGGTAAGATATTCATACTGCTAACTACCACGCCACAGGTAAGATATTCATACTGCTAACTACCACGCCACTGGTAAGATATTCATACTGCTAACTACCAGCACCACTGGTAAGCTATTCATACTGCTCAACTACCAGCACCACTGGTAATATATTCATACTGCTAACTACCAGCACCACTGGTAAGATATTCATACTGCTAACTACCAGCACCACTGGTAAGATATTCGTACAGCTAACTACCACGCCACTGGTAAGATATTCATACTGCTAACTACCAGCACCACTGGTAAGATATTCATACTGCTAACTACCAGCACCGCTGGTAAGATATTCATACTGCTAACTACCACACCACTGGTAAGAGACCCATTATTCGTCTTGTGAAACAGACTCAGATCTCCTTTTCCTCTGAATTGAGATGGGAACACACATTTCCCATAAATGAAGTCTAGAGTTCACAAGATGGGATTGAACCCCGACTTCAGACACCTGCACTGACTCATGTGCCACTAGGTGGCGAGCTTGGCTTGTATTGTCCTCTGACCCCAAGGACACCACTGACCCAATCCCAAAGTTAGGCACTTGTGGAGATCTGAGAGGATGTGATTGGTATAGGCCAGGGGTAGGCAACTAGATTCAGCCACAGACTGATTGTTGTCGGAGAGGATGGTCGGGGGGCCAGAACATAATTATAATAATTTATACACTGCAAATTGACCATAACTAAGCCCAAAAATAGATTGTATTTGAAAATAAAATCCAGTGTCTACTTCCTCTCCTGTAGGATAGTGGACAACATGCTTTAACCCTGTGTCTACCTCCTCTCCTGTGGGATATTGGACAACATGCTTTAACCCTGTGTCTACCTCCTCTCCTGTAGGATAGTGGACAACATGCTTTAACCCTGTGTCTACCTCCTCTCCTGTAGGATAGTGGACAACATGCTTTAACCCTGTGTCTACCTCCTCTCCTGTAGGATAGTGGACAACATGCTTTAACCCTGTGTCTACCTCCTCTCCTGTAGGATAGTGGACAACATGCTTTAACCCTGTGTCTACCTCCTCTCCTGTAGGATAGTGGACAACATGCTTTAACCCTGTGTCTACCTCCTCTCCTGTAGGATAGTGGACAACATGCTTTAACCCTGTGTCTACCTCCTCTCCTGTAGGATAGTGGACAACATGCTTTAACCCTGTGTCTACCTCCTCTCCTGTAGGATAGTGGACAACATGCTTTAACCCTGTGTCTACCTCCTCTCCTGTAGGATAGTGGACAACATGCTTTAACCCTGTGTCTACCTCCTCTCCTGTAGGATAGTGGACAACATGCTTTAACCCTGTGTCTACCTCCTCTCCTGTAGGATAGTGGACAACATGCTTTAACCCTGTGTCTACCTCCTCTCCTGTAGGATAGTGGACAACATGCTTTAACCCTGTGTCTACCTCCTCTCCTGTAGGATAGTGGACAACATGCTTTAACCCTGTGTCTACCTCCTCTCCTGTAGGATAGTGGACAACATGCTTTAACCCTGTGTCTACCTCCTCTCCTGTAGGATAGTGGACAACATGCTTTAACCCTGTGTCTACCTCCTCTCCTGTAGGATAGTGGACAACATGCTTTAACCCTGTGTCTACCTCCTCTCCTGTAGGATAGTGGACAACATGCTTTAACCCTGTGTCTACCTCCTCTCCTGTAGGATAGTGGACAACATGCTTTAACCCTGTGTCTACCTCCTCTCCTGTAGGATAGTGGACAACATGCTTTAACCCTGTGTCTACCTCCTCTCCTGTAGGATAGTGGACAACATGCTTTAACCCTGTGTCTACCTCCTCTCCTGTAGGATAGTGGACAACATGCTTTAACCCTGTGTCTACCTCCTCTCCTGTAGGATAGTGGACAACATGCTTTAACCCTGTGTCTACCTCCTCTCCTGTAGGATAGTGGACAACATGCTTTAACCCTGTGTCTACCTCCTCTCCTGTAGTATAGTGGACAACATGCTTTAACCCTGTGTCTACCTCCTCTCCTGTAGGATAGTGGACAACATGCTTTAACCCTGTGTCTACCTCCTCTCCTGTAGGATAGTGGACAACATGCTTTAACCCTGTGTCTACCTCCTCTCCTGTAGGATAGTGGACAACATGCTTTAACCCTGTGTCTACCTCCTCTCCTGTAGGATAGTGGACAACATGCTTTAACCCTGTGTCTACCTCCTCTCCCCTGTAGGATAGTGGACAACATGCTTTAACCCTGTGTCTACCTCCTCTCCTGTAGGATAGTGGACAACATGCCAGTGACCTGGTGTTATGATGTGGAGGATGGACAGAAGTTCTGTAACCCAGGGTTCCCCATCGGCTGCTACGTCACAGAGGCAGGACGACCCAAAGACGCCTGTGTTGTCAATGTGAGTCAATTCATATCCTGTGTTGTCAATGTGAGTCAATTCATATATTGTGTTGTCAATGTGAGTCAATTCATATCTTGTGTTGTCAATGTGAGTCAATTCATATCATGTGTGTGGAGGTCAGGCCTCTGAGTTGGGCAATTTGTTGTCAGTTGAACTTTTTGCTAGATAGACATAACACATTAAAATACTTGTAATAAGACATTATAAAGGCTTATACATGCTTATAACACGTTACAAACAAGTTATAAAGCACATAACTGACTTTTTCCTCTCTCCAGTCTGACTTTAATGTCAAAGACACGTTCTACATCTTCAACCATGTGGACATCACCATCCACTACCATGTGGTGGAGCACGAGGCTGCCGGGGCGAGACTGGTTGCTGCCAAGATGGAGCCCAAGAGGTAGGAGGACAACCGGTCGGTCACTTAGGGGCCAATCTGGCACTTAGTCACGCATTGATGTCAAATTAGAATTAACCCCTTAGGGTTATCTAGTTCTTATCAAATCATTCTTCATTTCTCAAGTCTCCATAAATTGTTCCTTCTTAGCTAATGTGTTCTTCTACTCAAAGTAATGATTTCTCTCTTTAATACATAAAGTATTTATTTATTTATTTTGACTTAACTTATTCAGAGATTTTCATTGTTCCCCTCTCTTCCCCCTCCCTCCTCTCCTCTCTTCCTCCTCTCCTCCCCTCCTCCCCCTCTCCTCTCTTCCTCCTCCTCCTCCCCCTCTCCAAAGCTATAAACACACCAAAGTGGAGTCCCCTGACTGTACAGGAGGCCCCATGTACCTGAACAACAAGTTCAGTGGAGAGCTGAAGATTGGCTACACCTACTCTGTCCAGTTTGTGGTATGTTTCTTAACCCCATGGAAGTGGGAATGCCTCTGTTTGTGTGTGACACCAGGTTCAATCCCTGGTTTCCTACGTGCCATAACGCCGGTTAGCCCACTGAGCTAAAGCCTAGACATAAGAAGCTTGGGGATCTAATGAAAGTCGTCAGGTCTCAGGAGAGGTTAGTCATGCCCTCTGTGCAGACGGTGTAATGTAAATGCTGTGGTTGCATCTGTAGGAGGACAAGCACATCAGATGGGCGTCACGTTGGGACTACATTCTGGAGTCCATGCCCCACACCAACATTCAGTGGTTCAGGTGACACGCACTCACACACGCACACGCACACACACACACACACACACCTTCTATCTCTAACCCATTGTGTATTGTCTTGTTCCCCAGCATCATGAACTCTCTGGTGATCGTTCTGTTCCTTTCTGGCATGGTGGCCATGATCATGTTGAGGACTCTACATAAAGACATTGCCAGATACAACCAGATGGACTCTGTGGTGAGTCTGGTGAATCCTCCATAATAATACAGCTGATATATTTAAGTCCCAGTCCACCATGTTGATTTGTGGGAGGTGTCACATATGAGGGCTCTTTCTGTGTGACACTGGCAAGGGTTGTCCAGTGCACACAGACAGACACACACACACGTCCCTGATGAGGAGTGACAGGGCGGTGGTCTGGTCTCCTTGGTCTACTGATCCGGTACAGACACACACAGACAGAACATGACCCCAACAACTGGAGCTCCAAGCTCTGATTGGCTCTTTGTACTGAGGCCAGCCAGCTGGTGGAGGCTTTGGTTATGACCTTGGAGTGTGTGTGTGACCTTGTGTCCTCTCCTCTATCCATCTCTCCTCTCCTCTATCCATCTCTCCTCTCTATCCATCTCTCCTCTCCTCGCCCATCTCTCCTCTCCTCTCCCATCTCTCCTCTCCTCTCCTCTATCCATCTCTCCTCTCCTCTATCCATCTCTCCTCTCCTCTATCCATCTCTCCTCTCCTCTATCCATCTCTCCTCTCCTCTCCTCTATCCATCTCTCCTCTCCTCTCCCATCTCTCCTCTCCTCTATCCATCTCTCCTCTCCTCTATCCATCTCTCCTCTCCTCTATCCATCTCTCCTCTTCTCTATCCATCTCTCCTCTCCTCTCCTCTATCCATCTCTCCTCTCCTCTATCCATCTCTCCTCTCCTCTATCCATCTCTTCTCTCCTCTATCCATCTCTCCTCTCCTCTATCCATCTCTCCTCTCCCACCTCTCCTCTCCTCTCCCATCTCTCCTCTCCCATCTCTCCTCTCCTCTCCCATCTCTCCTCTCCTCTATCCATCTCTCCTCTCCTCTATCCATCTCTCCTCTCCTCTATCCATCTCTCCTCTCCTCTATCCATCTCTCCTCTCCTCTATCCATCTCTCCTCTCCTCTATCCATCTCTCATCTCCTCTATCCATCTCTCCTCTCCTCTATCCATCTCTCATCTCCACTATCCATCTCTTCTCTCCTCTATCCATCTCTTCTCTCCTCTATCCATCTCTCCTCTCCTCTCCCATCTCTCCTCTCCTCTATCCATCTCTCCTCTCCTCTATCCATCTCTCCTCTCCTCTATCCATCTCTCCTCTCCTCTATCCATCTCTCCTCTCCTCTATCCATCTCTTCTCTCCTCTATCATCTCTCCTCTCCTCTCCCATCTCTCCTCTATCCATCTCTCCTCTCCCATCTCTCCTCTCCTCTCCCATCTCTCCTCTCCTCTATCCATCTCTCCTCTCCTCTCCTCTCCCATCTCTCCTCTCCTCTATCCATCTCTCCTCTCCTCTCCTCTATCCATCTCTCCTCTCCTCTATCCATCTCTCCTCTCCTCTATCCATCTCTCCTCTACCCTCCATTTCTCTATCTCCAGGAAAACTGACAGCAGATGTTCTCTAGGAGGGCTTGTGGGGGTCACTAGGGGTGACATGTATCTATATAACCCCCCCAGCACCCCTCTTACCCGACCCCCTCCCCTACAACATGTATTGTAGTCCCTGTCTGTCTGTGTCTCCGAGATCAAAGTCATTATTTCAGCAGCTCGGTCCCTTCAGCCCCTCCCCCTAGCGATCACACTCCCATCAGCCCCTCCTCCTAGTGATCAGACTGACAGGTAGCGTCACCGCGGCGACCAGCCTGCTCGTGTTCCAACCCTCTGAAGTCTATCACCGCTAATTGACATGGAGGCCAGTCTCATTTTTATTTTTATTTTTTTTGGAGGGAGCCCACTTCCTCATCTTCTCCCCCCTGTTATTTCCTGCTGGGTTACCCACTCACACCCTCCATGTCCTCATCATTTGGCCTGAACGTTCTTGCTGTTTGTAATGGTCTTTTTATAGTGAGAGATGTGGTGATAAAGATCTGTTGTTATTACATACGATAAATACACTTGAAACTGAAACAAACTGAAACTCTTGTCCACCTCTCCTCTCCTCCTCCCTCTCTTCTGGTCCTTTCAGGAGGATGCCCAGGAGGAATTTGGCTGGAAGCTGGTCCATGGAGATGTGTTCCGGCCTCCTAGGAAAGGCATGCTGCTCTCTGTCTTTCTGGGATCAGGAACTCAGATCTTCATCATGATTTTCGTCACTCTCAGTGAGTTCTAGAATCTGGACCACTGTGTTTCTGTCCACCTGTTGATGACTTGTTGACTGAGTTCTACACCTGTCCAGACCCTTTATTTGTCATTCACCAAAACCAAATTAGCAGGGTAGCATATGGTAGAGAGAAAGTAGTTAGTACTTAGTTACTTCTTCCCTGAAAGTAGGACTAGTGTTTTAAGTTGTTTAATGTATTCACTGACAGTAATCTTAGTTATTTAATGTATTAACAGACAGTCATCTTAATTATTGAATGTATTAACTGACAGTCATCTTAGTTATTTCATGTATTAACTGACAGTCATCTTAGTTATTTAATGTATTAACTGACAGTCATCTTAATTATTTAATCATTCAGCAGCAGCAAAGGACCAACACAATAATAACACACAGTTCAGTCAAAACAAATAGTATGTTGTTTATTTCTAATCCATATACATTGTGTTCCTCTTGTCCAGTCTTTGCCTGCCTGGGCTTCCTGTCCCCGGCTAACCGCGGTGCTCTGATGACGTGTGCCGTGGTGCTCTGGGTCCTACTGGGCACACCAGCTGGCTACGTAGCTGCCCGCTTCTACAAGTGTAAGTGAACATTGGGCCGAGTGGACAGGGTCACGACCCCAACTTGACCCTGAACAGTCGACCAGTCACGACCCATCTGGGCTGGAGGGTAGCTCGTTAGGCCCAATCAGTGTTAGCTGGGAGGGGGGGGGGCGGGGTCTGGGGGAGCGATAGTGGTCTCTGTGTCAGTTACTGGTTCAGTGATCTGTAGAGGCATGTAGCAGTAGGGGGTCCCCCCAATCCAACCCCAACCCTCCCTAGCAATACATGCTCTATGGCCTGAATCCTCCCTCCCTGCTGAAGGCTATATGCCTAAACACCTTGGAAGGAAAGGAAGATGTTTGAATTTTCAAGAGACGTCCATTGTTTTGTCTTCCAAGAGTTGCTGAATGTTTCTCTTCCGTCTGCTCTCTCTATGATGTCACAGCCTTTGGGGGTGAGAAATGGAAGACTAACGTCCTGCTGACTTGCTTCCTGTGTCCTGGGTGAGTATGACTTTACATTGGTTGATGAGGTCGACATTAGTTTGTGGTTACGGTCAGGAGTTTTTCCTGATTAAAACAACCTCTGGGCTCTATTTATGGTTTATGTTGATAGTCTTTGATAACCTCCTCCCAGGTTATATCTTCCTCTGTAATCTGTGTTCACGTTGGTTTGCAGCTCTCTGTTCTCCCTCCTCCCAGGGTTGGTAGTTGACTTCTATTGGTCTGTCTCTGTGTTCAGGGTTGTGTTCGCTGATTTCTTTGTGATGAATCTGATCCTGTGGGGAGAGGGCTCCTCTGCAGCCATGCCCTTTGGCACCCTGGTGGCCATCTTGGCACTGTGGTTCTGTATCTCTGTCCCCCTCACCTTCATAGGGGCCTACTTCGGCTTCAAGAAGACCGTGAGTACAAACACACCTCAGTATGTGAATACACTCTGTCACACACACACACAAGTCTGTGTGTATCACATACCTCTCATTCTCCTCCCCTCTCTCGTGTGCTTGGTGTATTTCAGGGGATTGAGCACCCTGTGCGGACCAATCAGATCCCTCGTCAGATCCCGGAGCAGTCGTTCTACACCAAGCCTCTCCCAGGGATCGTCATGGGGGGGATCCTCCCCTTCGGCTGCATCTTCATCCAGCTCTTCTTCATCCTCAACAGCATCTGGTGCGTCTCTCAGCTGAACTACCCTGCAGATGCTTTAGTTCTGTTTTGGGACTGCTACACCAGCAGCTTGTCATGAAGGCAGAATGAGGCCGTGAGGTGAAAGGTGAAAGGGAAGGGGCGAGGTTTGGGGAAGTGTGAACGGGGTTGAGTGACTAACTGACTATGGCTCTGTAGATTGTCTGGTGGTTGGAGTAAAGGAGAGGGCAGTGTGTTTTAAAGGTTGGCTAGTGGTTGGAGTAAAGGAGAGGGCAGTGTGTTTTAAAGGTTGGCTAGTGGTTGGAGTAAAGGAGAGGGCAGTGTGTTTTAAAGGTTGGCTAGTGGTTGGAGTAAAGGAGAGGGTAGTGTGTTTTAAAGGTTGGCTAGTGGTTGTAGTAAAGGAGAGGGCAGTGTGTTTTAAAGGTTGGCTAGTGGTTGGAGTAAAGGAGAGGGCAGTGTGTTTTAAAGGTTGGCTAGTGGTTGGAGTAAAGGAGAGGGCAGTGTGTTGTGTTTTAAAGGTTGGCTAGTGGTTGGAGTAAAGGAGAGGGCAGTGTGTTGTGTTTTAAAGGTTGGCTAGTGGTTGGAGTAAAGGAGAGGGCAGTGTGTTTTGAAGGGTTGTCTTTATGATGTATGGTTTTGTGTCCCACCAGGTCCCACCAGATGTACTACATGTTTGGTTTCCTGTTTCTGGTGTTCATCATCCTGGTAATCACCTGCTCTGAGGCCACCATCCTCCTCTGCTACTTCCACCTCTGTGCTGAGGTGAGACCACACACACCATCCTCCTCTGCTACTTCCACCTCTGTGCTGAGGTGAGACCACACACACCATCCTCCTCTGCTACTTCCACCTCTGTGCTGAGGTGAGACCACACACACCATCCTACTCTGATACTTCCACCTCTGTGCTGAGGTGAGACCACACACACCATCCTACTCTGCTACTTCCACCTCTGTGCTGAGGTGAGACCACACACACCATCCTACTCTGCTACTTCCTCCTGTGTGCTGAGGTGAGACCACACACACCATCCTACTCTGCTACTTCCACCTCTGTGCTGAGGTGAGACCACACACACCATCCTACTCTGATACTTCCTCCTGTGTGCTGAGGTAAGACCATCTGAGTATTTCCTGGTTGGGTCACGTGACCAATGGCAATAGTGCTCTTAATGATGAGGATGAAGGGACTGTTTCTCAAATCATCTTCCCTTGATTCCTCACAGCTTCTCTCCTTGAAAGAGAAGGTCCAAAACAAGGGACCTCGGACCTTCTTCTCCAGTTGAGAAGAAGGGGAGACATAGGATGAAAGGAATAGCAGAAAGTTTAATTAAGGGAGAGCTACGTTTCTTAATTGTCTCATTTCCATCAGGACTATCACTGGCAGTGGCATTCCATCCTGACCAGTGGTCTTGTCTTAGTGAAGATGTTATAAACACAGAGATATCTAACTGTTCTCTCTCTCTCCATCAGGACTATCACTGGCAGTGGCGTTCCATCCTGACCAGTGGTCTTGTCTTAGTGAAGATGTTATAAACACAGAGATATCTAACTGTTCTCTCTCTCTCTCCATCAGGACTATCACTGGCAGTGGCGTTCCTTCCTGACCAGTGGTTTCACGGCCGTCTACTTCCTGGTCTATGCCATCCACTACTTCTTCTCCAAGCTCCAGATCACAGGATTGGCTAGCACCATCCTCTACTTCGGTTACACCATGATCATGGCTCTCATCTTCTTCTTATTCACAGGTAGGTAGCGGGGGGGGGGGGGGGCATCATACTGTAGCTTGCCATGAAGAGTTTGGACCAGGTTGGAGGACAGAGGGTATCCTCATTAGTCCAGTTCAATGGACTGGACCAAATAGGAGCGTGCTTCCTCCAACCCTGCCCATCGTGCTGCCTGCCTGCCTGCCTGCCTGGGGTTTAGGTTGAGGTGCAGCTCTACTTGTTTTGCCTGCACTGACACACAGACTCAGTCGGATGGTGGGATTGACAAATCGCCTGTGGAAAATGTGATTTTCATGTTCTCTCTCTCTCTCTCTGTCTCAGGAACGATTGGATTCTTTGCCTGTTTCTGGTTCGTCACCAAGATCTATAGCGTAGTGAAGGTGGACTGAGTAGTTCACCAAACACCAAACCAATGGACTTTCCTCTTTTTTCTCTCCCACGCCACGCCTCCCCTCCCCCAAAACCCTCACCCTCCCCCCTCACCCTCCCTGGTCTGGGGGGACACTATTGTTACATTACACCCTGGTTGCGTCCCAAACGGCACCCTATTCAGCGCACTTCTTTTGACCAGGGCCCGCTGGTCTGAATAGGGAATAGGGTGCAGTTTGGAACAGAACCCTTGTCTACGTTACACCCTGTCTACTGTGTGGAAGACACATTTCAGTCAGAGCAGCGAGATGCCAGAGTCTTCCATTTCTCTCTGTGTGTGTGTGTGTGTGTACATTTATACAAATGTACTCTGAGTGCAGGAAATGAAACAACTGTTGGAAGTCCAGATCCTACAGCACATCAATGGAACATACATCCCTTATCTACCACTGAGAAATGCAATGGAAATAGGAAATCCAAAAATGTTGAAGGGTGACTATTTTTAATACATACTGCTACAGTTTTGCTAGTAGACCTACCGTTACAGGAAGTGGAGTTTCTGTCCATGAACCCACGTTGGGCGTACTAAGGTGGTTTTACGTTGTCATTCAAACTCTTAATAGTGTTGGACAATATGATTGTAAATAACTTTTTTTTTCTTCTAATGCTGACGAATGATTTGGGGTGGAAATAAGCTTAAAATGTGAAATGGTATTCCTCCTCTTACCCATGTTATGACAGAGGCTGGTGTAGTTTTGGAGTGTCTCCTCCTCTTACCCATGTTATGACAGAGGCTGGTGTAGTTTTGGAGTGTCTCCTCCTCTTACCCATGTTATGACAGAGGCTGGTGTAGTTTTGGAGTGTCTCCTCCTCTTACCCATGTTATGACAGAGGCTGGTGTAGTTTTGGAGTGTCTCCTCCTCTTACCCATGTTATGACAGAGGCTGGTGTAGTTTTGGAGTGTCTCCTCCTCTTACCCATGTTATGACAGAGGCTGGTGTAGTTTTGGAGTGTCTCCTCCTCTTACCCATGTTATGACAGAGGCTGGTGTAGTTTTGGAGTGTCTCCTCCTCTTACCCATGTTATGACAGAGGCTGGTGTAGTTTTGGAGTGTCTCCTCCTCTTACCCATGTTATGACAGAGGCTGGTGTAGTTTTGGAGTGTCTCCTCCTCTTACCCATGTTATGACAGAGGCTGGTGTAGTTTTGGAGTGTCTCCTCCTCTTACCCATGTTATGACAGAGGCTGGTGTAGTTTTGGAGTGTCCCAAATGGTACTCTAGTCTACACTACAAAAGTAGTGCACTATGTAGGGAATAGGGTGCAAATTGGGATGAAACTGTTTTCTCTGGGGATTGTTTATTTTATTTTGTATTATAAATGCTTGAGTATTAATCAACTGGTCTGTTATTTAACTTATATTCAAATTACATTTTTTCTGTCTTTTCTTTATTTTATTTTTGCCTCGAAGACCCTCGTGCCTCATCAGTAGTTCATTTTATTTGCAAAAAAACAACAGTTTGGGATTTTGTGAAAGGCATCGTTGATGTTGTGTCCCAAACAGCACCCAATTCCTTATTTAGTGCACTACCTTTGACCAGGTCGGGTCATGAGTAGGGCTCTACATGGGGAATAGGGTGCTGTTTGGGACATGATCCATCGATCAGTTATGTGGGGATCTGATACTTATATCCTTTCAGTGTAAATATACTGTCTTCATAAATTATACTAGTTTCATTAGTCTGACCGAGCGGCCGGGTACCTTCTCTCTTTCACTGGTTTGAAATGATGTAATTACCATCTGGGGAAAAAGAGAAATGGTAGAAAATGTAAAATAAAAAAACCTTTTCCTGTTGGAGTGTGTTTTCCTGTGTCTTAATAGCATAGTCAGTGTAAAGTATTGGACAACACAGTCAGGTGAGGTCGATACATTGAACCAGGACTGAGGCAAGGCCCTGCTGTGGTGCCCACTAAGCTCAGGATGGCCTAAAGGTCACATAAAGTCAAGACCTTCTTTTCGATTGGCTGACATTTGTGAGACGGGATCGACGGGGAAGTTCCCCCACAGAGCCAGAACAGAGCACCTCATGGCCGAGGGAGGCTTGGTCTACAGTGGTCACAGTGGTCAGTCTGGTTATAATGGTCACAGTGGTCAGTCTGGTTATAATGGTTACAGTGGTCAGTCTGGTTATAATGGTCAGGCTGGTTATAATGGTCACAGTGGTCAGGCTGGTTATAATGATCACAGTGGTCAGTCTGGTTCTAATGATCACAGTGGTCAGTCTGGTTATAATGGTTACAGTGGTCAGTCTAGTTATAATGGTTACAGTGGCCAGTCTGGTTATAATGGTCACAGTGGTCAGGCTGGTTATAATGATCAGTGGTCAGTCTGGTTACAGTGGTCAGTCTGGTTACAATGATCACAGTGGTCAGGCTGGTTATAATGGTCACAGTGGTCAGTCTGGTTATAATGGTTAGTCTGGTTATGATGGTCACAGTGGTCAGGCTGGTTATAATGATCACAGTGGTCAGTCTGGTTATAATGATCACAGTGGTCAGTCTGGTTATAATGGTTACAGTGGTCAGTCTCGTTATAATGGTCACAGTAGGCAGTCTGGTTTTAATGGTTACAGTGGTCAGTCTGGTTATAATGGTCACAGTGGTCAGTCTGGTTACAGTGGTCAGTCTGGTTATAACGGTTACAGTGGTCAGTCTCGTTATAATGGTCACAGTGGTCAGTCTGGTTATAATGGTTACAGTGGTCAGTCTCGTTATAATGGTCACAGTAGGCAGTCTGGTTTTAATGGTTACAGTGGTCAGTCTCGTTATAATGGTCACAGTGGTCAGTCTGGTTATAATGGTTACAGTGGTCAGTCTCGTTATAATGGTCACAGTAGGCAGTCTGGTTTTAATGGTTACAGTGGTCAGTCTGGTTATAATGGTCACAGTGGTCAGGCTGGTTATAATGGTCACAGTGGTCAGGCTGGTTATAATGGTCACAGTGGTCAGTCTGGTTATAATGGTCACAGTGGTCAGGCTGGTTATAATGATCACAGTGGTCAGTCTGGTTACAGTGGTCAGTCTGGTTATAATGATCACAGTGGTCAGTCTGGTTATAGTGGTCAGTCTGGTTATAATGGTCACAGTGGTCAGGCTGGTTATAATGGTCACAGTGGTCAGTCTGGTTATAATGGTCACAGTGGTCAGTCTGGTTATAATGGTTACAGTGGTCAGTCTGGTTATAATGATCACAGTGGTCAGTCTGGTTATAATGATCACAGTGGTCAGTCTGGTTACAGTGGTCAGTCTGGTTATAATGATCACAGTGGTCAGTCTGGTTATAATGGTCACAGTGGTCAGGCTGGTTATAATGGTCACAGTGGTCAGTCTGGTTATAATGGTCAAAGTGGTCAGTCTGGTTATAATGGTCACAGTGGTCAGTCTGGTTATAATGATCACAGTGGTCAGTCTGGTTATAATGGTCACAGTGGTCAGTCTGGTTATAATGGTCACAGTGGTCAGGCTGGTTATAATGGTCACAGTGGTCAGGCTGGTTATAATGGTCACAGTGGTCAGTCTGGTTATAATGATCACAGTGGTCAGGCTGGTTATAATGGTCACAGTGGTCAGTCTGGTTATAATGGTCACAGTGGTCAGGCTGGTTATAATGATCACAGTGGTCAGTCTGGTTATAATGATCACAGTGGTCAGTCTGGTTATAATGGTTACAGTGGTCAGTCTCGTTATAATGGTCACAGTAGGCAGTCTGGTTTTAATGGTTACAGTGGTCAGTCTGGTTATAATGGTCACAGTGGTCAGTCTGGTTACAGTGGTCAGTCTGGTTATAACGGTTACAGTGGTCAGTCTCGTTATAATGGTCACAGTGGTCAGTCTGGTTATAATGGTTACAGTGGTCAGTCTCGTTATAATGGTCACAGTAGGCAGTCTGGTTTTAATGGTTACAGTGGTCAGTCTCGTTATAATGGTCACAGTGGTCAGTCTGGTTATAATGGTTACAGTGGTCAGTCTCGTTATAATGGTCACAGTAGGCAGTCTGGTTTTAATGGTTACAGTGGTCAGTCTGGTTATAATGGTCACAGTGGTCAGGCTGGTTATAATGGTCACAGTGGTCAGGCTGGTTATAATGGTCACAGTGGTCAGTCTGGTTATAATGGTCACAGTGGTCAGGCTGGTTATAATGATCACAGTGGTCAGTCTGGTTACAGTGGTCAGTCTGGTTATAATGATCACAGTGGTCAGTCTGGTTATAGTGGTCAGTCTGGTTATAATGGTCACAGTGGTCAGGCTGGTTATAATGGTCACAGTGGTCAGTCTGGTTATAATGGTCACAGTGGTCAGTCTGGTTATAATGGTTACAGTGGTCAGTCTGGTTATAATGATCACAGTGGTCAGTCTGGTTATAATGATCACAGTGGTCAGTCTGGTTACAGTGGTCAGTCTGGTTATAATGATCACAGTGGTCAGTCTGGTTATAATGGTCACAGTGGTCAGGCTGGTTATAATGGTCACAGTGGTCAGTCTGGTTATAATGGTCAAAGTGGTCAGTCTGGTTATAATGGTCACAGTGGTCAGTCTGGTTATAATGATCACAGTGGTCAGTCTGGTTATAATGATCACAGTGGTCAGTCTGGTTATAATGGTCACAGTGGTCAGGCTGGTTATAATGGTCACAGTGGTCAGGCTGGTTATAATGGTCACAGTGGTCAGTCTGGTTATAATGATCACAGTGGTCAGGCTGGTTATAATGGTCACAGTGGTCAGTCTGGTTATAATGGTCACAGTGGTCAGGCTGGTTATAATGGTCACAGTGGTCAGTCTGGTTATAATGGTCACCGTGGTCAGTCTGGTTATAATGGTTACAGTGGTCAGGCTGGTTATAATGATCACAGTGATCAGTCTGGTTATAATAATCACAGTGGTCAGTCTGGTTACAGTGGTCAGTCTGGTTATAATGGTCACAGTGGTCAGTCTGGTTATTATGATCACAGTGGTCAGGCTGGTTATAATGGTCACAGTGGTCAGTCTGGTTATAATGGTCACAGTGGTCAGTCTGGTTATAATGGTCACAGTGGTCAGTCTGGTTATAATGGTCACAGTGGTCAGGCTGGTTATAATGGTTACAGTGGTCAGTCTGGTTATAATGATCACAGTGGTCAGGCTGGTTATAATGGTCACAGTGGTCAGTCTGGTTATAATGGTCACAGTGGTCAGGCTGGTTATAATGGTCACAGTGGTCAGTCTGGTTATAATGGTTACAGTGGTCAGGCTGGTTATAATGGTTACAGTGGTCAGTCTGGTTATAATGGTCACAGTGGTCAGTCTGGTTATAATGGTCACAGTGGTCAGGCTGGTTATAATGGTCACAGTGGTCAGGCTGGTTATAATGGTCACAGGGGTCAGGCTGGTTAAAATGGTCACAGTGGTCAGTCTGGTTATAATGGTCACAGTGGTCAGGCTGGTTATAATGGTCACAGTGGTCAGGCTGGTTATAATGATCACAGTTTTCAGGCGGATTATAATGGTCCCACTAACATCTGTTGAGCTGTTCTGACCCTTCACCTCTCTCCAGCCCGCTCCCCTTCTAGTTAACAAGCGGCATGCACCTTTTCCATGGCACAGCACCTTTGGTAGTTTACATCCATTTATAATCCTAGCTGGTTGATGGAGTTGGTCTACATTCAGGGAACATCCAATTGTAATGCTAGCTGGTTGATCTAGTCAGTCTCATAGAACTTCAATCCTAGCTGGTTTATTTGGTATTTTATTAGGATCCCCATTAGCTGTTGCGAAAGCTGCAGCTACTCTTCCTGGGATCGGTCTACACTCAGGGAACTTCCATTTATAATAAGAACCCCAAGGTGGCAGCACTGATGATGTTCTGTGAGAGCCCGGCTGGGTGGAATTGCATGACACCCTGCTTGAGACCGGTCAGGAGGAATTACATGACACCCTGCTTGAGCCTGGTCAGGAGAAATTACATGACACCCTGCTTGAGCCCGGCTAGGAGGAATTACATGACACCATGCTTGAGCCCAGATAGGAGGAATTACATGACACCCTGCTTGAGCCCAACTAAGAGGAATTACATGACACCCTGCTTGAGCCCAGCTAGGAGGAATTACATGACACCCTGCTTGAGCCCAGCTAGGAGGAATTACATGATACCCTGCTTGAGCCCAGCTAAGAGGAATTACATGACACCCTGCTTGAGCCCAGCTAGGAGGAATTACATGACACCCTGCTTGAGCCCAGCTAGGAGGAATTACATGACACCCTGCTTGAGCCCAGTCACGAGGAATTACATGACACCCTGGTTGGCCTTTGTATCTTGTGTGCAGTGTAAATGTGTGGTTGTGTCAAAAGGTGTGCTTTACGTTGTTTTTTAGGGGGGCGGGGGGGTACAAAGATGTTTGTGAGATAGAGACATCCACACTGCTTCAGTTTCTATCTCACAGATACACACACCCACACTGCTTCAGTTTCTATCTCACAGATACACACACCCACACTGCTTCAGTTTCTATCTCACAGATACACACACCCACACTGCTTCAGTTTCTGGTATCTGTGATATATAAACTGAAGCAGTGTGTGTATCTGTATCTGTGATATATAAACTGAAGCAGTGTGTGTATCCTCCCCTCAGCAGCCTCCACTGGTGTGGATGTGTGTATACAGTATGTGTCTGTTGTTCCATGGGGTGGTTTGTGTGTTGTCTCCAGATGGCATCCTGGTGTCTGTTGTTGTGTGTCTTTGCTCTTTCCTACTGTCTTTAAACATCTTGTTATCCTACACCTTAGAAATAGATTCAAATGGAAACATCCTCCTTGCTTTGTGCTGGCGGTATCACATTGATCTTGAAACATTATATAGAAAAACTTCCTTTGAATGTGCAGGAAATCCCTGCAGTTCATCCCCACCTACCCTCAGTCTATAAGGTCAAACAGAATTGTAGTATCAGTGAAAACTGACTGAAGATCAGTTTGGTTACAAAACACACACACCACCAAAGAACATTCCCTTATGGCCGATTCCCCTATACGTTATCATAAACATGTCACAGGGTGTATTCACATGGTCCGGGGTGTTTCTATACACACAGCTAATGAAAGGGGTGGACAGCCTTTAGTCTTTTTTACTTTTACTCATCCGTCCAATGGCTTTAAGACGCAGGTCTCTTCAAAGCCTACCGCCATGTTAACCCCTCCTCCTCGCCTGTCACACATTGTCTGTGAAGAGACACTGGCTGACCGATGTCATTGTGATGTCACTCTGTACCAGGATTCTCTTTAGAATGGTGGATTGTCCTGAACATTCTGGTTCTAAGAGTCACATATGGAGGGTCAGCTGGAGGCTCTCACCAGTGAATCAGCTTCTGATTCAGCACCTCTCAATGTTATTGTGTTCCAGAGCTTTATAAGAGAGAGATGAAGGAGGGAGAATCTAGTGTTTTACTGAATGGGATGTGAAGCCTTTTCTGTGTAACTAGGGCTGAGGATAGAACAGGGGGGTTGAGTCAGCGTACTCTGAGTGAAGTGGAAAGGAAGTAACATGTTGTAATTGTTCACTTGGTTGGTTTACCTCTTTAGACTGAGATAGAGGTGACTCATACTGCTGTAAGTTACACAAAAACACTTTATTTCCATGGGGAAAGAACATACTGCTTTTCTATGGGGAAAAAACACCTTTGCCTCATAGTATGTTGGATGTATGAAGACTTGGGTTGGTTTACATCTTTATATGGAAACATGGAGGTGACTCATTCTGCTGTGAGGTTCCACAACACATATAAAAACACTCACACACACACACACATTGTATTTCACTGGGGGGAAACACCTTTGCCGCCTATGATGATGTATGAAGAT
Organism: Coregonus lavaretus; assembly: GCF_964263955.1. Taxonomy (NCBI): domain Eukaryota; kingdom Metazoa; phylum Chordata; class Actinopteri; order Salmoniformes; family Salmonidae; genus Coregonus; species Coregonus lavaretus. The sequence goes on from NC_140022.1 coordinate 1,324,965, forward strand.
GATGATGATGAAGCTTTATTTGAACAACAGTCACCATTCACTGTTTTAGGGGTCGTTTTTTACGAGGGCGGACAGACGGCAGCCATCTTCCCACAGAAGCTCCTTTCATGGCTGACTGACTGACGATTTTTAAAGAATGAAAACGTCCTGGTGAGATGGTATTTTGAGAGAGCGAGACAGAGAGAGAGAGGTAGAGAGAGAGAGAGAGGTAGAGAGAGAGAGAGAGGTAGAGAGAGAGAGAGAGGGAGAGAGAGAGAGAGAGAGAGAGAGAGAGAGAGAGAGAGAGAGAGAGAGAGAGAGAGAGAGAGAGAGAGAGAGAGAGAGAGAGAGAGAGAGAGAGAGAGAGAGAGAGAGAGAGAGAGAGAGAGGTAGTCTCCTGAGTGGCGCAGTGGTCTAAGGCACTGAATCGCAGTGCTAGCTGTGCCACTAGAGATCCTGGTTCGAATCCAGGCTCTGTCGCAGCTGGCCGCGACCGGGAGACTCATGGGCGGCGCACAATTGGCCTAGTGTCGTCCAGGGTAGGGGAGGGAATGGCCAGCAGGTTACAAAAAAATGTATTCACTAACTGTAAGTCGCTCTGGATAAGAGTGTCTGCTAAATGACTAAAATGTAAAATGTAGGTATAGAGAGAGTTGGTCTCTTTGTGTGTGTGACTGTCTGGTCTTTGATGACTCCTTTAGCTCCAGGCTATTCTCTTCTTTTCTATTCTCTCCTTTCTCCCCTCCTCCTTTCTCCTGCTCTGTGTTTTATTCCAGGTCCTTTTGTCTCAGCTCCTCATTACTGGTTCTGAGCTCACTACTAACTCCTCCTCTTTCTCCTCGCCTGCTAATCAATTACACAGCTGACCCTCGTGACCAGCTGTGTGTGTGTGTGTGTGTGTGTGTGTGTGTGTGTGTGACACTTTTAGACCAACATACATTCTTTGAAGATTGCTTAGAAACCTGAGAAAGTTGCCTACCATCCGTCTAATGAAATTAGGGGAGAGGAATGCCTGCAAAGAAATATTGCGTCCGTTATACTGTCGCATATAGCCCTTAGAAAGTGAGGAGAGGTCTCCATTCAAGAGAATCAGTTACAAACACACACTGACTGACTGCACAGCTGTGTGGCCCCATGGTTATGTTGTTAAAACCAGAGAGATACAACCTGTGTCGAATGGCTTGAGTCTCAGTCTTAAACAGCCGCCATCTTTATTGAGCTGGAGCCCCTTGGTTCTACCCTCCATCACTCAGACAACAACAGATCAGTCTATTACCTCTCCATCAGCCTATCCAGGGGCCATCATTGTTTTAGGGTCCCCCCAGTCCCCAAAGACGCCTGTCCGCCTCGCCCCTTTGCTACCCTCTTACCCCCTCCCCCAACCCCCCCCCCAGGCCGCCTTTCCAATCTCCCAGAAGGGGAACAGTTGGGCCCTCTGTTCTGGGGGTGTTCAGAGCGGATTCCAGAGCGAGTGTCTCTTTGTCCCCACCAGGGGGGCTTCATGAAGGTCCGTGAAGCACCATGGGGTTTCCGGAACGCCAGTGTGTTCCATGGCGGATTTCTCAATCTGGTTATTGGGTTTTCCTGGAGTCAATATAAGCAGTTCACTTTGAAGAGCTGACCCCGACGCCCTCATTCCACTGAATCCACTCCCAAACACTCTCAGGCCCTTTCATCACTTTCTTTACCTCTTCTGTTATTTCTGATGAATGTGTGTCACTAACAGGCTGTTTGATAGGACATGTTTTGTATTAGG
>NC_140022.1:1331699-1374199 GCF_964263955.1 Coregonus lavaretus
TAGGCCCTATGGTAACAGGAGTATCTTAGGCCCTATGGTAACAGGAGTATCTTAGGCCCTATGGTAACAGGAGTATCTTAGGCCCTATGGTAACAGGAGTATCTTAGGCCCTATGGTAACAGGAGTATCTTAGGCCCTATGGTAACAGGAGTATCTTAGGTCCTATGGTAACAGGAGTATCTTAGGCCCTATGGTAACAGGCAGTCCGGAATATCTATAGTAACAGGCAGTTCAGAGTATCTATGGTAACAGGCAGTCTGGAATATCTATGGTAACAGGCAGTCCGGAGTATCTATGGTAACAGGCAGTTTTGAGTATCTATGGTAACAGGCAAAGCAACTACTATCCAAATCCATCAGAGCAAAGAAAGGTAAATGAGTCAAAAACTGCGAACTGGACACACACCTGTTTATGGGATTTTCAAATGGTCTGTTCTTTCCTTTTCATATTCAGTTTTTGTCCTATCATCCTTGAATCAGATGGATAGTGGATAGGGGTTTAAAGGCCATGGTATATACCCTTTCACTCTGTATGCTATGGCCTCATCTCAGATGGCACCCTGTTCCCTATAAAGTGCACTACTTTCGACCAGACTCCAATGGGCTGTATAGGAAATAAGGTGTAATTTGGGATACAGCCTGTCCACAGAGTGGCGTCACTGGGTCTAAGAATGTCACTTTATTTGCAGTCAGCGTCCAAATCAGCTCAGCAGTGTTGTTAGGACAACAGAACGGTGTTCCCCCGGTAGGTTCCACTTTAAAAGCCCCTCTCTTACTCATTCACTGGCGGCTGCCTTGTGGTCTACACACGCCTTGCAACCGGTTGGTCTGCCTTGTGGTCTACACACGCCTTGCAACCGGTTGGGCTGCCTTGTGGTCTACACACGCCTTGCAACCGGTTGGGCTGCCTTGTGGTCTACACACGCCTTGCAACCGGTTGGGCTGCCTTGTGGTCTACACACGCCTTGCAACCGGTTGGGCTGCCTTGTGGTCTACACACGCCTTGCAACCGGTTGGGCTGCCTTGTGGTCTACACACGCCTTGCAACCGGTTGGGCTGCCTTGTGGTCTACACACGCCTTGCAACCGTTTGGGCTGCCTTGTGGTCTACACACGCCTTGCAACCGGTTGGGCTGCCTTGTGGTCTACACACGCCTTGCAACCGGTTGGGCTGCCTTGTGGTCTACACACGCCTTGCAACCGGTTGGGCTGCCTTGTGGTCTACACACGCCTTGCAACCGGTTGGTGTTTGTCTGTTAGGTTTGACTACTTTACTCAAGGCTCTTTATCTGGTTGATTCATACCATTCACAAGGCACTTCCTGTATATAATGCAAACAAGAAAGTAGCATTTTCAACATTCAAAGTGAATAGAAACAGAGAAATGACATTCATAGTGCTTCCCAGAACGAAAGATGAGGCCCCTTTTATAGTCAATATGATTTATTTGTCAATACTGCTTCAGAGCAAGCAATGACAACGTGTATGTGTATTTTGATACACACAGATTTTATTCACTTTGACCACATAGAAAACATATTCCTCTGACTGAAATATGCTGTTATTAGCATAGATATAGGATGAATTCTAGTTCTGTGGTAATTAGCAGTAAAATAATAGGCTTATATCAACATGGGAATAGAGTTTAATGAGGCACTTTGAAAGGCTGAGAAAATAGATTTAAACAACAATAAATGTTCCGAAAATATAATAAGCATCGTCACTGTAACTCATCCCCTCTGAACACAATACAGCAACAACCACCACATTGATCAGTACAGTCACATGTAAACAGAGTCTGGCTCACCATGAGGGTCTGGCAACATTTCTCACATTACTAATTCAACATAACCAATCATGGTTTCCACCCTTGTCATTAACTGCATCATAAATGGCTTCTATAGGGCCAGAGTTGCTGTAAAAGGAAAGTGAACCATTACTTCCATTGGAAGTAGTCTATAGTAATTATTTGACAGTTATTGAGCCGAGCAAACAGTCTCAGAGGTACCGATACGTTTACATGAATGCACCGGAGATCTCTGCTCTAGTATGCGTAGTTATACAGGCAAACCTGAGCCCATTACATATTTACATTTTAGTCATTTAGCAGACGCTCTTATCCAGAGCGACTTACATTTACATATGTCAAATACTTGAGATGCACTTGATTTAGGCCCTGTGTAGCTCAGTTGGTAGACCATGGCGCTTGCAACGCCAGGGTTGTGGGTTCGATTCCCACGGGGTGCCAGTATGAAAAAAAAATGTATGCACTCACTAACTGTAAGTTGCTCTGGATAAGAGCGTCTGCTAAATGACTAAAATGTAAATTTAGTTTGCCTGGTACACAGGCACCAATGGACTAATCCCAAAAGTGCAAACTCCAAGGGAAATCAAGCGCACCTCAAATATCTTCAAGAATCTAACTCGGGTCAGGCCCCGTATTTACAAAGCAGTTTTGCCCTTTTAAATCATGATGAATAAGAGGTTGGAGCTGATCCTAGATTAGTATTCCTCCTCTGATAGGCTTTGTGGATATGGGCCCTGATCCTGGGTGTTTATCAGAGGGATGTTGTCTTCAATCTCTTATGGCAATACGTTTCATGGCTGCGGCTTCTCATTAGATAATACACTGACATTAGGGCCTGGTCGTCATAACGCCTATCAGAATACGAGTGCTTATCAAGGATCAGATCCTCCCTGTAATCTTTTTCAATATGATCTAAAAAGGCAAAACTGATCAGAGATCAGCACTCTTACGCTGTGAGACACTTTATGAATACTGGCCCAGACATTCACACATACAGCAAGTCTCCATCACATCTGTCCATCTCCATATTGACAGGGGATGTATGTTGTGTTCACCACATCTCCATGTTGACAGGGGACGTACGTTGTGTTCACCACATCTCCATATTGACAGGGGACGTACGTTGTGTTCACCACATCTCCATATTGACAGGGGACGTACGTTGTGTTCACCACATCTCCATATTGACAGGGGACGTACGTTGTGTTCACCACATCTCCATATTGACAGGGGACGTACGTTGTGTTCACCACATCTCCATATTGACAGGGGATGTACGTTGTGTTCACCACATCTCCATATTGACAGGGGACGTATGTTGAGTTCACCACATCTCCATAGTGACAGGGGACGTATGTTGTGTTCACCACATCTCCATATTGACAGGGGACGTATGTTGTGTTCATCTTCCAGTTCTATCCCTGTATTTGGGATTCATTGTAGTTCACACAGTCCATACTGCAAAGCATTGTCCTGCTGCTACGTCGTATTATAATACTCCTCATCACCGCTACATGGCTCTGACTTGATCTCATCTGCTGTGAGTTGGAGGTAGTTCTGTCCCTGACCTGTGGTCCTGGTACACACGTACCACTCCTTAATGTTGGACACCGCCGGAGGCAGCGAGAGCCTAGAAGATGAGCAGTTAGTCCGCGAAGCTACATAATCCCGGGAACTACGTTTCCCAAGAATCCCTGTGAATGACAGGTCTATGGGTTCCGAGGTAGGAGAGGACTTGAGTGCGTTGAGGTGGATCTTCATGTGTTTTCTGAGGGAGCTGGGGTGTGTGTAGGACTTGAAGCAGCCGTGGGCCTTGCAGTCGTACGGTTTGGCGCTGGTGTGGACCTGCGAGTGCTTCTTACGGTCACTGCTGTTGGCAAATTTCCGCAGGCAGCCGGTGAACTCACATTGAAATGGCTTCTCACCTAGAAAAAGAGGTGAAGATATTATGGGGAGGAAATAGAATGTCACATGATATCAGTCACAAGACTAAACATCTTCAACACAACATACAAGGTCCACCCTACTGCTTTTACCATGCACCATCTGTCAGCTTGGAGTTGGTGGAGCTGCGTGAAATATGGCAAACAGTGTCACTTCACTGATTGAGAACAACATCCCTTTCTACAGCTTGCTTCACTGGCTCTCCTTTAAGGTCCTTTGCTTCTTGTCAATGGGCAAACCCCACCACACAATGTAACCTGCTACTCCACAATCAGGCTACTTCCTGAATAGGACTGTGTGTGGAACATGTCAACATGATGACGTGCTCTGCATGTCTGGCAAGCAGTGACTGACCTACTGTATATCATCAGAAATGTTGTCCAATTGTTTAGTTTTAGTATAGGCCCAATGACACTATGTAGAATAACATAACCTTTCACTATGGCCTGAAGGAGACGAAAAGGTAGGTTCTTTTTTGGCATTCCCAGTGTCCTTTATGGAACATAATCTACATACCTGTGTGCGTGCGCGTGTGAATCTTGAGGTTTTCCGACCGAGCGAACACTTTCCCGCAGTCTGGGAAAGTACAGGAGAATGGTTTCTCCCCAGTGTGTACCCTGATGTGGTTTATCAGTTTATATTTGGCTTTAAACGCCTTTCCTTCTCTCAGGCATTCTTCCCACATACAAACATGGCTCAGGGGCTCGAGCCCAGCGACGTGCTCGGTGCTTACGTGGTCCACCAGCTCGTGCATGGAGCTGAAAGTTTGGTCGCATATCCTTTGTTTTGAAGTTCGGTCACGGTGCTCGTGGTCCGTCCATTTGCAGACCAGCTCGGGCTTTATAGGCCTGTTGTTGTTGTTGTTGGAGTATTCCGCATAGGCGCCGGTGGAGGCAGCGCGCGGCGGAGGAGAAGCGATGTATGAGGCCATGGAATTGTTATTGCGGAGCAGAGAGTGGCCATTGTGGCGATGGCGACCACCCGGCCGCTGCATGGTAGTAGAGACGGGCCTCGAGCTGGCTGCCTTACCGTTCTCCGTCCTTTATGCTTCCTGTAGCTGTAGACAGAAACCGCGCTGATTTGGGGAAACCACGTGGATCTTAACGCGGTCCGCCCAGGTTTTGGACTACTGAGGGGCATGAAGCATATTCTGTAAATTGGCCGTAAACCCGGTTAGAACCAGGTGGTCCGTCCCCCCATAGCTGTAAGAAAAACTCGCAGATCTATGGCTGTATCCCAATGTTGTAAAATGGCGTCCTCTCTTCATCTCCTCTTCCTCAGCTCAGGCGGCACTGATCTGAAAAACACAAGAAAGCAATATGGCGGATGAAGGGGATTTCTTTCCTCACTCCAGTCTTTTCAGATCAGTGGAGACGAAGGAAAGGAGATGAGAATATACTCTGAATTATTGAGATGCGCCCCCAGTGGTAAGCATGAGGACGCTTGCCAAGTGAACATCTGTGGCATCTACAGGCCGGGCCCACAGATGCATATCTCAATGCCCTCTATAGCCTATCATGAGAAGCCAGGCCTACTTCAAATGGAATCAATGTTGGCTGATGGATTTTTTTCTCCCCCGATTAACAAAAATAAACGTTGTTTTCTTTTGCCACGTTTGGTTTTGTTATAGCCTATATCTTTTCCTTGGACATTTGTCACAGAATTGAATTGACAATAGAATATCAAATATTTCGTTTGCAGAATATCCACTTTTCATTCTTTATATGGTTTTACACATTCAGTGGACAGTGAGCATCATGGGATGCCATGTTATGTTCCAAAATTAAAGTATCTTGAAGATTCTGCTAATAATTTGGAATCAGATTTCAAAAATGTCCAATGTTATTTTGGTCCAAAAACGGTTTTCTTGTATTTTCCTCTGAGCCTCTAACAGGGCAGGGTTAATGTTTTATGTGTCCATAGAGACACTTCATTCTCTCAGACTGAAAGGTTCTTTTTTTCCCTCCAACCGCAGAGCTGCAGGGCTGCCTTTGAACTTGACTCACTCCTGTGGTGTTGCCAGCAGGACAAAGAGGTCGTGCCGTGCTTAACTGTAACCATGGAGCAATGTAACTTTTTGGGGTCGTTTTTCTCCTTGCTGTAAGTCCATCTTATTCACTTGAAACATAAATATCCTTGGGTTTTTTATTTAGGCCTAACGAAATTGTATGGCTGAGGTGCATCAGTTAAAACAGATTTGACCTTTGATCTGCCATAACATGTGGTTAGCTTGCAAAATGTATTAAACGCTTGTGTGTTAGTGAGTGAAAATATATACTTTCCACACAACTGAATACATATTTTTTTCATATCACTATTCAGCATGCAAGCAACGTAAATGAAGTGACTAGTTTAAGTTTCAAGATTTCACCTAAAATGAGTAATTTTCCCGTTAAGACTTTCCATAGTAATAGAACATGGGCGGAGCAAGCATCGATTAGTCACGAGATGCTTGCCTGTAATTGGTGGAATGGCTGGGATCGATTAGCTGCTGTGGCAAATCAGAGTGCGTTTGGGGAACACCCGGGGTTCTGTAAAAAGGGGAGGTAAGAAGTGCCCATTGAAGACCCTGGGATAAGCATTTTCACGTTGTAGGGAACAGTCATACTTACAAACAGCATTCTGAAGATACACCACGGAGCCACAAGACCTTTATTAATTCCCGGTACATTCCTGTTGAGACTCCTGCAAAACTATCCATTCATAGCTTGCAGGCGTTTTTGCTCCTTAGGGTGCTTAGGAATTCTCTGGCTTATGTTTTGCAGCAAGATATTGAGTCCTCATTTGAGAATGAAACATCTTTTTATTTAGAGCTTTTGGACACTTCTTCAACCGCTTTCTACGCACGCGTACAGTTCAAATATTTACTTTGCGCATCGTTCCATTCATCGAGCCCAGGCTCGTGCTGTGATGCTGTTGGAGGGAGGTCACCAGCACTCAGGCACAGGGGTCAGTGCGAGCGCGTTCCAAAGGCACCACTCAGTGCATTCACCAGCCGAGATGCAGGAGAGAGACCCCAGCTTTATGGAGTCGGTCCACATCGCCACCCAGGGACCCGGGTATGGCCCATCCTACGCCAACTCCACACGGGACTTTATCATGCGCAACCGGGGATTCGGAGACTCTTCCCCTGCCAGCGATCAGCACTCTCTCCTCAGGACTATGGCTGGGTCCCTCCATCACTCACACGTCGAGGGCCAGGGGCATGGACACCTCCTCTTTCCCGGGATGCACGACCAGCACCACGGCTCTGCTAACGTGCTGGGCGGCCGGCTGGGACTACCAGGGGAGGTGTTCGGTAGAGCGGACCAGTATCACCATGTTTCCGGCCCAAGGAGCGACCCTTACGGCCAATATGGGGCTATGGGTCTCAACATGGGCATGGCAGCTCACCACCATCATCACCCAGCCGCGTTCTTCCGCTTCATGCGGCAGCAGTGCATCAAACAAGAGTTGATCTGCAAGTGGATAGACCCGGACCAGCCCGGAGGGGCGAGCCGGTGCTGTGGCAAGACCTACGGCACCATGCACGAGCTGGTTACGCACGTCTCCGTGGAGCACGTCGGTGGGCCCGAGCAGAGTAGCCACACCTGCTTCTGGGAAGAGTGCCCGCGCGAGAACAAATCGTTCAAGGCCAAATACAAGCTGGTGAATCATATTCGGGTGCACACTGGAGAGAAGCCTTTCCCGTGCCCGTTCCCCGGATGCAGCAAGGTCTTTGCGCGCTCGGAGAACTTGAAGATACACAAGAGGACGCACACAGGTAATTCCAAAAGAAATATGTCTGCAGGTTGAATATCTCATGGATATAAACTTCTGTTTTAGATATCTGATTGAGTTTTATATGGAGTGAGGTTATTTAGAACGTTTATAGGCAAATGGCCTTCAAAAATTATGCATAACTCTCCCATGTTTTATTTGGTGATGTGCTTTGGGTTTTATCTGCAGGGCCTATAACTAAATTGTATCAGATATTTTGAGAACAACTGTGACTGTATATATTTATAACAACAAACATATTTAAATTCCTCATTTTGTTCTCTTCCAGGGGAGAAACCGTTCATGTGTGATTTCTTCGGCTGCGACAGACGCTTCGCAAACAGCAGTGACCGCAAAAAACACCTGCACGTTCACACGTCTGACAAGCCCTATCTCTGCAAGATGTGTGACAAGTCCTACACACACCCCAGCTCTCTGAGAAAACATATGAAGGTCCATTTTCTCTCATTACCAAAATATGCTTCTCCTGGACACCTTTGTTCGGTGACAAAAGTGTGGAAACCTTTGTGTCGAAATTGTGGTCATTTTTGAGAGAGAGTGTTTTTTGACGGATTTGTTTTTATTTCTTTCAGGTGCATGATTCTCTGTCAGTAGCAGACACGTCGCCCCGAGCCAGCAGCGGGTATGAGTCCTCGACGCCCCCGGGTTTAGTGTCCCCTGCCTCGGAGACCCAGAGCAACATGTCCCCGGACTCTGCGGTCCTCAGTAGCGGACACAGCAACCTCTCGTCCAACTTCAGTGAGTGGTATGTCTGAGGAGGACCACACTCAAGAGTAACGGGAAAACGACCGCAAAAAAATGAAGCAAAACGACAATGAGCATCTGACTGGCCTAAATGGACGCTTTACGCGCGATTGAAATATGACTCAAGAACGTTGCACTAAAACATTGGAAGCCAAAGAAGAAAATGTCTGATGTCAAAAAACGTTATTTCTTTCGTTGGTTGTTGAATTATCAGTATTATGATTCTCATATCAGTCTTTCGCTGTCATTTTGGGGGCGGTTATTTTTGTAGTTGATTGGGAGTTTGTGATTTGACCATGAAATATTTTAAAGTATTTTAAATAAGTGCCAAAGTTAACCTCAGTTTAATTGTGCACAATTATTTTATTGGAAACAAGTTTTTGTTGAAGTTAACGGGATTTGGGGGGTATGACTTGAAAAGGTTGAATATTCGTTGTCCTCCATGAACGACCTCTTGAGATGCCTATAGTTGAGACATAATTTATATAAAAAGAAAACTGCTGTGTTACTTTGCTGTAATTCTGTTTCCAAACGTGTTAATAAAATGAATCTGATTTTTAAAATGCCTGTCTACGTTCCTTTTTTAATTCGTGGCGCTCTGTGAATGTGGTGCATTAAAACACAGGTCATTTTGAATGGCGGCTCCTTGCACCAACAAGTATGATATGGAATTTATATACAAGTGTAAATTGTATATGTACACATTATTGATTATATATGATAAATTATCATGGATCTTTTCAGAATCATCAATTATTTCTTATTTATTTGGAGCTCCAATAGTTTTTTTTAAAAATTCTTACTTAATCCATAATATGGCAGGACAACTTGGATTGATCACCACAAATTATTGTTTATGAGAAATACAACTTGTTTTGTTATTTCATATTTTTTTTTAATGGTCATTGAAATGAGACCCCTTTAGTTTATTAATTCGACAATTTTAAAAATAAGCACACGAGTAAAATCATCGAGGATAACAAAGTCTGGAGCTGTGTTCGGATTCCCATACTAACATACTGTATACTACATACTCGATTTACGTCACAAATAGTGCGGTTAGTATGAGTATTCGAACACGGCTCGGGTCTTTTTTCCATTGTGGTCCTGTTGTGACGAGATGGCTAGGCAAGACCGGCAACACGGTTGGACACAGTATGGCAGCGAGATACAACAAAAACATACAAACATTTATTTAATTATTGCAGTTACATCGTAAGTGACATTTATATGAGCACAGAAGACATGACAGTTTTTAACCTTCTTTTTAAAGCTGCCCAGAGAGGACGTCGTTTTTATGGGCAGAGGCAACTCATCCCACTGTGAGGCTCCTTCTACAAGAAAGTACCTCTCTCAGCATTACTCCTGAACCTGTAGAAGCACACATTAGCAACACCTGATCTGGAGCTGTGGGTGTGTGCATCCCTAACATGGGGAAAGACAACAGTCAGTTATTTGGCCGCAGAACCATACATAATACTGTAAACCAGACCCAGTCATTTTTGACAGGTTGGAATTTACAAGGCCTGCTACATTCTGTTTTTATACCTGTCATTGCAGTGGACAATAACGAGAAAGAATAGACAGCAGGAAAGAACGGTAAAAGAGTTGGAGAAAGAAGCCTATAGGCTACTCCAAATAAATGCACTGTTGGTTAAGGGCTGTAAGTAAGCATTTCACTGTAATGTCTGCACCTGTTGTATTCGGCGCATGTGGCCAATACAATTTGATTTGATTTGATTGGAATAAACCCGGAAATAGACCCAATTGCATCATTTCAGTTTTTATAGATTTTGTCCTCATTTCCAGATAATAATGAAGATACATTGATATTGTGCGTGACTGTATTCTACTGAATGTATGACACTAAAATTACATTTAGAAAATATAGAATTATGTAATGGATTTCTTCTAGGCTTATCACTGTAAAAGTTCACAAATTCCACATTTCACTAGAGGCCCACTATGTTGATAATATTCAACATAATTGTTGTTCGTATCATTTGAAAAGGTAAGAAAACAGGTGAGAAAATAGATGGACACAGAAGTAAGACGACACTTACATTATAAAAGTAGGTTACTGTATGATCAATTACAGCTAAATACAGTGGAACAAATGTAATCCCTCAAGCTCTACGGTTGTACGTACGGACGTACGTACGTCTACGTACGATAACTCGATTTGATTGGAAGACGGAGCATACGCCCCTATCAACGTCACTCCCTCACCCCGACAGACATGGCGGCGTACATGATCACTCCAACCCTGCAAAGAGTTTTGCTTGCTGCTAAGGTGAGCTGTCAGTTATTGCAACCTTACTCTTGTAGCTAGTTATTTCAAATTCACGAAGAGCTCTTGCAAAACCGAAACACCCGAAAATCTATGCTTTTACTGCAAGTTTCTAGCACAACACAATCGGTTGTCTGTTCGCTAGCAAGTCCGTCTCATTCACAAACCTTCACTCCAGCTGTCTCTCTTCTTTGGTAGTTTGTAAGATGTAAGCATTCCCTACTCTATCTGACATTTCAGTATTGTATTTCGTGGTGTTAATGTTTGTTATATTCGTATTAGAGAATGAATAGCTTCGTCCATTCCTCCTCTGTCAATGTCAAAGCGTCCAAACCGTTAGCATCTTGCTAATAAGTCACACTTCATAACACAAGCCTGAACTGGTTGAACTTTCACCACATGACTAAATGTAGCTGTCTTTGAATGAAAAACTGTCCTTGAATGTAACGTTGTGACCTGAACAGCTATCGTATATCGGGATATGACTTCTTTCCAGCTCAGCAATTCTGGCCGCTATTGGTGTAATAGAAACAAGACAGCTGCCATCACGTTTAACCTTCAGCTCTTTGTGATGTGCGGCATTTGCCCATTATAAAGAATAGCGAAGAGTGGTGTTTCTGATGTTTGAGTGTGGTACTATAACGTTCATGTTTCTGAAATGTTTCCCTGCAGCATGCCTCTTTCCAGTCCAGATGCTGTGTGGTGTCCAGTCGAGTACAGTACTCCACTGTTTATGATGCCAATGAGAAGGTAACATATTACTTACTGGGCGCAGGGCTGTCACAATGATGCATGGAAGGATAGGAGCCTTGTTCCCTCATTTTTTGGGGCACTGAGCACATTTCAGGTCTTGTGAGCGGAAAGTTGTGAGAATTTTGTGCAACTTCCGGCGAGCGTTTACAGTGAACAAAGGCTTTACCCTTACAGTTTTAGACAGTAGCCAACAGGTTATTGTGGCTATTTGAGCATAATGTAGGCCTACCAACAAAACCAATGGAGCAAATCCCAAAACGTTTTCACATGGAAATAGCTTTTGATTTCTATGATATAGCCTACAGTAGCCTATATGTGGTGTTCAATGCAGGCCTACATTGCATGAGACTTTTGAAAACGTTTTTTACATTATGAAGGGATTGACATTAATTATAGATTTTTTTTACTTGGTTTGTAACACCATGGGCCAAATATGTGACTGTAAATTGCATTGTATTGTGTTGTATGATGCAAGAAACCACTTTACAAAATAATATTAATTATTATTACCATACAGAGAATTAGACAATGTAGGCTACCCCTCTGCCTATTGTCTTATTTGCATATTCAAGCCTGTCTCAAAATACAACACTGCCTCTTTAATTAAGACATAAGCTTATTATCTGACTGGCTTTTCAAAGACAGCTTGAAATGTAGCCTACACGTTTTGTTCTCTTGTAGGAAGCAGTAACTCCCCATTGCTGACCTATACTTATGTATAACTGGGCTAATAACTCGCTAACTAGCAAAGAATATCAACAAATGTGCAGATGCGTGGCTGTGATATGAACTGATCTGAAAAGCGCATTCACTGGCAGGTGATTGAAAGATGGCCCTGGGGCTAACAAATGTGCAGATGCGTGGCTCTGATATGAACTGATCTGAAAAGCGCATTCACTGGCAGGTGATTGAAAGATGGCCCGTGGGCTACCCCCCCGCCAATAGGATTCTACTCCGTTGTGCTCTGGCTCTGGCTACTATCAAACCACAGACTCAATCTTGCAAAGTTAGATTTGTTTTGGCTTGTTGCATTGAAAAGGGGCTGATATAATGTTGATTCGAACACAGACATATTTTTTTTTATCTATATAGGGCAAACTAATGGGGTGAAGTTCAATCTCTTGCGTCTCTGCGCGGCATGGCAGTCCTGGAGGAGGAGGAGGAGGTACTCGGCCTTGCTGCACGCGCTCAGTTTAGAGGGAACATTGGATAGAAGTAGTTCTGTATGGCTCACTGGGGGCAGGGCTGTCACATGATGCAAGGAAGGATATGAGTAGTTCTGTATGGAAATTAAATACAGTACTTTGTGTTGACAAACCTCTGATTTAATACAGTACTTTGTGTTGACAAACCTCTGATTAAAAACAGTACTTTGTGTTGACAAACCTCTGATTAAAAACAGTACTTTGTGTTGACAAACCTTTGAAAGCCATGACATGAACCTGAGTAACACAGAATATATTTATTTGTTGCTTAAAGAGTATATGCTTTCTGTCTCTGTCTCTCTAAATGTTATAAGGGGAAACCTTCATTTCCCTCAATCCCCAATATAAACAACATGTCACATCCTCCTAGCTTTGGTCTTTGATCTTCAAACCACCATGCCAACCTTGCCTCTGGCCATAGTGTTTAGCAGTAGGACAGGCAGGGGGTTGAGCTGTGAGTGGGGAGGGGAGGGGGGGGAGGGGGGGGGGGGGGGATAGAGGAAAGACGCTCAGTTTAATAAGGTGTTCAGACCAGAGGAACGGAAAGACTGACAGAACCAGACGCTTTCACTTACTGTGTTCCTACGTGTTTACTGGTACACACACACACACAGGAGCAAATTATTTGTTGTGACAACGACTTCCCAAACTAATCTCTTTTTTCCCTTTCACCTTACTAGACCTTTGATAAGATCCTTATTGCAAACAGAGGAGAGATCGCCTGCAGGGTAAGACTGTTCGCTATGTTAACTAACCAACACTGGCTCTCTGGTTAAAAGCCAGAGACAGGATGAAAGCCCTCATAAGCTACACTATGTTACATCTTTCGACTGCGCCTATTGCAGATCGTAAACATTAAAGCCAATTATTATTGATGTATTGAATAAAAGTTGATAACATGTCTTCTTTGCCTCTGGCAGGTGATGAAAACATGTAAGAAGATGGGCATCAAAACAGTGGCGGTGCACAGTGACGTTGACGCCAGCGCGGTAAGTCTGTCTGGCCTGTAGAGTTGGTGTATATAGGGGATGTTGATGCCAGCGTGGTAAGTCTGTCTGGCCTGTAGAGTTGGTGTATATAGGGGATGTTGATGCCAGCGTGGTAAGTCTGTCTGGCCTGTAGAGTTGGTGTATATAGGGGATGTTGATGCCAGCGTGGTAAGTCTGTCTGGCCTGTAGAGTTGGTGTATATAGGGGATGTTGATGCCAGCGCGGTAAGTCTGTCTGGCCTGTAGAGTTGGTGTATATAGGGGATGTTGATGCCAGCGCGGTAAGTCTGTCTGGCCTGTAGAGTTGGTGTATATAGGGGATGTTGATGCCAGCGTGGTAAGTCTGTCTGGGCTGTAGAGTTGGTGTATATAGGGGATGTTGATGCCAGCGCGGTAAGTCTGTCTGGGCTGTAGAGTTGGTGTATATAGGGGATGTTGATGCCAGCGTGGTAAGTCTGTCTGGCCTGTAGAGTTGGTGTATATAGGGGATGTTGATGCCAGCGTGGTAAGTCTGTCTGGCCTGTAGAGTTGGTGTGTTATATTGACCCCATACAGCCAGAGGTATTGTGGTGTGTTATATTGACCCCATACAGCCAGAGGTATTGTGGTGTGTTATATTGACCCCATACAGCCAGAGGTATTGTGGTGTGTTATATTGACCCCATACAGCCAGAGGTATTGTGGTGTGTTATATTGACCCCATGCAGCCAGAGGTATTGTGGTGTGTTATATTGACCCCATACAGCCAGAGGTATTGTGGTGTGTTATATTGACCCCATACAGCCAGAGGTATTGTGGTGTGTTATTGACCCCACACAGCCAGAGGTATTGTTTTGTGTTATATTGACCCCATACAGCCAGAGGTATTGTGGTGTGCTAAATGAGAAGGTAGGTTGTATTTAAATGCTGTATAAATCACATAGTAGGCCTTTAACTGGGTGTAATATTGACATCCCAGCACCAAGCCTCTCTTTTGGTCAGACAGGCGGGTAGACACGGTTGTTTATTGGGCTCCTCTAGTCGCCAAGGTGACAAACATTCCGAAACGTTGACCATGACTCAAGGGGTAAATGGGGGACTGTTGACTACCCACCAAAATGTCCTCCGGAGTCCCTACAGTGGATGTTAATGTTAATACTGTTGTATGTCCCGTGTAGCTCAGTTGGTAGAGCATGGTGCTTGCAACGCCAGGGTTGTGGGTTCGATTCCCATGGGGGACCAGTATGAAAATATATGCATTCACTAACTGTAGTCGCTCTGGATAAGAGCGTCTGCTAAATGACTAAAATGTAAATGTATGTCAATGGACCAGCTGTATATCAATGTAATGGACCAAGTACGGCCCGTAAGATGGACCAGGTGTATATCAATGTAATGGACCAAGTACGGCCCGTAAGATGGACCAGGTGTATGTCAATGTAATGGACCAAGTACGGCCCGTAAGATGGACCAGGTGTATGTCAATGTAATGGACCAAGTACGGCCCGTAAAATGGACCAGGTGTATGTCAATGTAATGGACCAAGTACGGCCCGTAAAATGGACCAGGTGTATGTCAATGTAATGGACCAAGTACGGCCCGTAAGATGGACCAGGTGTATGTCAATGTAATGGACCAAGTACGGCCCGTAAGATGAACCAGGTGTATGTCAATGTAATGGACCAAGTACGGCCCGTAAAATGGACCAGGTGTATGTCAATGTAATGGACCAAGTACGGCCCGTAAAATGGACCAGGTGTATGTCAATGTAATGGACCAAGTACGGCCTGTAAGATGGACCAGGTGTATGTCAATGTAATGGACCAAGTACGGCCTGTAAGATGGAGCAGGTAATAGTGAAGTCCCGTTGACCTGTGGATGTGTTGTACAGGTTTTTAAGTGTTGTTTAGGTGTGTAGAGCAGACATGATGCCTCCCTTAGCACTTCTTTGTTAAGAGACGCAGGGAACCAACTGGCCTATAACCCCCTTCCCTCCCCCCGACCCACACACACTCTCTCCTTCTGCCACCTTGTTGATCCAGATGTTGATGTTAATCCCGTGGAATGTGTCCTGGTGGTGACAGTGTCTGTCACTCAATCTGCTGAGGGTCTGTCTCCATGGGGGGGTGTTGGGGCGATGCTGGTGATGTGAGATTTAGAAGATAATATGGCCGCCTGGCCTTGATGTTGTGTCTTCAAAACATCACACTCACCCAATGAAGAATTCCTTCCGTTTTACAGCTTCTTTAACTTAACAGACAACGTCTGTGTCAGATGAATGTACCACAGTTGGTGCTTTGGACAGTTTGTCCTCTTGAATATTTCTGTCTAAAGTTATTTAAAATGATGCTACAGAGGTTTTGTACAATTTCAGCCAGTAGTGCTCAATAGCCAAAACGGGTCACTGAAAATTGGGCACAACGTCATCCATTTAGTGTAATATGTTAGGTCCTGCAAAAAAAACAAAATGTCTCCTGTAATTCATATATGTTACGAATTCCAATTCGTACAATATGTTAAGAATTTGTAAGTGCTTAAGATCCCGTTCAACCTGCAGCACCTGCAGTGCCATTTGGTAGCAGTGTCTGCAGTGCCATTTGGTAGCAGTGTCTGCAGTGCCATTTGGTAGCAGTGTCTGCAGTGCCATTTGGTAGCAGTGTCTGCAGTGCCATTTGGTAGCAGTGTCTGCAGTGCCATTTGGTAGCAGTGCCAGTGTCTGCAGTGCCATTTGGTTGCAGTGCCATTTGGTTGCAGTGCCAGTGTACCATATGATTGATGCTTTGGCTTCCTCTTTTCATCTTTAATATTGTTGTTTCTCTCTGTGCCGATCCAGGTCCTATTTCCTTGATTCTCTGTGCCGATCCAGGTCCTATTTCCTTGATTCTCTGTGCCGATGCAGGTCCTATTTCCTTGATTCTCTGTGCGCGTTGCAGGTCCTATTTCCTTGATTCTCTGTGCCGATGCAGGTCGTATTTCCTTGATTCTCTGTGCCAATGCAGGTCCTATTTCCTTGATTCTCTGTGCCGCTCCAGGTCCTATTTCCTTGATTCTCTGTGCCGCTCCTGGTCCTATTTCCTTGATTTTCCAGGTCCATGTGAAGATGGCTGACGAGGCGGTGTGTGTAGGCCCCGCCCCCACCAACAAGAGTTACCTCAACATGGAAGCCATCATGGACGCCATCAGGAAGACTGGATCCCAGGCCGTGAGTTTCATGACACACATTGACACACACACAGATACGCACACAACAAACACACAACAGACACACACCAACATTTAAACACACAACACACACACCAACATTTAAACACACAACACACACACACCAACATTTAAACACACAACACACACACACCAACATTTAAACACACAACACACACACACACCAACATTTAAACACACAACACACACACACCAACATTTAAACACACAATACACACACACACCAACATTTAAACACACAATACACACACACACCAACATTTAAACACACAATACACACACACACCAACATTTACACACACACAACACACACACACACACCAACATTTAAACACACACACACACCAACATTTACACACACACCTGTAGCTCAGTTGGTAGAGCATGGCGCAGGGTTGTGGGTTCGTTTCCCACGGGGGGCCAGTATGAAAATGTATGCACTCACTATCTGTAAGTCGCTCTGGATAAAAGCATCTGCTAAAATGACAACAACAAAAAAACACACACACGGTTATGTTCGCTAATAATAATAATATATATAAATATAGTATTAATATAATATCTAATGTTTTGCGCCTTTTCTTTTCTCTTATGTTTCTGAAGGTGCATCCGGGCTACGGCTTTCTGTCTGAAAATAAAGAGTTTGCCAAGAGACTGGTGAGTAGTGCTGGGATTTACAAGTCTTGGGAACACACACAGCTCTCTCTCTCCCCCTCTGTTTCCCTTATCAACAGGCCTCGACACCCCCTGAAGTTAATTTTATTAAGGGTGTGATTCTCCGGGTGAAAACCTGATTTGAAAACTTAACACACAGACACCAAAAGGCTCACTTGATGATAAGAAAATTAACACCGTCTTTCAAATTATTTTAAGTCATTTACTTAAAAGAAAAAAAAAATAAGTTATACCCCCACATTACATACCTGATGGCCTGCAGACAGACACAAGACCCTTCAGACATTTAGCTGTTGATGCACTAGTTTCCCCCCACACTTTAACTCACTATAAAGCTGCTTACATGGCATATCATGCAAGGCCATGGAACCATGCCATTATGCAAGGCTGTGTTACTATGTCGACGCTAAACCTCACCTAGTTCCACAGGTAAATGGCATACATATTTACCTCCTGGTTAACTAAGTACCTCTCCCACCATCATTCAATGTCCTAAATCAACCCCGACATCTCTCCCTCCCATCTCTCCCTCCCATTGTGGCATATCATGCAAGGCACCCGAAGGTGGGCCATTGTACATTGAAGCTAATCCCACAGGTAAATGGCATATTTTACTTAATTGTCAACTAAAAATCTCCTACCCGCTCCCATGTTTTGAATCAAGCCCAATGCCCAATATCTCCCGTCCCCCATTCCTATTGTGCTGTCCTGGAACGAGGCTCTGTATGTGAGTGGGCCGTCCACTAGGCCGTCCACTGCCTTCTGGGAGCCTGCTGTGGAAATGGAGATGTCATTACATTAGCAGCTCAATGGGCCTCCCC
The DNA here is from genome assembly GCF_964263955.1 of Coregonus lavaretus. Classification (NCBI taxonomy): domain Eukaryota; kingdom Metazoa; phylum Chordata; class Actinopteri; order Salmoniformes; family Salmonidae; genus Coregonus; species Coregonus lavaretus. Next base: position 1,349,905 of record NC_140022.1, read on the forward strand.
CTCCTGTAACAGCGGGTGAATAGTTAGTGCAAGGTTTACGCATTGCAAAGCGCTCTGAGGGGGTGGGGGTTGGGGGGGGTCCGTATGGCTCTGGGCTGGGTGATAGGGGGTGAAGCTGGAGGGGAGGGGGAGATTAGGGTTCTGTTAGCATGAGAAAGAACCTCAGGCTGAATAGAGTGAAGGAATACGGGGGATGGATGGAGGGATGGAGGGAGGGAGGGAGGGAGGGATGGAGTATAGAACAATGTATTGTCCGTCCCTCAATGCGTCGGTGGATCCCCTCCATTTAAAATACATTTTAATTATTTTGGGACTCTGCAGACAAACACAAGCATTTCACACTTCCGTTGAGCACGCTAGGACACATGCACCCACTTAACTTAGGCGGCCACTTAGGCCCTCTCTTATTGTTGGAGGCTCTTCATTTGTTTGCGCCTGGTAGGATGGTGTGTGGGGCTCCACTCACTAGTGTGTTAAGAACAGCCGTTTGGACGTGAGAGGATGAGTGAGGTCTGAAAAGGCTCAGGCAGGTTTATTGTCATTAAATAGTGAGATTTCACAACATGGCACCAGAGGAGGGAGGATAAATGTTTGTCATTGTGTGTCCTCATTTAGATCAGGGTTTCCCAAACTCGGTCCTGCCCCCCCCTTCCCCCCCGGGTGTATGTTTTGTTTTTTCATATAATCAAAGCTTGATGATGAGTTGATCCTGGGGCCCCTCCCCCGGGTGCACGTTTTTTGCGCTGATTCAAATAACCGAGTTTAGGAAACCCTGATTTAGAGGATGATAGGTTGTGTGTTTGTCATTGTGTCCTCGTCTAAAGGACGATAGGTTGTGTGTTTGTCCTCATCTAAAGGACGATAGGTTGTGTGTTTGTCCTCATCTAAAGGACGATAGGTTGTGTGTTTGTCCTCATCTAAAGGACGATAGGTTGTGTGTTTGTCCTCATCTAAAGGACGATAGGTTGTGTGTTTGTCCTCATCTAAAGGACGATAGGTTGTGTGTTTGTCCTCATCTAAAGGACGATAGGTTGTGTGTTTGTCCTCATCTAAAGGACGATAGGTTGTGTGTTTGTCCTCATCTAAAGGACGATAGGTTGTGTGTTTGTCCTCATCTAAAGGACGATAGGTTGTGTTTGTCCTCGTCTAAAGGACGATAGGTTGTGTGTTTGTCCTCGTCTAAAGGACGATAGGTTGTGTGTTTGTTCTCATCTAAAGGACGATAGGTTGTGTGTTTGTCCTCGTCTAAAGGACGATAGGTTGTGTGTTTGTCCTCGTCTAAAGGACGATAGGTTGTGTGTTTGTCCTCATCTAAAGGACGATAGGTTGTGTGTTTGTCCTCATCTAAAGGACGATAGGTTGTGTGTTTGTCCTCATCTAAAGGACGATAGGTTGTGTGTTTGTCCTCATCTAAAGGACGATAGGTTGTGTGTTTGTCCTCATCTAAAGGACGATAGGTTGTGTGTTTGTCCTCATCTAAAGGACGATAGGTTGTGTGTTTGTCCTCATCTAAAGGACGATAGGTTGTGTTTGTCCTCGTCTAAAGGACGATAGGTTGTGTGTTTGTCCTCGTCTAAAGGACGATAGGTTGTGTGTTTGTTCTCATCTAAAGGACGATAGGTTGTGTGTTTGTCCTCGTCTAAAGGACGATAGGTTGTGTGTTTGTCCTCGTCTAAAGGACGATAGGTTGTGTGTTTGTCCTCGTCTAAAGGACGATAGGTTGTGGGTTTGTCCTCGTCTAAAGGACGATAGGTTGTGTGTTTGTCCTCGTCTAAAGGACGATAGGTTGTGTGTTTGTCCTCGTCTAAAGGACGATAGGTTGTGTGTTTGTCCTCGTCGAAAGGACGATAGGTTGTGTGTTTGTTCTCATCTAAAGGACGATAGGTTGTGTGTTTGTCCTCGTCTAAAGGACGATAGGTTGTGTGTTTGTCCTCATCTAAAGGACGATAGGTTGTGTGTTTGTCCTCATCTAAAGGACGATAGGTTGTGTGTTTGTCCTCATCTAAAGGACGATAGGTTGTGTGTTTGTCCTCATCTAAAGGACGATAGGTTGTGTGTTTGTCCTCATCTAAAGGACGATAGGTTGTGTTTGTCCTCGTCTAAAGGACGATAGGTTGTGTGTTTGTCCTCGTCTAAAGGACGATAGGTTGTGTGTTTGTTCTCATCTAAAGGACGATAGGTTGTGTGTTTGTCCTCGTCTAAAGGACGATAGGTTGTGTGTTTGTCCTCGTCTAAAGGACGATAGGTTGTGTGTTTGTCCTCGTCTAAAGGACGATAGGTTGTGGGTTTGTCCTCGTCTAAAGGACGATAGGTTGTGTGTTTGTCCTCGTCTAAAGGACGATAGGTTGTGTGTTTGTCCTCGTCTAAAGGACGATAGGTTGTGTGTTTGTCCTCGTCGAAAGGACGATAGGTTGTGTGTTTGTTCTCATCTAAAGGACGATAGGTTGTGTGTTTGTCCTCATCTAAAGGATGATAGGTTGTGTGTTTGTCCTCGTCTAAAGGATGATAGGTTGTGTGTTTGTCATTGTAGGTCCTCATCTAGAGTAGTTTTCATAAGGGCGGTGTGTTTGTCTAGATATGGTTAAAATAGGTTAGAAAGATGGAATTGTACCAGTGCCTTCAGAAAGTATTCATACCCCTTGACAGCAGAATTATCTCTGGGTCGAGTCCCTCTCTTCTCTGCCTTTGTCCCGTGGGCCGTGCTATGGGAACCAGGGACCATTCACTTTAACGGTGCTGAATTGGGAGTCGTTGAGGGTGAATCTCCATACTAATAACAGGCCCTTAGGCTACGGCCCAAGTGGCACCCTATTATTCCCTATATAATTCACTACTTTTGACCAGAGCCCAGTCAAAGTAGTGCACTATATAGGGAATAGGGTGCCATTTGAGACACAGCCTTACTGCCCTGCTGTAGGCATGACGATAGGCCCTGAGGCTCTGCCACAGTGTATCAGGCAGGAAGCAATATCCAACTGGCTCTATACAACACAAAGACAACGGTAGAGAAAGAGAGAACGAGCTCCCCTCTTCCCGCCCCCCTTTCTTTCTCTGTTTATAGGCCTTAAACAGCGCCACGTTTCCAGGGGCTGGTGCGTAATGTATAAGGGGCAGATTGGACCTCAGGACAGTTTCCAGGGGCTGGTGCGTAATGTATAAGGGGCAGATTGGACCTCAGGACAGTTTCCAGGGGCTGGTGCGTAATGTATAAGGGGCAGATTGGACCTCAGGACAGTTTCCAGGGGCTGGTGCGTAATGTATAAGGGGCAGATTGGACCTCAGGACAGTTTCCAGGGGCTGGTGCGTAATGTATAAGGGGCAGATTGGACCTCAGGACAGTTTCCAGGGGCTGGTGCGTAATGTATAAGGGGCAGATTGGACCTCAGGAGACTAGGCCTCAGCTATTACAGCCTGAAGTGGTTTGTGTTGACTTCCCAAGACAGCACTGAAAATAAATGGTTGTGATGGAGTTGTGTATGTTGTTCCTGTATAATTGACATATTTCACACTTTTTACTTATTTTTGCACTTACTAGCTTTGACTTTGCTGATAGCTACTTTATTGAGGAAAAATGTACTGACTATGACCTGAGATGAGGTTGTGCCACCTGGCTATATTAAGAGGAATGCACTAACTGTAAGTCGCTCTGGATAAGAACGTCTGCTAAATGACAAAAATGTAAATGTACATTTGTGAATATACTGAAATTTGTGAAATATTATGTCAAAATCGTTTAAATTATTGAGCTATGCCTGGTACAATGGAACCAATGCAACCACAATAGTTCAAAAAGTTCTATACTGACCCTGGTCTGTTAATCATGTAGGTTGGTATAGGTAGCAGCTCTATACTGACCCAGGTCTGTTAATCATGTAGGTTGGTATAGGTAGCAGCTCTATACTGACCCAGGTCTGTTAATCATGTAGGTTGGTATAGGTAGCAGCTCTATACTGACCCAGGTCTGTTAATCATGTAGGTTGGTATAGGTAGCAGCTCTATACTGACCCAGGTCTGTTAATCATGTAGGTTGGTATAGGTAGCAGCTCTATACTGACCCTGGTCTGTTAATCATGTAGGTTGGTATAGGTAGCAGCTCTATACTGACCCTGGTCTGTTAATCATGTAGGTTGGTATAGGCAGCAGCTCTATACTGACCCTGGTCTGTTAATCATGTAGGTTGGTATAGGTAGCAGCTCTATACTGACCCAGGTCTGTTAATCATGTAGGTTGGTATAGGTAGCAGCTCTATACTGACCCTGGTCTGTTAATCATGTAGGTTGGTATAGGCAGCAGCTCTATACTGACCCAGGTCTGTTAATCTTGTAGGTTGGTATAGGTAGCAGCTCTATACTGACCCTGGTCTGTTAATCATGTAGGTTGGTATAGGTAGCAGTTCTATACTGACCCTGGTCTGTTAATCATGTAGGTTGGTATAGGTAGCAGCTCTATACTGACCCAGGTCTGTTAATCATGTAGGTTGGTATAGGTAGCAGCTCTATACTGACCCAGGTCTGTTAATCATGTAGGTTGGTATAGGTAGCAGCTCTATACTGACCCAGGTCTGTTAATCATGTAGGTTGGTATAGGTAGCAGCTCTATACTGACCCTGGTCTGTTAATCATGTAGGTTGGTATAGGTAGCAGCTCTATACTGACCCTGGTCTGTTAATCATGTAGGTTGGTATAGGCAGCAGCTCTATACTGACCCAGGTCTGTTAATCATGTAGGTTGGTATAGGTAGCAGCTCTATACTGACCCAGGTCTGTTAATCATGTAGGTTGGTATAGGTAGCAGCTCTATACTGACCCAGGTCTGTTAATCATGTAGGTTGGTATAGGTAGCAGCTCTATACTGACCCTGGTCTGTTAATCATGTAGGTTGGTATAGGTAGCAGCTCTATACTGACCCTGGTCTGTTAATCATGTAGGTTGGTATAGGTAGCAGCTCTATACTGACCCTGGTCTGTTAATCATGTAGGTTGGTATAGGTAGCAGCTCTATACTGACCCTGGTCTGTTAATCATGTAGGTTGGTATAGGTAGCAGCTCTATACTGACCCAGGTCTGTTAATCATGTAGGTTGGTATAGGTAGCAGCTCTATACTGACCCTGGTCTGTTAATCATGTAGGTTGGTATAGGCAGCAGCTCTATACTGACCCAGGTCTGTTAATCATGTAGGTTGGTATAGGCAGCAGCTCTATACTGACCCTGGTCTGTTAATCATGTAGGTTGGTATAGGTAGCAGCTCTATACTGACCCAGGTCTGTTAATCATGTAGGTTGGTATAGGTAGCAGCTCTATACTGACCCAGGTCTGTTAATCATGTAGGTTGGTATAGGTAGCAGCTCTATACTGACCCTGGTCTGTTAATCATGTAGGTTGGTATAGGTAGCAGTTCTATACTGACCCAGGTCTGTTAATCATGTAGGTTGGTATAGGTAGCAGCTCTATACTGACCCTGGTCTGTTAATCATGTAGGTTGGTATAGGTAGCAGCTCTATACTGACCCTGGTCTGTTAATCATGTAGGTTGGTATAGGTAGCAGCTCTATACTGACCCTGGTCTGTTAATCATGTAGGTTGGTATAGGTAGCAGCTCTATACTGACCCAGGTCTGTTAATCATGTAGGTTGGTATAGGTAGCAGCTCTATACTGACCCTGGTCTGTTAATCATGTAGGTTGGTATAGGCAGCAGCTCTATACTGACCCAGGTCTGTTAATCATGTAGGTTGGTATAGGCAGCAGCTCTATACTGACCCTGGTCTGTTAATCATGTAGGTTGGTATAGGTAGCAGCTCTATACTGACCCAGGTCTGTTAATCATGTAGGTTGGTATAGGTAGCAGCTCTATACTGACCCAGGTCTGTTAATCATGTAGGTTGGTATAGGTAGCAGCTCTATACTGACCCTGGTCTGTTAATCATGTAGGTTGGTATAGGTAGCAGTTCTATACTGACCCTGGTCTGTTAATCATGTAGGTTGGTATAGGTAGCAGCTCTATACTGACCCAGGTGTGATTGTCTGTCTCAATGGTTCCAGTGTATGGTTATTCTCTGATGTGATGATGATGATGGTGGTAATGTTATTGTTGGTGTCCTGCAGGCTGCAGAAGACGTGGTGTTCATAGGACCTGACACCCACGCCATCCATGCCATGGGCGACAAGATCGAGAGCAAGCTTCTTGCCAAGGCAGCCAATGTCAACGTCATCCCCGGGTACGACGGGGTCGTCGAGGTGAGCTACACCGTCAACATGGTTGGCCTGGCAACAACTTTCAGCAAGCGTATGAGCATCCTAGCAACAAATCAAATCAAACTTGATCTAAAGTGCATTTCACACTTCAAATAACACTCAGATCTCTTCTTCTTCCTCATCCCCTCATTCTACACACACACCTTTCTTTTCCTCTCTCCTCTCTTCCCTCGCTCTATATCTCCTTCTCTCTCCATCTCCCCCCTCTCTCTCCTCCACCTACAGTACCAGTCAAAAGTTTGGACACACCTACTCATTCAAGGGTTCTTCTTCATTTGTACTATTTTCTACATTGTAGAATAATAGTGAAGACATCAAAACTGTGAAATAACACATGGAATCATGTAGTAACCAAAAAAGTGTTAAACAAATCAAAATATATTTTAGATTCTCCAACGTAGCCACCCTTTGCCTTGATGACAGCTTTGCACACTCTTGGCGTTCTCTCAATCAGCTTCATGAGGTAGTCACCTAGAATGCTTGAAGGAGTTCCCACATATGCTGAACACTTGTTGGCTGCTGTTCCTTCACTCTGCGGTCCAATTCATCCCAAACCATCTCAAGTTGGGTTGAGGTCGGGTGATTTGTGGATGCCAGGTCATCTGAAGCAGCACTCCATCACTCTCCTTCTTGGTAAAATAGCCCTTACACAGCCTGGAGGTGTGTTGGGTTATGTCCTGTTGAAAAACAAATGATAGTCCCACTAAGCGCAAACCAGATGGGATGGCGTATCGCTGCAGAATGCTGTGGCAGCCATGCTGGTTAAGTGTGCCTTGAATTCTAAATAAATCACAGACAGTGTCACCACCAAAGCACCCTCACACCACCACCTCCATGCTTCACGGTGGGAATCACACATGCGGAGATCATCCGTTCACCTACTCTGCATCTCACAAAGACACAGCGGTTGGAACCAGAAATCTCAAATTTGGACTCATCAGACCAAAGGACACATTTCCACCGGTCTAATGTCCATTGCTCGTGTATCTTGGCCCAAGCAAGTCTCTTCTTATTGGTGTCCTTTAGTAGTGGTTTCTTTGTAGCAATTCGACCATGAAGGCCTGATTCATGCAGTCTCCTCTTAACAGTTGATGTTGAGATGTGTCTGTTACTTGAACTCTGTGAAGCATTTATTTGGGCTGCAATCTGAGGTGCAGTTAATTGCCGATTTCTGAGGTTGGTAACTCTAATTAACTTATCCTCTGCAGCAGAGGTAACTCTGGGTCTTCCTTTCCAGTGGCGGTCCTCATGAGAGCCAGTTTCATCATAGTGCTTGATGGTTTTGCGACTGCACTTGAAGAAACGTTCAAAGTTCTTGAAATGTTCCGGATTGACTGACCTTCATGTCTTAAAGTAATGATGGACTGTTGTTTCTCTTTGCTTATTTGAGCTGTTCTTGCCATAATATGGACTTGGTCTTTTACCAAATAGAGCGGTCTTCTGTATACCACCCCTACCTTGTCACAACACAACTGATTGGCTCAAACACATTAAGAAGGATACAAATTCAACAAATTAACTTTTAAGAAGGCACACCTGTTAATTGAAATGCATTCCAAGTGATTACCTCATGAAGATGGTTGAGAGAATGCCAAGAGTGTGCAACGCTGTCATCAAGGCAAAGGGTGGCTATTTGAAGAATCTCAAATATAAAATATGTTTTGATTTGTTTCACGCTTTTTTGGTTACTACATGATTCCATATGTGTTATTTCATAGTTGTGATGTCTTCACTATTATTCTACAATGTAAAAAATAGTACAAATGAAGAAGAACCCTTGAATGAGTAGGTGTGTCCAAACTTTTGACTGGTACTGTAGGTGGAGAGGAGGGAGAGGGGGGAGAGGAGAGGGGGGAGATGGAGAGAGAAGGAGATATAGAGCGAGGGAAGAGAGGAGAGAGGAAAAGAAAGGTGTGTGTGTGTAGAATGAGGGGATGAGGAAGAAGAAGAGATCTGAGTGTTATTTGAAGTGTGAAATGCACTTTAGATCAAGTTTGATTTGTTGCCAGGATGCTCATACGCTTGCTGAAAGTTGTTGCCAGGACACCCTCTCCTCTCCTCTCCCCCTCTCTCTCCTCTCCCTCCCCTCCTCTCTCCCTCTCTCTCCTCTCCCTCCCCTCCTCTCCCCTCTCTCTCTCCTCTCCCCCTCTCTCTCCTCTCCCTCCCCTCCTCTCTCCTCTCCCTCCCCTCCTCTCCCTCCTCTCTCCCCCCTCTCCCCTCTCTCTCTCTCCCCTCTCTCCCCTCTGCATGAGTCTCAATTTGGTGTTTGTCCCATTTTGTGAATTCTTGGTTGGTGAGCGGACCCCAGACCTCACAACCATAAAGGGCAATGGGTTCTATAACTACTGATTCAAGTATTTTTAGCCAGATCCTAATTGGTATGTTGAATTTTATGTTCCTTTTGATGGCATAGAAGGCCCTTCTTGCCTTGTCTCTCAGATTGTTCACAGCTTTGTGGAAGTTACCTGTGGAGCTGATGTTTAGGCCAAGGTATTTATAGTTTTTTGTGTGCTCTAGGGCAACGGTGTCTAGATGGAATTTGTATTCGTGGTCCTGGCAACTGGACCTTTTTTGGAACACCATTATTTTTGTCTTACTGAGATTTACTGTCAGGGCCCAGGTCTGACAGAATCTGTGCAGAAGATCTAGGTGCTGCTGTAGGCCCTCCTTGGTTGGGGACAGAAGCACCAGATCATCAGCAAACAGTAGAAAGTTTGACTTCAGATTCTAGTAGGGTGAGGCCGGGTGCTGCAGACTGTTCTAGTGCCCTCGCCAATTCATTGATATATACAGTATGTAGAAGAGGATGGGGCTTAAACTGTGGAAAGAAATGTGTATGTTTTTCCCCCAACTCCACTTTCCATCAATTTGTATAGCAGGCCCTCATGCCAAATTGAGTCAAAAGCTTTTTTGAAATCAACAAAACATGAGAAGACTTTGCCTTTGTTTTGGTTTGTTTGTCAATTAGGGTGTGCAGGGTGAATATGTGGTCTGTCGTACGGTAATTTGTTAAATAGCTAATTTGACATTTGCTCAGTACGTTGTTTTCACTGAGGAAATGAACTAGTCTGCTGTTAATGATAATGCAGAGGATTTTCCCAAGGTTGCTGTTGACGCATATCCCACGGTAGTTATTGGGGTCAAATTTGTCTCCACATTTGTGGATTGGGATGATCAGTCCTCTCCCCTCTCTCCTCTCCCCCTCTCTCCTCTCTCCTCTCCCTCTCTCTCCTCTCCTCTCCCCTCTCTCTCTCCCCCCTCTCCCCTCTCTCTCTCCCCCCTCTCCCCTCTCTCCCCCGCTCCTGTCTCTCTCCTCTCTCCTCTCTCTCGCTCCTCTCTCGCCCCTCTCTCCCCTCTCTCTCCTCTCCGCTCTCTCCTCTCTCTCCTCTCTTCTCTCTCTTATCTCCCCTCTCTCTCTCCCCTCTCTCCCCCTGCTCCTCTCTCTCTCCTCTCCCCCTCTCTCCTCTCTCTCCTCTCCCTCTTCTCTCTGTCTTCTCTTCTTTCCCTCCTCTCCTCCTGATCTCCCTCACTCCTCTGTATACAGTGCTGGGCCTATTAGAGCTGTGTGGGCCGTGTTTAACACTTGGCTTGCTGATGGCTAGTAGATAAATAGATGAAGATGGTTGTTGTCACGTAGCTGTCACAGGCCGGGGGGGGGGGGGCAACAACAGATCTGATGGGGTGGTCTCTTCTTCCTCTGCTGTTCCCAGGGCATGATTGATGGGGTAGACATGGAGACAGACAGGCAGGGAGATAGGGAGACGCAGACAGACAGGCAGGGAGACACAGCGAGACACAGACAGGCAGACAGACAGACAGGCAGGGAGACACAGCGAGACGCAGACAGACATTTTTACATTTTTACATTTTAGTCATTTAGCAGACGCTCTTATCCAGAGCGACTTACAGTTAGTGAATACATATATATATATTTTTTTTCAAACTGGTCCCCCGTGGGAATCGAACCCACAACCCTGGCGTTGCAAACGCCATGCTCTATCAACTGAGCTACATCCCTGCCGGCCATTCCCTCCCCTACCCTGGACAACGCTAGGCCAATTGTGCGCCACCCATGAGTCTCCCGGTCGCGGCCGGCTGCGAGGCAGGGAGACACAGACAGGCAGGCAGGGAGACACAGACAGGCAGGCAGGGAGACACAGACAGGCAGGCAGGGAGACACAGACAGGCAGGCAGGGAGACACAGACAGGCAGGCAGGGAGACACAGACAGGCAGGCAGGGAGACACAGCGAGACACAGACAGGCAGACAGACAGACAGGCAGGGAGACACAGACAGGCAGGGAGACAGACAGGCAGGGAGACACAGACAGGCAGGCAGGGAGACACAGACAGGCAGTCAGGGAGACACAGACAGGCAGTCAGGGAGACACAGACAGGCAGGCAGGGAGACACAGACAGGCAGGCAGACAGACAGGCAGGGAGACGCAGACAGACAGGCAGGCAGGGAGACACAGACAGGCAGGCAGGGAGACACAGCTAGACACAGACAGGCAGACAGACAGACAGGCAGGGAGACACAACGAGACACAGACAGGCAGACAGACAGGCAGGGAGACACAGACAGGCAGGCAGGGAGACACAGACAGGCAGGCAGGGAGACACAGCTAGACACAGACAGGCAGACAGACAGACAGGCAGGGAGACACAACGAGACACAGACAGGCAGACAGACAGGCAGGGAGACACAGACAGGCAGGCAGGGAGACACAGACAGGCAGGCAGGGAGACACAGCTAGACACAGACAGACAGGCAGACAGGCAGGCAGGGAGACACAGCGAGACAGACAGGCAGACAGGCAGGCAGGGAGACACAGACAGGCAGGCAGGGAGACACAGACAGGCAGGCAGGGAGACACAGACAGGCAGGCGGGGAGGCAGACGGGGAGACACAGACAGGTGGGGAGCTGGACAGACAGGCGGGGAGACAGGCAGACAGACAGACAGGCGGGGAGACAGGCAGAAAGGCGGGGAGACAGGCAGAAAGGCGGGCAGGGAGACAGACAGACGGACGGGGAGGGAGGCAGACGGACGGACGGGGAGGCAGAGAGAAAGATGGGTGGATGGATAAGTAAATAAAGAGGGAGAGGGAAAGCACTCCCTCTGGTGGTGGCTGGTGGAACTTACAATTCTGTCTCCTGTCTCAGAATGTGGAGGACGCTGTGAAGATTGCAGGAGAGATCGGTAAGTGAATCAAAATTCCAGTCATTAATTAAATAAGATTTGCCTGTTCTCTATGCAGAATTTTCATATTGTGTAATTGATCAGGCTAGCCTGTCATATTGTGTTGTTGATCAGGCTACCCTGTCACATTGTGTTGTAGATCAGGCTACCCTGTCACATTGTGTTGTTGATCAGGCTACCCTGTCACATTGTGTTGTAGATCAGGCTACCCTGTCACATTGTGTTGTTGATCAGGCTACCCTGTCACATTGTGTTGTTGATCAGGCTACCCTGTCACATTGTGTTGTTGATCAGGCTACCCTGTGATGATCAAGGCCTCAGCAGGAGGAGGTGGGAAAGGCATGAGAATTGCCTGGAATGATGACGAGACCAGGTGAGAATCGTTATTACTGTAAGAAATGCTAATCAAATATAATAAAGCATTTTAATTATACAATGATCTATAAGTCTCTTGCTTTGTAGTAAATGGCAATAAGATATTTCTAGACTTTATTAAGACATTAATGAGACTTGAATAAAGGTTTCCCTTCTGTCTTTCCCAGGGAAGGTTTTCGGTTGTCCTCACAGGAGGCTGCCTCTAGTTTCGGAGACGACCGTCTGCTGATGGAGAAGTTTGTAGACCACCCCAGACACATTGAGATCCAGGTCCTGGCTGATAAGCATGGTAATGCTCTGTGGCTGAACGAGAGGGAGTGTTCTATCCAGAGGAGGAACCAGAAGGTGGTGGAGGAGGCACCAAGGTCAGGGGTCAATACTTTCACCTTTAAGTTATTCATTTGTGTATGTGTTGGGCTCTAAGTTCACTCTAATTGTGTGTGTGTGGTGTGTGTGTGTGTGTGTGTGTGTTCTCTCTCTTCCTCTCTGCAGTACGTTCCTGGACCCAGAGACGCGTCGTGCGATGGGGGAGCAGGCGGTACAGCTGGCTAAAGCAGTCAAGTACTCCTCTGCTGGGACCGTAGAGTTCTTGGTGGACTCCAACAAGAACTTCTACTTCCTGGAGATGAACACTCGCCTTCAGGTGGGGCGATGGGAAGATAGCCGTAGTTTAGTCTGTGGGTTTCTTTTTGTGTGTGTCTCTGTCTCTCTCTCTCTCTCTCTCTCGCTCTCTGTTTGTCTCGCTCTCTCGCTCTCTCTCTCGCTCTCTCTCGCTCTCTCTCTCGCTCTCTCTCGCTCTCTCTCTCGCTCTCTGTTTGTGTCTCTCTCTCTCTGTGTCTCTCTCTCTCGCTCTCTCTCTCTCTCGCTCTCTGTTTGTCTCTCTCTCTCTCTCTCTCGCTCTCTCTCTCTCTCTCTCTCTCTCTCTCTCTCTCTCTCTCTCTCTCGCTCTCTCTCTCGCTCTCTGTTTGTGTCTCTCTCTCTCTGTGTCTCTCTCTCTCTCTCTCTGTTTGTGTCTCTCTCTCTCTCTCTCTGTATGTGTGTCTCTCTCTCTCTCTCTGTGTCTCTCTGTCTCTCTCTCTCTCTCTCTGTGTGTGTTTGTGTCTCTCTCTCTGTGTGTGTGTGTGTGTCTCTGTGTGTTTGTGTGTCTCTTTCTCTCTCTCTGTGTGTGTGTGTGTGTGTCTCTCTCTCGCTCTGTGTCTCTCTGTGTGTGTGTGTCTCTCTCTCTGTGTGTCTCTCTCTGTGTGTGTCTCTCTGTGTGTGTCTGTACATGACAGTCAGACACTTGCCAAGTGACTTCCTGTAACCAACCCAGTCCTCTCCTCTGATTGGTTGACTGACCTCTGACCTTTGACCCCTTCAGGTGGAGCACCCAATCACAGAGTGTATCACTGGTCTGGACCTGGTGCAGCAGATGATCCGGGTGGCCAAGGGTTTCCCTCTGCTACACAAACAGGAAGACATCCCCATCAACGGCTGGGCTATAGAGAGCAGAGTCTACGCTGAGGTGGGCACTCTGAACACTTGTTCTGCATTGTACCTTGAAGTGAAGCAGGTCAACCATGGCCCTTCTGCTGGGTAGTGAATGTGTCAGTTCTCTCTATAAAGCTTTTTCTGTTGGACACTTCCTGTGTGTTAGAGGTTATTGAGAGTTTATTAAGCAGTTATAAAGAACAGGTCACATTTCTCCTTCTCCAGGACCCCTACAAGTCCTTTGGTCTGCCCTCCATTGGACGCCTGTCACAGTACCAGGAACCAATCAACCTCCCAAAAGTGAGTCACATGCATGCACACTTGCTGTGTGGATATGTTCTGAGTTGACCTCTCTGTTATTTCTGCTGGAGACGTGATGTGTGTTGACCTCTGAACCTGACAAAGCAAACACCTCTACGGATATTTACATGGAACACTGCTGCTCTTCTAGTCAGGCCTCAGATCTAGAGGATTAGAAAGACTGCTTGTTGTTATTCTTAATACTAATAATAATGTCATAGTTATACCCTTCCTGTCCTCCCCTGATGTCAAAACAATTAGCTTTTGAAATGTTTTTTTATTGTTATTGTTAGGGTATTTTTTCATCATATGTAAACATTAAACAAAATGGAAATACATACTACATGTTCTGTTTCTGTCCTCCTGGAAGACCTGAGCCACAAACATGTTATTGGGTGTATTCATACTGACATGTAGTCTTCTCTGTCAGGGGTATTCATACTGACATGTAGTCTTCTCTGTCAGGGGTATTCATACTGACATGTAGTCTTCTCTGTCAGGGGTATTCATACTGACATGTAGTCTTCTCTGTCAGGGGTATTCATACTGACATGTAGTCTTCTCTGCCAGGGGTATTCATACTGACATGTAGTCTTCTCTGTCAGGGGTATTCATACTGACATGTAGTCTTCTCTGTCAGGGGTATTCATACTGACATGTAGTCTTCTCTGCCAGGGGTATTCATACTGACATGTAGTCTTCTCTGTCAGGGGTATTCATACTGACATGTAGTCTTCTCTGTCAGGTGCGCGTGGACAGTGGCATCCAAGAAGGAAGCGACATCAGTATCTACTATGACCCAATGATCTCCAAGGTCAGCCACTGTATTCTCACTCAAACTGCCCAACACAATCACATTGTCCTATCCAATATGTTTTACTTATCTAGAATGTCAATGTCCCTCTGTGCTCGCCGTAGCTGGTGACCTATGGCGCCACACGCGCTGAAGCCCTACAGAGGATGGAGGACGCTCTGGATAACTACGTCATCAGAGGTAAGTCTCACTCACACACACACACACACACACTGTTGCGTGTTAGTGCTTTCTGGAAGGTTCTTCAGTACCGCAAGGCTGCTATGTTCTGTAGAGCTACACACATGTAGAGGGTGCTGGATCTCTGCCTGTCTCGTGACTGTTGTTCCTGTGTGACTGTCCAGGTGTGACCCACAACATCCCCCTACTCAGAGAGATCATCACCCACCCTCGCTTCATCTCCGGTGACATCACCACTAACTTCCTGCCAGAGGAATACCCAGAGGGGTTCAAAGGTCACCAGCTGACCTCCGAGGGTCGTAGGGAGCTCCTCGCCACCGCAGCCGCTCTCTACGTCTCCGCACAGCTCCGCTCCCAGAGGTTCCTGGGTAATCTCAGGTAAATTAAACCAATTTAAATAACTGAGAGGGAACTTCTTGTATGAACTGGTAGTGGAATAACGCTTAGATAAAGCACCATCTTGGTCAGGTTGTTATTGTGAAAGAGAATGTGTTCTCAATGACTTACCTGGTTAAATAAAGGTTAATTCAAACAGAGAGGAGGTAAAAAACACCAAGAGGTTCTAGTTGACTTCAGAAAGAGCTAGAGCTCTCATTGTTCCTCATGTGTTAGTATACTCCTTTATTGTGCTGTTGGACTGTATCTGAATGTCCATTGTCTGTTTTACAGGGTTTATTATTGTGTTGTGTGTTTAAAGCAGTGTTTTACACCAGCTCAGTTCTGCAATATGTCAGCAGTTAACAGAGCTGTATACTAGCATAGTGTAGCAGTCTGTTGGTCAAACTGTTAGACCTCTCTCTCAGCGCTGCCATCTGTCTAAACATCTGCTCACATTTTCTTCTCTTTCCTTTTCGGATCATTTCCTTTCGTTATTCATGAACCGCCGGGGGTCGGTCTTTGTAGTGGCAGTCAGTGGCAGAGGCCCCCCTCACCCCTCCTCCCTCACTCCTACCTTCCCCCTCTCTCCTCTCACCCCTCCTCCCCCCTCTCTCCTCCCTCCCCTCTCCCCCCTCCTCCCCCCTCTCTCCTCCCTCTCCTCTCACCCCTCCTCCCCCCTCTCTCCTCCCGAACCCTCTCCCCCCTCCTCCCCCCTCTCTCCTCCCTCCCCTCTCACCCCTCCTCTCCCACCCCACCTATCTCCTCCCTCACCCCTCCTCCCTCACTCCTACCTTCCCCCTCTCTCCTCTCACCCCTCCTCCCCCCTCTCTCCTCCCTCCCCTCTCCCCCCTCCTCCCCCCTCTCTCCTCCCTCTCCTCTCACCCCTCCTCCCCCCTCTCTCCTCCCGAACCCTCTCCCCCCTCCTCCCCCCTCTCTCCTCCCTCCCCTCTCACCCCTCCTCTCCCACCCCACCTATCTCCTCCCTCACCCCTCCTCCCTCACCCCTCCTCTCCCCTCTCTCCCCCCTCCTCTCTCTCCTCCCTCACCCCTCCCCTCTCCTCCCTAACCCCTCCCTCCTCCTCCCTCCTCTCTCTCAGAGCAGGGATAAACCAGACAGATCCTTCTACAGTGGAGTATTCCAGGGAGCAGGATCATTAAAGCATCAACACTATTGTTAACCATCTCATTTTTTATAAACATATCTCTTGAATTTCTGGTTCAAATCTAAACTTGTATGTGTTGGAACTGTTGATTATGTTAGTTTATACCATGCTCATTTCAAGTCTATCTTTCTTTATAAACGTTATATCCGAATATTTAGGAATGTTGGCTAAAAGGTTAGCTGGCTATGATCTCCTTGGTTCAGCGTTGTAACAGACCAGCAGACTGGTCTCTGGTGTAGGGAGAGAGAGGAGGCAGCTGTCAGTCAGTGGAGGAGCTGACTCTAACTGTTTATTCAGCTCCCTCTGACCCCCAGGGAATAGCTCTCTGAGACTGATCCTAATGGGAAAGTGGTGTGTTTCAGGGTGTCCACCGCCCCCCAGGAACGGAGGCAGTGGGAGCTCTGTGTGGAGCTGGAGAAGGGAATGCACACGGTCGCTGTGTCACGCTCTGGATCCACGTTCACTGTGAGTGACGCGCACGCACGCGCACACACACACACACACACACACACACACACACCCACACGCACGCACGCACGCACGCACGCACGCACGCACGCACAGTGGGGTCTGAAATTGACACCCTTGATAAAGATGAGCAAAAATAACTGTAAAGTAAATAATTCAAATACTGAGATCTATTTTATGGAGAAAATAAAAATGTGGAAATGATATTATTTTATACTAATACAATTGCTCAGAGAAAGACATTTTGTTTAAAAAGTATTTTTCTCTCAAAAGGTAGGGGTCAAAATTATTGACACCACCATTTTTAATACCTTTAAATACAAAATGACTTAAATGTAATATCCTTCATCTGCGCTTATTGACTGACCTCTTCAATTCAAACCACAGGTTTTCAATGGGTTTCAAGTCCGGAGACTGAGATGGCCATTGCAAAATGTTGATTTTGTGGCCAATTAACAATTTCTTTGTGGAAATTGATGTGTCCTTGGGGTTATTGTCTTGCTGGAAGATCCACTTGTGGCCAAGTTTCAGCCTCCTGGCAGAGGCAACCAGGTTTCTGGCTAAAATGTCCTGGTAGTGGGTAAAGTTCATGATGCCGTTGACCTTAACAAGGGCCCCAGGACCAGTGGAAGCAAAATAGCCCCATAACATGAAAGATCCACCACCATATTTTACAGTAGGTATGGGGTTATTTTCTGCTCATGCGTTCTCATTGACACCAAACCCACCGCTGGTTTGCGTGGACAAAGAGCTCTATTTTCCTGTCCAACAAATGTAGAGTTTGCTAAACGGCGTTGGCACTTGGATTGGAACCGGTGATGACATGAAAATAAAGTTATTTGGCCATGCACACCAGTGGTGGGTTTGGCGTTGAAATGAGAATGCATGAGCAGAAAATAACCTCAGTTTCCGGACTTGAAACCCATTGAAAATCTGTGGTTTGAATTGAAGAGGTCAGTCCATAAGCGCAGACGAAGGATATCAAGGATCTGGAAGGATTCTGTATGGAGGAATGGTCTAAAATCCCTCCCAATGTGTTCTCCAACTTATAAAATGTTTTAGAAAAAGGCTCAGTATCCTTATCCTCACAAGGTGAAGTATTTAAAACAGTGGTGTCATTAATCTTGACTCCTACCTTAAAAAAAATATATTTTTTAAATAACTTGTTAATAAAAAAACAATTGTATTAGTATAAAATAATATACTTCTCCTATTTCTTTGCGTATACAATATAGCTCACTATTTGAGTTAGTTATTTTATACAGTCATTTTTGCTCATCTTTATCAATGGTGTCAATCATTTCGCACCCCACTGTACATCCCTGTGGTTTGTGGTGAAGTGAATAAAAGCAGTAGGCCCTTCTCTCTGTGAGGGGGCTTGAATGGAGCTTAGGTCCAGGTGGTGGGGAGGGGGGAGGAGGGGTTGTCGCGGCCGACAGACATCACTCGGTGCCCGGGTGTTTAGACACCTGCAGTCCCTGGTCATGTGGGTGGGTGGTTGGTCTGGATATTGGTGCTGGGTGGTTTTCCCTGAACCATGATAACATATGCTCCTAATCAGCCTCTCCTGGTCACCTAGAACCACTGAACCACACATCATACTAGGGGCCAGTACCCCCCAGGAAAGGCTGGTGCTGGATACTGGGTCTTTCCCTGGTCCTCTAGTAGTAGATACTGGGTCTTTCCCTGGTCCTCTAGTAGTGGATACTGGGTCTTTCCCTGGTCCTCTAGTAGTGGATACTGGGTCTTTCCCTGGTCCTCTCCTCTAGTAGTGGATACTGGGTCTTTCCCTGGTCCTCTCTAGTAGTGGATACTGGGTCTTTCCCTGGTCCTCTAGTAGTGGATACTGGGTCTTTCCCTGGTCCTCTCTAGTAGTGGATACTGGGTCTTTCCCTGGTCCTCTCTAGTAGTGGATACTGGGTCTTTCCCTGGTCCTCTAGTAGTGGATACTGGGTCTTTCCCTGGTCCTCTAGTAGTGGATACTGGGTCTTTCCCTGGTCCTCTAGTAGTGGATACTGGGTCTTTCCCTGGTCCTCTCTAGTAGTGGATACTGGGTCTTTCCCTGGTCCTCTAGTAGTTGATACTGGGTCTTTCCCTGATCCTCTAGTAGTGGATACTGGGTCTTTTGCTGATCCTCTAGTAGTGGATACTGGGTATTTCCCTGATCCTCTAGTAGTGGATACTGGGTCTTTCCCTGGTCCTCTCCTCTAGTAGTGGATACTGGGTCTTTCCCTGGTCCTCTCCTCTAGTAGTGGATACTGGGTCTTTCCCTGGTCCTCTCCTCTAGTAGTGGATACTGGGTCTTTCCCTGGTCCTCTAGTAGTGGATACTGGGTCTTTCCCTGGTCCTCTAGTAGTGGATACTGGGTCTTTCCCTGGTCCTCTAGTAGTGGATACTGGGTCTTTCCCTGGTCCTCTAGTAGTGGATACATATCAAACTGCAGTCTCTCCAAGCATATCAAACTGCAGTCTCTCCACTTAGGAAGCAAATGTCTTGTATCAGAATAATCAGTAGAGTGTAGTAATTACAATACTTTTCCTCTGACCCCCTGGCAGGTGGAGGTGGATGGAGTTAAGGTGGAGGTTAGTGGAGAGTGGAACCTGGCCTCAGCCCTGCTGCCTGTCACCATCAACAGAATCCCCAGGGTTCTACAGTGTCTGTCTAGAGACGCAGGAGGAGAGATCACTCTACAGTACCTGGGGACACAGGTGAGTCACCTCTCTTTCATTCTGGTGAATGTATGACTTGTGTGTGTTTCGTGTGTGTACACACATTAGTAACGTTCCTCTTATCTGTCGGGCCAAGTCGGTGTCATTTCCCAGCCTACACATCCCCATCCAGCCTATCCCCAGATCCCCCAGACCCCCCAGACTACAGAGAATGTCAGGAAGAGAAGATCATCCGTTACGTTACAGAGGCTTTGAAAGGAGCCAGCTATAAATGGCTCTGTGCTGCTCACACCCTGGGGGGGGGGGCTTTGAACACAGGCTGCACAGGAACTTGTCACAGGGGGCGACATCACTTCCCTTTCCTCCTTTAGGGACCTGGGGCTGAGCAAGGGGGGGTTCTGATAGGTCCTGGGGGGGTTGGGAGGAGGTTGGGGAGTGGCTCAGTAAGTACCTGTGTCCTGTCCCCTGCTGCATCAGGTGTTGGAGAGTAGGAGGCACCCCTGCAAAGCTGAGCTGCTTCCAGGCTTCCTCTCCTGGGACATGGAAGACCTCTGTATCCCCCTGTATCCCTTAGCTCTCACTCATCCTGGGTATGTTCTTGTCTAGCTGGGGACATGGAGTCACTCAGTAGTACAGGGTTCAGTAACATCAATAACCAGCTAGAAAAGAAAGCAGCAGTAGGTCTACTGATGCGCTCCAGGCCTGGCGTTGAACAGACTTTTGGTAGAGCTGGTCACAGAACAACACCTAGTTAACCTGGTTGGTTGACCCATGTTGACCTGTATCTGAACTGGGGTGACACAGTCAGTTAGTTACTGTTGTTTCCTGGGAAGGAATCCTGTCAAAGCCTGCGTTTCCCCAGGCCGTCCCAACGCTCCCATTCCCCACACTCCTGACTCTCCGGGTTACAGCCCTGATTTACGAGTCCAGCTGGGTTTTCCCTCCCCGCTCCTGGTTTTCCAACAAGGGAGTGTCGGCCTTGGGAAACCATGACTGTTTGTTTGGGGTATCCTTTGGGGGTATCCCGGCCAGTGGTTATTTTAGTCACTATGATGGTGTTGTAAAGAAGATGACCTGTTGTGTGTGTGTGTGTGGTTTGGAAAGAGTGCTAAATACAGTCTTATGAGTTCATGGCAGGGGAGGGCACCAGGGGTGAGGAAGGTTAACAAACAAACAAGGATGCATGAGGTCATTAACATGGTGGGGGGCTTCCTGATGTTGTTGTACTGTGACCTTCACATACAGGTCAGTGACTGGGACCAGCTACTAGTAGTGTTACTGGGACCTACCAAGTCAACCAGGACAATGCTCCCCCTAGCCTAGATCAGTGTTAAGCCAGGACAATGCTCTGCCTAGCCTAGATCAGTGTTAAGCCAGGACAATGCTCTGCCTAGCCTAGATCAGTGTTAAGCCAGGACAATGCTCTGCCTAGCCTAGATCAGTGTTAAGCCAGGACAATGCTCTGCCTATCCTAGATCAGTGTTAAGCCAGGACAATGCTCTGCCTATCCTAGATCAGTGTTAAGCCAGGACAATGCTCCCTCTATCCTAGATCAGTGTAAAGCCAGGACCAACAGTAATCAGCCACACCAGTGTGTTTCTATTCACAATTCTACACTGAACAGAAATATAAACGCAACATGCAACAATTTCAAAGATTTTACTGAGTTACAATTCATATAAGGAAATCAGTCAATTGGAATAAATTCAGTAGGCCCTAATCTATGGATTTCACATGACTGGGAATACAGATATGCATCTGTTGGTCACAGATACCTTTAAAAAAAACTTAGTGGCAAGGGATCAGAAAACCAGTCAGTATCTGGTGTGACCACCATTTGCCTCATGCAGCGCAACACATCTCCTTCGCATAGAGTTGATCAGGCTGTTGATTGTGGCCTGTGGAATGTTGTCCCACTCCTCTTCAATGGCTGTGCGAAATTGCTGGATATTGGGGGGACATTTACATTTACGTCATTTAGCAGACGCTCTTATCCAGAGCGACTTACAAATTGGTGCATTCACACTATAGCCAGTGGGATAACCACTTTACAATTTAAAAAAAAAAAAATTAGGGGGGGGGGGGTAGAAGGATTACTTTATCCTATCCCAGGTATTCCTTAAAGAGGTGGGGTTTCAAATGTCTCCGGAAGGTGGTGAGTGACTCCGCTGTCCTGGCGTCGTGAGGGAGCTTGTTCCACCATTGGGGTGCCAGAGCAGCGAACAGTTTTGACTGGGCTGAGCGGGAACTATGCTTCCGCAGAGGAAGGGGAGCCAGCAGGCCAGAGGTGGATGAACGCAATGCCCTCGTTTGGGTGTAGGGACTGATCAGAGCCTGAAGGTACGGAGGTGCCGTTCCCCTCACAGCTCCATAGGCAAGCACCATGGTCATGTAACAGATGCGAGCTTCAACTGGAAGCCAGTGGAGTGTGCGGAGGAGCGGGGTGACGTGAGAGAACTTGGGAAGGTTGAACACCAGACGGGCTGCGGCATTCTGGATGAGTTGTAGGGGTTTAATGGCACAGGCAGGGAGCCCAGCCAACAGCGAGTTGCAGTAATCCAGACGGGAGATGACAAGTGCCTGGATTAGGACCTGTGCCGCTTCCTGTGTAAGGCAGGGTCGTACTCTCCGAATGTTGTAGAGCATGAACCTGCAGGATCGGGTCACCGCCTTGATGTTAGCGGAGAACGACAGGGTGTTGTCCAGGGTCACGCCAAGGCTCTTCGCACTCTGGGAGGAGGACACAACGGAGTTGTCAACCGTGATGGCGAGATCATGGAACGGGCAGTCCTTCCCCGGGAGGAAGAGCAGCTCCGTCTTGCCAAGGTTCAGCTTGGACCTGGAACACACTGTCGTACACGTCGATCCAGAGCATCCCAAACATGCTCAATGGGTGACATGTCTGGTGAGTATGAAGGCCATGGAAGAACTGGGACATTTTCAGATTCCAGGAATTGTGTACAGATCCTTGCAATATGGGGCCGTGCATTATCATGCTGAAACATGAGGTTATGGCGACGGATGAATGGCACGACAGGGGGCCTCAGGATCTCATCACGGTATCTCTGTACATTCAAATTGCCATCGATAAAATGCAATTGTTTTCGTTGTCCGTAGCCTATGACTGACTATACCATAACCCCACCGCCACCATGGGGCACTCTGTTTACAACCTCTCACCCGCACGACGCCATACACGCTGTCTGCCATCTTCCCGGTACAGTTGAAGCCAGGATTCATCCAGTGTGCCAGTGGCCATCGAAGGGGAGCATTTGCCCACTGAAGTCGGTTACGACGCCGAACTGCAGTCAGGTCAAGACCCTGGTTAGGACGACGAGCATGCAGATGAGCTTCCCTGAGACGGTTTCTGACAGTTTGTGCAGAAATTCTTTGGTTGTGTAAACCCACAGTTTAATCAGCTGTCCAGGTGGCTGGTCTCAGACGATCCCTCAGGTAAAGAAGCCGGATGTGGAGGTCCTGGGCTGGCGTGGTTACACATGGTCTGTGTTTGTGAGGCTGGTTGAACATACTGCTGTGTCCCGTGTGGCTCATTTGGTAGAGCATGACTCTTGCAACGCCCTGGTTGTGGGTTCAATTCCCACTGGGAATCAGTACGGAGAAAAAAACGTATGGAAATGTATGCACTCACTGGAAGTCGCTCTGGATAAGAGCGTCTGCTAAATTACAAAACATTTTAAAATGTAGAATGTACTGCCAAATTCTCTAAAACAACATTGGAGGCGGCTTATGCTAGAGAAATGAACACTCACTTCTCTGGCAACAGTTCTGGGATCTTTTATTTCAGCTTATGGGACCAACACTTTACATGTTGCATTTTATATTTTTGTTCAGTATAAAAGGACTGAGTTAGGAAGGTGTCTTGTTATCAAGCTGTTATCAAAACTTCAGTATCCAGCTGCTCATTGAATTGCACCGCACAACAGATATCTACCAGCAAATACGTATTCTACCTCTTCCTCCCTCCTCCCTCCCTCCGGTCTCACCTCGTTGCCCATCGCCAAGCAACCGTTGGGTGTTATCTTTATTATGCATGTTGCTTCGTGAACTTTCAACTCTTAACGAGGGAGAAACCAGCCACTCAGTGCTAGCTGTGTGTAAGACATCAATTAGCCTAATGAGCTAATTAAAGGATTGGCATGAAAGAGCCTGATGAATGAACCCACTGACTGTAATGCAGTAGTAGTAGTAGGAATGATTCACTAAGCCAGGGACAGGGATATAGACCGAAACGAATGATGCTGAGTGCTGCCACCCAGTGGACCCAAAGATAATGGCATCAACTCAGAATAGGAGTTTCAGAATAAAGAATGTGGAGGAGAGGATTGTTGATATTACTGTCTTTTTCTTTCGTCATTTTTACAACATGGTCCTACTTGTGGCATTATATATCTAATGAATTGACCCCAACCTCTGTCTCTGTGTGTTCAGTTTAAGGTGCGTGTTCTCAGTAAGCTGGTGTCCACGTTGAGCAGTCACATGCCTGAGAAGGTTCCAGAAGACACCAGCAGCATCCTGCGTTCTCCCATGCCTGGCTCCGTGGTCTCCGTGTCCGTCAAACCTGGAGACGTGGTAAGAACGTACATGTTACATAGAATCCACATAGATCCGAGACACGTTACATATAGCATCCCCCGTCCCCGCAGGAGGCCTTTTGCCTTTTGGTAGGCCGTCATTGTAAATAAGAATTTGTTCTTAACTGACTTGCCTAGTTAAAAATAAAAATAAATCCTGAACAGAGCATTAGCATCATGCCAGGAACTGTGGTGGATGTGTCTGTCAAGCGTGGAGATAATGCGGTAAGGACATGTGAAATGTTACATACATGTTGTTGCTGGACATTAGTTTTACATTTACATTTTAGTCATTTAGCAGACGCTCTTATCCAGAGCGACTTACAGTTAGTGAGTGCATACATTTTCATAGTTGTTACATGCATGTTGTTGCTGGACATTAGTTGTTACTTACACTACCAGTCAAAAGTTTGGACACACCTACTCATTCAAGGG
>NC_140022.1:1379199-1447577 GCF_964263955.1 Coregonus lavaretus
CCTACACGACAACACAATGCACGCACCCATTACACTAACCTACACACACACCCATTACACTAACCTACACACACACACACACACACACCCATTACACTAACCTACACACACACACCCATTACACTAACCTACACACACACACACACACACACCCATTACACTAACCTACACACACACCCATTACACTAACCTACACACACACACACACACACCCATTACACTAACCTACACGACACACACACACACCCATTACACTAACCTACACACACACACACACACCCATTACACTAACCTACACACACACACACCCATTACACTAACCTACACACACACACACACACACACCCATTACACTAACCTACACACACCCATTACACTAACCTACACACACACACACACACACCCATTACACTAACCTACACGACACACACACACACCCATTACACTAACCTACACACACACACACACACACACCCATTACACTAACCTACACACACACACACACACACCCATTACACTAACCTACACACACACACACACACCCATTACACTAACCTACACAACACACACACACACCCATTACACTAACCTACACGACAACACACACACACCCATTACACTAACCTACACGACAACACAATGCACACACCCATTACACTAACCTACACACACACACACACACACACCCATTACACTACCCTACACACACACACACACACACACCCATTACACTAACCTACACAACACACACCCATTACACTAACCTACACGACAACACACACACACACACCCATTACACTAACCTATACGACAACACAATGCACACACCCATTACACTAACCTACACGACAACACAATGCACACACCCATTACACTAACCTACACACACACCCATTACACTAACCTAGACACACACACACACACACCCATTACACTAACCTACACGACAACACAATGCACACACCCATTACACTAACCTACACACACACACACCCATTACACTAACCTACACGACAACACAATGCACACACCCATTACACTAACCTACACACACACACCCACCCATTACACTACCCTACACGACACACACACACACACACACATTACACTAACCTACACGACAACACACACACACACCCATTACACTAACCTACACACACACACCCACCCATTACACTACCCTACACGACACACACACACACACCCATTACACTAACCTACACGACAACACACACACACACACCCATTACACTAACCTACACACACACACCCACCCATTACACTACCCTACACGACACACACACACACACCCATTACACTAACCTACACGACAACACACACACACACCCATTACACTAACCTACACACACACACCCACCCATTACACTACCCTACACGACACACACACACACACCCATTACACTAACCTACACGACAACACACACACACACCCATTACACTAACCTACACGACAACACACACACACCCATTACACTAACCTACACGACAACACACACACACCCATTACACTAACCTACACGACAACACACACACACACCCATTACACTAACCTACACGACAACACAATGCACACACCCATTACACTAACCTACACGACAACACAATGCACACACCCATTACACTAACCTACACACACACACACACACACACACCCATTACACTAACCTATACGACAACACAATGCACATACCCATTACACTAACCTACACACACACACACACACACACACACACACACCCATTACACTAACCTACACGACAACACAATGCACATACCCATTACACTAACCTACACACACACACACACACACACACATTACACTAACCTACACGACAACACAATGCACACACCCATTACACTAACCTACACGACAACACACACACACCCATTACACTAACCTACACGACAACACACACACACACCCATTACACTAACCTACACGACAACACACACCCATTACACTAACCTACACGACAACACAATGCACACACCCATTACACTAACCTACACACACACACACCCATTACACTAACCTACACGACAACACAATGCACGCACGCACAGACACACAGACACGTATTACCACACACACACTACATTACACATCCCCCCTTCTCTCCCCTGTAACGATTCCCCAGGTTGTTGCTGTAAATGACAATGTGTTCTCAGTCAACTTACCTGGTAAAATAAGGGTTAAAGAAAATCAATAAAACACACACATTACCACACACTACTACAACATTACCACACACTACTACAACATTACCACACACTACTACAACATTACCACACACTACTACAACATTACCACACACTACTACAACATTACCACACACTACTACAACATTACCACACACTACTACAACATTACCACACACACTACTACATTTCCGCACACTACTACTACATTACCGCACACTACTACTACATTACCCCACACCCTACATTACCATACACTACTACATTACCACACACACACATTGAATTACACTCCCCTCTACACATCACCACAGTAAGACAGCTAGTGTGTACAGTGTGAGGTGATTGACATCAGACCTTTCTGTGTGTTGTTCCCTCCCAGGTGAAGAGTGTCCACTGTAAAGCAGGAGAGACTGTTGGAGAGGGAGACCTTCTGGTCCAACTGGAGTAGGATCTGACCTACGACCTCTAACCTCTGGCCTCCCACCGCTGACCTCGCTCGCCAGGGATTGGCTCGGAAGTCCGGCTGAAGGAATTCTGGGACAAAGGAATGGACAGGACACTAGTAGACTAGATGGACGGTTCCCCAGTCTGTCCTTGTTGTTTTCTTACGGTGTTTTCATCTTCCTGTGGTGCCAGTAGGCTCCACCCTCCAGTATTGGCTTCTGGGATTCGCTCGTTGACAAATTTGAGATTCAGGGGATTTTCCACACAAAAACACAAAAATACAAGATGGACGCTGTGGACCTTCTTTTGTGCCTTTAGCCTCTGAAAGGAGGATTGACCTGTTAAAGATGATGAATACTTTAGATGTCACTTAGCTTACATGGCACTAATCATGTGTAATGTAGCTCCTCGCTAGCCTGGTCCCAGATCTGTTTGTGCCATCTTGCCAGGAGGTCTGGGACCAGGCTAGCGCCTCACATTTCCCTGTATGAAACACTTGTGTATCAGAGTTTAGAAACCTGCTCATCGTAAAACGCTACTCCCTTGGGTGGGGTTGCTTTAGCCTTTAAAGGGTAACTCTCAACCCCATTTTCAGCCTTTGCCCAACCCCTTGAAATAAAACAAAATGCATTCAGGTGAGAAATTGTGGGTGGGAGGAATTGCTCATAAATATTCATTTTGGGGGTGGGTACTCGTAGTTGTACCTGATCCCAACACTTTCTCACTAAAGTATACTTCCCAGAATTCCACTAGCAGATACGGCTCTGGAAAGTTAGCTCACATTGGTATGCGCCGAGTTCCTGACATCTATTGCCACTTGCAGTGTAAGTTCGAATCCCTTATGGGGGGGGGGATTTTTTTTATTGTGTTGGGAAGAAAGTGCAATCATCACCTTGTAAATGAAGATTAGGGGCTCAATTCAATCCAACCCACATTGCAGTATTTTACACAGTAGCTATTTTTTCGAGGTCAAATGAACTCACAGGTTGGTCTTGGGTGCTGTATAAAAACCTACAACTACTACCAGGGCGACCCCTCTCATGGGTATGCTTTCACTTTTCAGAATTAGAAGTGTGTGGGCACGGGATGAATATTGGAAATAAACGATTTGAAAATTTTTTTGAAAAAAGTTATCTGCCCCAGTTGGGATTTGAACTCACAACCATTGCACTATGAGCCAACTGTAGCGGACTGAGCCCACCAATCAGTAATAGTGGTTGGGGGAAAATGAGTTAACATGACCACCATTGTTATCTATTTCTTGTTACGATGGATGTAGCTACGAATATACACGTATGTTCCTTTTTCTTCTTCTTCGTAAACCTCGTTGGTGTGTATGAAACGGTAAGCAGAAATGTTGAATTTGGTCGTGCGTTGATGTGCCTTTACTGCCCTGTCGGATTTTGCAACATCAGCAGTCTAGTCAAGGAAGCATCGTGAAAAATATATTGGCACACTCCACTTACCAAGACCATTGCCAAATAAGGCGCACCGTCACCTGCTTTTATAGTAAACCTTAAGGTGGTACCACGCAGCACATCTAGAAGGGAGTGTATTTCATACCGGAAACCCTCCCTTTGATGACGTAGGGGCGCCTCTTCATCACGATTTCAATGGTAGAGTTGAACCGCTAGGGACAAAGAGCTAAATGTACTATTAAAATACCAAAATATATCACTTTTGCAACAAACTGTCAAAATGAAGACCAAGATTGACGGGTTTCACTATAACTAAACCTAAAACATCTGTTTTTTGTCTTGAAAGTTAATCTTTAAATACTGTAGGGACTGGTAGAGGGGTTGGACATACTGTAGGGACTGGTAGAAGGGTTGGACATACTGTAGGGACTGGTAGAGAGGTTGGACATACTGTAGGGACTGGTAGAGGGGTTGGACATACTGTAGGGACTGGTAGAGGGGTTGGACATACTGTAGGGACTGGTAGAGGGGTTGGACATACTGTAGGGACTGGTAGAAGGGTTGGACATACTGTAGGGACTGGTAGAAGGGTTGGACATACTGTAGGGACTGGTAGAGAGGTTGGACATACTGTAGGGACTGGTAGAGGGGTTGGACATACTGTAGGGACTGGTAGAGGGGTTGGACATACTGTAGGGACTGGTAGAGAGGTTGGACATACTGTAGGGACTGGTAGAGGGGTTGGACATACTGTAGGGACTGGTAGAGGGGTTGGACATACTGTAGGGACTGGTAGAAGGGTTGGACATACTGTAGGGACTGGTAGAGAGGTTGGACATACTGTAGGGACTGGTAGAGGGGTTGGACATACTGTAGGGACTGGTAGAGGGGTTGGACATACTGTAGGGACTGGTAGAGAGGTTGGACATACTGTAGGGACTGGTAGAGGGGTTGGACATACTGTAGGGACTGGTAGAGGGGTTGGACATACTGTAGGGACTGGTAGAAGGGTTGGACATACTGTAGGGACTGGTAGAGGGGTTGGACATACTGTAGGGACTGGTAGAGGGGTTGGACATACTGTAGGGACTGGTAGAGGGGTTGGACATGCTGTAGGGACTGGTAGAAGGGTTGGACATACTGTAGGGACTGGTAGAGGGGTTGGACATACTGTAGGGACTGGTAGAGGGGTTGGACATACTGTAGGGACTGGTAGAGGGGTTGGACATGCTGTAGGGAAAGGAGTCAGAGTGAAAATATGTTATTTGTTCATTCATTTTACAATGTTACTCAGATCCCCTCGTCTGATCTATACCACTAAGAACTCACAACGTTCGCCTCGATTTTCCCAAATGAAGTGACTGTATAATCAATCTCTCTCCACACACACACTCTCCCTCATACACCCCATTGGACATTATGGATTGGTTTTGGCTGTATATTGCCTGTGGCTGTGTCCCAAATGGCACTCTATGGGTCCTGGTCAAAAGTAGTGCACTTCATAGGGAATAGGGTGTCATTTGGGATGCAGGTTGTCACAGTGTGTGGTGCTTCGATCCCATATTGAGGATGCTGAATGTACTCTAATGGTGAACCTCCCGACCAGAACAGGACCTATGATTCTGTGCGATTATCATTACCCAGGGGTTACTTTATTTCCACAAAGGACCCGAGAGGAAAGCCTATCCTATTATAGTGTGCATTTTCGCCTTTAGAGACTTGTTTGCTTTAGAGTTTAAAATGTGTATTTTATCTGATTACCTAACAGTAGGTAATCAGTAGCCTGAGTCCCAGATCTGTTTCTGCTGTAAAGCCAACTCCTATTGACATCATGTCATTTGGAGTTGGCAAAACAGTACAAACAAATCTGGGACTCAGGCTACTGATTACCTACTGTTGAAGGGAGAAGAGTTTGAGATAGCCCTGGCCCAAAGTAGTGCACTATACAGGGAGTAGATTGGCCCCTTGGTGTCAAAGTTCAAAGGTCAGGACTCACAGTACAACAGAGCTCTGAATGAGACTCAAGGCTTTAAGGAATGTTAATAGCCATTTACAACATTAACAATGTCTACACTGTATTTCTGATCAATTTGATGTTATTTTAATGGACAAAAAAAGTACTTTTTCTTTCGAAAACAAGGACATTTCTAAGTGACCCCAAACTTTTGAACGGTAGTGTATGTTTGTACAGAAGAGAGAGGCTTTGAGTCAAATCCATTTCAACCTGCTCACTGTGTTCTACTAGAGATACATCCTAATTTAATCTTTGTTTCTTATGCTGGGAAGATGTAGAGCTCTGAGCTCTATATGAATGAAACTTCATCTAAGGTTGCATCCCAAATAGCAACCTATTCCCTGTATAATACGCTAGTTTTGACCTGGGCCCATTGGGTTCTGGTCAAAAGTAGTGCACTATGTAGGGAATATGGTGCCATTTGTGACGCAGCCTGAATAATCATTGTGAACAGCTAATGTAAGAAGGTATTAGAGTTATGGACTGTCACTGTACTGAACTGTGCTCCTGTCCGTCATCATAGTAATTAGAAAGGTCTATTTATCCTGACTGTGAGGACTGCATCTTCCTCATGAGTGTTGCTCCAGGCTAGATAGTAAATCACATCACATCAGATCAGTGGCATCTATCAGAGTCATATATATATATAGAAATGGCTCTGCCTCACACATCCTTCCTGCTACATCAGACCACCACACACACATCTATAAATCTCTTTTTATTACATCAAGGTTGTCAAAACACAGGAAAGCAAATCTCTCTCTCTGCCATCCACCGCTCCATCCCCACCCCCTCTCCCCCTCACCCACACTCTACCCCTCACCCACACTCTCCCCCTCACCCATCCTCTCACCCATCCTCTCCCCCTCGCTCCCTCATCTTTCTGTCCCAGGCAGCATTGAGTCCCTTCATGTACATTTCTCTGTGAAGCAGCAGCAACGTCTCCAAGTCCTCCATTCAAACTCCCAAACGAGGCCACACACCTCTCTGTCTCTCTCGTTGTTGTAATGTAACAAAAAGTTAGGCCTCAGTTGAAGCCTCAGACCGTAGTGACTCTCATGACCAGCTCCCGGCTGCTGTTGCTGGGCTGCGGAGGCTGGGGCTGGACCTGAGTGGCGCGGGGCTCCTGCTGCGTCGTCCAGAGGTGCTGGGTGAGCAGGTGGAGGATGTTGTACGCACAGTGGTGGTCCGGCAGGGATGGTGGCCCCCCGTGGCTCTGCTCCGACATTGAGTCCTGCGTCGTCACCGTCGTCAGGCTGGCGGTTGTGGTCGCGGTATAGCCCGGCGCGGAGGCAGCCACTGCGGCCATGAGGGAGGAGGTGGAGGGGGAAGCCATGTCATCCCCCGGCCCTGACCCGGGAGGAGCACTCGTCCTGGGGTTGGGCAGGGCCAGGTGTCTGGGCGTGAGCCTGGATTTCTGGTGGTCCTCAGTGTCTTTGATCTTGTCGTAGTTGAGCACCTTCCACTGCTGGTTCACAGCCTGCCAGCGGTTAAAGATCCTGAACACTGAGGGTCCTTCATGGACGATCAGCGCTAGAGAGAGAGAGAGACAGAGAGAAGAGGGGGAGGTTGTCAGTTACACATGAATACATCCCAAATCCAACATGAGTTGGTAGCGTTCATAAATCACAGAGGGAGTCCTCCAGAGCTCTGTCTGTGGAGTCATATATGTCCCTCCTCAAGTGTCCTGATTGGAGAAGGAATGAATGAGGGAGAGGAGGAGGAGGAGGGAATGAATGAGGGAGAGGAGGAGGAGGAGGGAATGAATGAGGGAGAGGAGAGGAGGAGGAGGGAATGAATGAGGGAGAGGAGGAGGAGGAGGAGGAGGGAATGAATGAGGGAGAGGAGAGGAGGAGGAGGAGGAGGGAATGAATGAGGGAGAGGAGAGGAGGAGGAGGAGAGAATGAATGAGGGAGAGGAGAGGAGGAGGAGGGAATGAATGAGGGAGAGGAGGAGAAGAGAAAGAGGCGAGGAAGAGAGCAGGAGGGCGGTGTATTCCATAGGGGACTACGTTGCTTTAACGCATTATCCCCTGGGTTGGGCATCTTTTCCCCCAATACATCAATCAAGGAAGGAAGGAAGGAGGACAGGGAAGAAGAAGAAGAAGAAGAGACGTTCCTCTGTGTGCCGGCCTCACCGATGCAGACGAGGTCCATGAATCCGTACATGGCGTAGCAGATCTGGAAGAGCAGGTCCTGGCGCTGCCACTTGGCCGAGGGACTGAGGGAGGACCACACCAGCCAGGAGATAGAGGCCATGAGGAACAGGGTGCCCAACACGGCCGCAGCTATCTGGACCTTCTCTATCACTGTCAGAGAGATGGCCTGCCACTGGGATGGAGAGAGACAGGGGGGGAGGGGGAGAGCAAGAGGGAGGGGGAGGGAGAGAGATAGAGAGGGGGTAGAGAGAGAGGGGGGAGAGAGAGCAAGAGAAGGGGAGAGAAAGAGAGAGAGTGAAAAGGAGGAAGAGAGACTACATCATCATCACCACATACTATTCATACACACTATACACTGGTATTAACCCTATCTCTCTGCAGTGCTGTGTGACATGCACCCAATTAGAGCTCTCCTCTTCATCCCCTAAAACCCTGCCCCGACTCAAGTCTAAGAGACGGTGAGTCACACACACACACACACCGTACCTGTAGTGGGTTGTTGGTGCTGATGGCGATGACGTGGTACTTGTAGTAGCAGAGCTCACAGCTCCAGGAGCCTCTCTCACTGATCCACTTGATGAGGCAGGGCTCATGGGTACAGCGGACCGACCCACTGCAGCGACACGGGCTCAGCAGCTCCCCCTTTGGGATACAAAGGAAAACGCTGCTATCGGTTTGTATTACAGTGAGCCAGCTGAGTTTTGGCCATGGTGCTGAACAATTATTTATATATACACTGGATGACTGATAGGGGGCGCTGTGTTGACGCCACCGCGCCTCCATCTTGGCACCCCTACACCATTGTAAAAAATATTTTGGAAGCTATAGAAATGCATTTATTAATGTCTACATTCGTTTTTGCCACGTTTATCCTATTACAAATACCTTAATGCATACTTTTAACTGATATTATGTGAGCTAAACATAAAAATAAAAAATTGAAAAATATATAAAAATATTATCCTTAAAGTATATATTTTTTTTATTACTAATGTTACTGTCCCCAATATAACAAAAAATACTTAAATACATGCAATTTTGTCCTTCAAACATTTAATTGAAAAACTGTACAATTCAATGTATTCCTTTGGAGGACTGCTCCTACTGGGGAGTGCCAATATGGCCGACCAGTGGCTTCAAAGCCTCTCATTGGCCAATACATAGCATCAGTAATCCAGGGTTGCAATCCAGGGTTTATTTACATTGGTGACACAGGGCTAATCTGGCACCCTATTCCCTATATAGTGCATCACCTTTAGCCAGAGCAGTAGTAGTGCAGTTAATAGGGAGCCATTTTGGACAAAGCCACGTTCTGTCTCCATTTCCTATGGACCCACAGCTTTGGAGAACGGTAGATGTAAAGCCTTGTCTCTAGAGTTACCAGTAAACGTGCCCTTCAGTTCTGCACCTACATATCCTCACTGACTCTGTAACTGTATCTGTCAGAGTGTGGATCCTCCAGACAGACAGACAGGGCTGTGGTTTCTGGTTTCTTACCTCCCAAAGCTCATGTAATCTGTTTGAACAGAGACCTCAGAGATTAATCCTTACCGCTCTTATCCTGTTATGTGTGAAAGTTTGTGTGTGTGTGTGTGTGTGTAGTGCGTGCGTGTGTGTGTGTGTGTGTGTGTGTGTGTGTGTGTGTGTGTGTGTGTGTGTGTGTGTGTGTGTGTGTGTGTGTGTGTGTGTGTGTGTGTGTGTGAGTGTGTGTGATTCTCACATCAGTGCGTTCTACCGTGAACCTGTCATTTATAATCCTCTCAGAGAGAGTGATAGCGAGAGAGAGAGAGATTTATCACCAAGGACAGCTCAGAGAGAGAAAGTGAGGTGACACGTTAGTGTGTGACACTCATTAAAAAGCTACCAATATTACCAATATAATTTATTCATTCTGGTTCCAGACATCTCACAGCTACCATGGTTATCCATGAGCATGCCACATCCTCTCTGGTTAGTTCTCTGGTCAGATGAGTCCTTTGCCAGGATCTTCTCTAATAAGAACCATTGTGTTGTGTGTGTGTGTGTGTGTGTGTGTGTGTGTGTGTGTGTGTGTGTGTGTGTGTGTGTGTGTGTGTGTGTGTGTGTGTGTGTGTGTGTGTGTGTGTGTGTGTGTGTGTGTGTGTGTGTGTGTGTGTGTGTGTGTGTGTGTGTGTGTGTGTGGTGAGAGAGAGAGAGAGAGAGAGAGAGAGAGAGAGAGAGAGAGAGAGAGAGAGAGAGAGAGAGAGAGAGAGAGAGAGAGAGAGAGAGAGAGAGAGAGAGAGAGAGAGAGAGAGAGAGAGAGAGAGAGAGAGAGAGAGAGAGAGAGAGAGAGAGAGAGAGAGAGAGAGAGAGAGAGAGAGAGAGAGAGAGAGAGAGAGAGAGAGAGAGAGAGAGAGAGAGAGAGAGAGAGAGAGAGAGAGAGAGAGAGAGACAGACAGACAGACAGACAGACAGACAGACAGACAGACAGACAGACAGACAGACAGACAGACAGACAGACAGACAGACAGACAGACAGACAGACAGACAGACAGACAGACAGACAGACCAGACAGAACAGACAGACAGACAGACAGACAGACAGACAGACAGACAGACAGACAGACAGACAGACAGACAGACAGACAGACAGACAGACAGACAGACAGACAGACAGACAGACAGAGAGAGAGAGAGAGCAGGATAGAGAGAGCAGGATAGAGAGAGAGACCACAGCACTCAAGGGAGTGATAGAAAAAGCTTATTCTACTTTCCCTAAGGCACAAGTGGTTATCTCAACCCTGTTACCACGAAAAGACTTCCACCCTGCTACCATACAGCGGGTAAATGCAAGTATTTCCCGTGACTGTGCATCAAAACCAAATGTCTACCTGGCCCACCACTCCACCCTGGACGTGAACAGCCTTTACGACCAGGTCCACCTATACAAGGCAGCAGTGTCCACCTTCGCCCGGACCCTAAAGGATATCGCCCTCAACCGCAGACCCAACACCTCACACAGGAGCAACAGATCAACAGACACCCCGCCCAGACCAGCGAGACACTCTCCCAGACCTGCGGGACCCCCCCCCCCCAGGACCTACACATAGAGGACCCCCGCAGAGAGGACCTACATCCAGACCACAGCACCATCAGACACATCTACACCCCGACCCCCACCAATTAACTCCCCCCCAAGTCAACCATGCCCACACCCCATTTAGGCCCCCTCAGATCAGACCTATGTGCTACCTATATCCCCCCACTAGAATCCCCATACTTTAATGAAGACAGCTTCTCCATCCTGGAGGAGGAAATCAATCATTTCCAGACCCAGGGACATGTACTAGTCTGTGGCGACCTAAATGCCAGAACTGGACAAGAACCTGACACCCTCAGCACACAGGGGGACAAACACCTACCTGGAGGTGGCAGCATTCCCTCCCCCATATGCCCCCCTAGGCACAACTACTACAACATAACCAACAAAAACAGGTCACGACTCCTGCAGCTCTGTCGCACACTGGGTTGGGTATGTACATAGTCAATGGTAGGCTTCGAGGGGACTCCTATGGTAGGTACACCTATAGCTCATCTCTTGGCAGTAGTACTGTAGACTACTTTATCACTGACCTCAACCCAGAGCCTCTCAGAGCGTTCACAGTCAGCCCACTGACACCCCTATCAGACCACAGCAAAATCACAGTCTACTTGATCAGAGCAATACTCAATCATGAGGCATCAAAGCCAAAGGAACTGAATAATATTAGGAAATGCTACAGATGGAAGGAAAGTAGTGTTGAAACCTATCAAAAAACAATTAGGCAACAACAAATTCAATCCATTCTAGACAACTTCCTGGACAAAACGTTCCACTGTAATAGTGAAGGTGTAAACTTGGCAGTAGAAAACCTAAACAGTATATTTGACCTCTCAGCTTCCCTATCAAATCTAAAAATCTCTAACAGAAAACCAAAGAAAAGTAACAACAGTGATAAATGGTTTGATGAAGAATGCAAAAACCTAAGAAAGAAATTGAGAAACCTATCCAACCAAAAACATAGAGACCCAGATAACCTGAGCCTACGCCTTCACTATGGTGAATCACTAAAACACTACAGAAATACACTACGGAAAAAGAAGGAACAGCATGTCAGAAATCAGCTCAATGTAATTGAAGAATCCATGGACTCTAACCACTTCTGGGAAAATTGGAAAACACTAAACAAACAACAACACGAAGAGCTATCTATCCAAAACGGAGATGTATGGGTAAACCACTTCTCCAATCTTTTTGGCCCTATAACAGAGAACAAACAGCAAAAAAATATACATGATAAAATGCAAATCTTAGAATCAACTATTAAAGACTACCAGAACCCACTGGATTCTCCAATTACATTGAATGAACTACAGGACAAAATACAAACCCTCCAACCCAAAAAGGCCTGTGGTGTTGATGGTATCCTCAATGAAATGATAAAATATACAGACCACAAATTTCAATTAGCTATACTTAAACTCTTTAACATCATCCTTAGCTCTGGCATCTTCCCCAATATTTGGAACCAAGGACTGATCACCCCAATCCACAAAAGTGGAGACAAATTTGACCCCAATAACTACCGTGGGATATGCGTCAACAGCAACCTTGGGAAAATCCTCTGCATTATCATTAACAGCAGACTAGTTCATTTCCTCAGTGAAAACAATGTACTGAGCAAATGTCAAATTGGCTTTTTACCAAATTACCGTACGACAGACCACGTATTCACCCTGCACACCCTAATTGACAAACAAACAAACCAAAACAAAGGCAGAGTCTTCTCATGCTTTGTTGATTTCAAAAAAGCTTTTGACTCAATTTGACATGAGGGTCTGCTATACAAATTGATGGAAAGTGGGGTTGGGGGAAAAACATAGGACATTATAAAATCCATGTACACAAACAACAAGTGTGCGGTTAAAATTGGCAAAAAACACACACATTTCTTTCCACAGGGCCGTGGGGTGAGACAGGGATGCAGTTTAAGCCCCACCCTCTTCAACATATATATCAACGAATTGGCGAGGGCACTAGAACAGTCTGCAGCACCCGGCCTCACCCTACTAGAATCTGAAGTCAAATGTCTACTGTTTGCTGATGATCTGGTGCTTCTGTCACCAACCAAGGAGGGCCTACAGCATCACCTAGATCTTCTGCACAGATTCTGTCAGACCTGGGCCCTGACAGTAAATCTCAGTAAGACAAAAATAATGGTGTTCCAAAAAAGGTCCAGTTGCCAGGACCACAAATACAAATTCCATCTAGACACCGTTGCCCTGGAGCACACAAAAAACGATACATACCTCGGCCTAAACATCAGCGCCACAGGTAACTTCCACAAAGCTGTGAACGATCTGAGAGACAAGGCAAGAAGGGCCTTCTATGCCATCAAAAGGAACATACAATTTGACGTACCAATTAGGATCTGGCTAAAAATACTTGAATCAGTTATAGAACCCATTGCCCTTTATGGTTGTGAGGTCTGGGGTCCGCTCACCAACCAAGAATTCACAAAATGGGACAAACACCAAATTGAGACTCTGCATGCAGAATTCTGCAAAAACATCCTCCGTGTACAACGTAAAACACCAAATAATGCATGCAGAGCAGAATTAGGCCAATACCCGCTAATTATCAAAATCCAGAAAAGAGACGTTAAATTCTATAACCACTTAAAAGGAAGCGATTCCCAAACCTTCCATAACAAAGCCATCACCTACAGAGAGATGAACTTGGAGAAGAGTCCCCTAAGTAAGCTGGTCCTGGGGCTCTGTTCACAAACACAAACAGACCCCACAGAGCCCCAGGACAACAACAACAACAACACAATTAGACCCAACCAAATCATGAGAAAACAAAAAAAGAATTACTTGACACTTTGGAAAGAACAAACAAAAAACAGAGCAAACTAGAATGCTATTTGGCCCTAAACAGAGAGTACACAGTGGCAGAATACCTGACCACTGTGACTGACCCAAACTTAAGGAAAGCTTTGACTATGTACAGACTCAGTGAGCATAGCCTTGCTATTGAGAAAGGCCGCCGTAGGCAGACCTGGCTCTCAAGAGAAGACAGGCTATGTGCACACTGCCCACAAAATGAGGTGGAGACACGTATTTCCCTCAGATTACAGCGATCCACAAAGAATTCGAAAACAAACCCAATAATGATAAACTACCTTATCTACTGGGTGAAAAACCACAGTGTGCCATCACAGCTGCAATATTTGTGACCTGTTGCCACAAGAAAAGGGCAACCAGTGAAGAACAAACACCATTGTAAATACAACCCATATTTATGTTTATTTATTTTCCCATTTGTACTTGTTTCCTATTTGCACATTGTTACAACACTGTATATATACATAATATGACATTTGAAATGTCTTTATTCTCTTGTTTTAATTATTCGGTTGTTAACACAAACATCCAGAATAGAATCCAATTGATTTATTGTCCTCAGAGATGGACATTATTTTTCACAGAGAGCACTATTCTAAACCCAACTATTCTAAACCCAAACATCTATAATGACATCTCTCCTGTTCCTTTCTTCAGAGAAAGACAGGCAATTATCTAGACTAAATGACCACACTATCTATGTAATACAAACAGGTGTGTACTGCACAATAAAGACATATGAAAGGCTGGCAGATAAATGCATGTGTACCCAGTGCAGCCTGCTGTCTGGTAGTTAGGCTACAACAACATGAGTTGAGAGAGAATGAATAGGGGTCCTTTCAGATTGACAGACAGCATCAGGTAGCATTAACAACACTGGTTCTCCTGAATGTATTTTATTGTCTCCCTCTGCTCCCAGACTGAGCCAAAGCTTTAATGCAGACTCTCTTTATACTGAGGATGCACCTCAAATGGCACCCTATTCCCTATGGGCCACCTTATGGGCCCTGGTCAAAAGTAGTGCACTAGATAGGGAATAGGGTGCCATTTGTGACACAACCTAATTTATCTACAGAACCAAAAAGCTTTCAGCAGCCTGCCAGCCAGAGACTGGCTGACTGTGACTACCACTCCAGGCAGTGGTATTATATAATGTGATGTCATTTGGAGGAGAGAGAGAGAGAGAGATGCTCTCTAGTGTTCTCCAAGGGGCATCATCAGACACTAGACTAGTGACTCCCTAAATGTCAACACAGGGACAGGCCATGAGGCGTTTGTCTTCACAACTTAAAGAGATGGGGGGTGAAGATGGGGCAAATTCAGGGGTCTTTCACTTTTTCTTACCCAGGGACCCCCACCCAGGCAAACTGGTGACCCAGGGACCCCCACCCAGGCAAACCGGTGACCCAGGGACCCCCACCCAGGCAAACCGGTGACCCAGGGGCCCCCACCCAGACAAACTGGTGACCCAGGGACCCCCGCCCAGGCAAACCGGTGACCCAGGGACCCCTGCCCAGGCAAAAGGCAAACCCAGGATCCCCATCATATGTTAGCAAAAAAAAAATGTGTTTCACGTCTTGTCTTATCATCAGGTGAATGACAAGGATAAGTCATCAACATTTCTAAATAAATAGATTTAGTAGATTGTTATATTTTATTTTGACCTCCCCACATTATAATTAGAAGAAGAAGTGTAAACTCTAACATAGCCTATTAGATAGAAAGGTAACTCCAAACACATGTTCGCTAATAGCAGCTGTTCAGCTGGTTAAACAAGGTTAGCCATGTGTTGGCGGAAATTAATTAAGTCAAGAAAGCTTACCAGCAGCGAGCAGCACTCACGGGTGCTTTTTCAAAGCTTATGGCCGTGTTCCTCTGCCCAGGCGTTGCTGACGCCTGCCAGATCTTACAATGCCTGGATAGGTATTTTACTTATCAGCTAATCACATCATATGTTATAGCAATCTGGTGCCCTACAGCACAGTCGATGACGTGGCACGCAACCATTGGATGATGCATGCAAAGTCTGAGCAGGGGAACGCGCCCATTGTCATATACTCCAGTGAGTTTAATTTGCTCAATATTAGGAGTTGAGGAATAAAGTTGACATCATTAGAAAGAAGATATTATCCTATTTTCTACTGAATGTATGTAATTTAAAATGTGTTTATTCTGTTGTTGTTAGTGATATTCATAAAAACTATTCAATAGAAAAAAAAGAAAAAAAAAATGTTTTATTTTTTTATACATATCTATTTTTGTGGACCCCTTGCAGTACCACAGACCCTGGGTTGAATACCCCTGGGCTAGTTGACGCACAGGACTAGGTCACAAATTAAACACACACACACACAGTGCATGCCATGTACAGTAGGACACATGTACAAATTGACTGCATTACTTCCTGAATTGACTGCATTGAAATAGCATTGACCGCAACCCCATTGACTTCCCTTAGAGGTGAGTGGATCAGGATGGGAAAAGGTATGTGCAGCGCACATTCACCACAGCCCAAGGATGAAGCCTATGTTGGCCCTGATGCACCAGCACCTATTCAAACATCAATCCACCTTCACACTGAGCTGTCTACGTGGGCCGGTGACTTTGTAAATGGGAGTCCTTCTGAGTCAGGTAATCCAAGACCATGTGGCCGTAACTACACTCCCTGGCTGAATCTCAACAGTCTAAAGTGGTGTCCCCTTCCTTCTCCTCTCCTTGTCTCCCATTCTCCATCTAATGATGTATAGGAGATTTTAGGAGAGGAAGTCACTTTAGACTATTGAGATGCACCCTGTGTTACCTGAGTCCACTACTTCCCCTGGTCTTTCTGTAGAGTTCTCCTCTCTGTCATGTTCTGTTCCTATCTCCTCTGTCTAAGACAGGGCTTGCTCTGTGAAATGTAGTACTCCTACGTTTACATGGCCATCGGAAGTGAGTAAGTGAGAAAATCATTATTTATGTTCTCAAGCATATAATTGCTCCTGCGTGCTTGGGATCCACAACATGCACAGCGGAGAGAGAGAGAGAGAGAGAGAGAGAGAGAGAGAGAGAGAGAGAGAGAGAGAGAGAGAGAGAGAGAGAGAGAGAGAGAGAGAGAGAGAGAGAGAGAGAGAGAGAGAGAGAGAGAGAGAGAGAGAGAGAGAGAGAGAGAGAGAGAGAGAGAGAGAGAGAGAGAGAGAGAGAGAGAGAGAGAGAGAGAGAGAGAGAGAGAGAGAGAGAGAGAGAGAGAGAGAGAGAGAGAGAGAGAGAGAGAGAGAGAGAGCTTTTCAGCACTTCAGCACCATGGACAGCTTCAGTGTTTTGAAACACTTTGAAAGACATCCTTGTTAGCAACAATTAGTCATATACAGTCAAGGCTCAGTTGGTAGAGCATGGCGCTTGCAACGCCAGGGTTGTGGGTTCGATTCCCATGGGGGGCCAGTATGAAAAAAATGTATGTACTCACTAACTGTAAGTCGCTCTGGATAAGAGCGTCTGCTAAATGACGTAAATGTCTGACTATAGGTCTACCTATATGTATATTGTCTACCTGTAAGGCCACTCACCTGTTCTGGACCTTGGAAACATATCCTGCACTGGGGAGTCCTAACACCACTGTCTGTGCGACTGTTCAGGGAGAATCTCTCCTCACACTTCTCTTTGGAGCAGTCCTCCTCAGAGCTGCCATAGTCCAGGGGTCCAGTCTGTCCCGTAGCATGCCGCCATTCCTCTGTTGCTTTAGGCTCGTTTGTCCCGGCAGAATGAGGCTCTCCTGTCGGCGGGGCAGGGGCAGCAGAACCATCCGCCTCTGGTGGAGGTGCACTCGCTGCAGAGTTGCTGTTGTCGGCGGCAACATCATTGCCTGTGCCGGACCCATTGCTGTCCGTGTATTGTCCGTTCATGGAGATGATCGCCGGTGGCGGAGCCGGGACCGGCGGTCTGAGTAAGAAAACCTTCAGGTCACTGAACAAAACGCAACAGCGGCCTTTGGGCATGCC
The DNA here is from genome assembly GCF_964263955.1 of Coregonus lavaretus. Lineage (NCBI taxonomy): Eukaryota > Metazoa > Chordata > Actinopteri > Salmoniformes > Salmonidae > Coregonus > Coregonus lavaretus. The sequence goes on from NC_140022.1 coordinate 1,397,338, forward strand.
CTGGCGGCGGAGCAGCATCGGTCCCCGGCTCAACAATCCCCAGCACCATACAACCACCCCGAGAGACAACAACATGTGCCCGTCTGTTTCTATAGGAGGATACAGGTGTACATTTTTATTCATAAATGTGCAGAGCACATGAAGAGAAAAGGAAAAGCTTACTGTTATTTCGTTGAGGATGATCCGAAAGAGGAGTCTCCTCTGTTGTGTCTTTTCCAGTTTGGTTGAATGGCATTCTTTCTCCAACAGCTATTCCCTCAACAGCTATTTTCAATTTAGTTCCAAATTCTAAAATCGAATCAGCCTGAATAAATCGAATGAGTTGGTGTACGCGCACCACCACACATCCTTTTTCACCCTTGTTAGATACCCTATCGTGCACTAGCCTTGGAGCTTGCCTGTAAATAAGTCATTGCTCAGGCTAAAGGAAAACCCTGACTATATACCAAACATATAGACTCACATGTCTCATATACCTCAGAGAAAATGGGCAGGAACCTAGCTGAGCATCCTCCCGTTGCATTCCAATGGCAGCACACCAGGGGCAATGGCATCACAAACCGAATCATACGAACAAGACTATACTATTGAGATATTTTCATTCTTGTCTAGCCCACTCTCCCGTTGCCTATTATCGATCCTGTGTTGTAGCCTATCATGTTCCATTAATCCAACAGCTTTGTTTCTTGCGGGCCTTCTACCAACAATGTCCCATTACATGTTGTAATAACAGTCACTATGTGGACAGTGGTCCTTGATATAACCGTCCCCCCCAGTTTACGTTCGTCGCCTGTCAATTCCACGGTCTGTCTGAGAAGGTGAGGCTATTCCCACAACAAAAGCCTACAAGATCATTTAGGGATGTCACGAACATGCCCTGGGCTTCGCTTCCACAGAGCCTAGGCTCCTACCGTCATTTTTTCTCACACGGAGCATCCTCTTTACAAGCGGGTAACCCTCATATTTTAACAACATAACAGTGCTTGAATTCACCCCAAAACGGTTGTTGTCATGCCTTTGGTCGACAGGAGCAGCGAAGCCGGAGAGTGGTGGTTGATGTGTCCGTTGTCTCTGGGCTTTTGAAATCCGTTCGACTCGATGGTTCTCTTCTCGCCGTAGGTTTAGCACCATTATGGATGGGACGGCTCCCAGGCGCGGGCCCGTCTGGAACACCAGCGTGATGCAAGAAAGGGAGCGAGCATGGGCTAGCTCGTCTCATCTCGGATAGCAACAAGATAACATTTGGGATGAATGAGATGAAACAATTGATTATGCAAGAATCTTAAACAGATATAGTATTTGGCAAAATCATTTCAAACCTGGATTACATTGGGATACGATAACACATGCCTCTATTTACGCGTGGGAATAAATGGGAACAGATTTCCTCAATTAAAAAATAAATAACTTTGAGCTGATTTCCTGGTGATTTACAGTCTTTCATGTCAAACAACGAAAACGATATATATATATATATATATATATATATATACAAATAGTCTATTAGGGAACGTAAGCTGTTCACATTTGGCAAACAATTAGCTTCAATTCAAACATTTCTTTACATATAGGTCTAAATTGGATGTGCGTTATGATACCATATGGGCTGTGGCTGTTGAATAATGCATAGTGGACTATCCCCTATATACACTAGGTATTTATATATTCTGGTCTGCCTAGTGTGCTTAGTGTGGTCCTCTGTAGCTCAGCTGGTAGAGCACGGCGCTTGTAACGCCAAGGTAGTGGGTTCGATCCCCGGGACCACCCATACACAAAAAAATGTATGCACGCATGACTGTAAGTCGCTTTGGATAAAAGCGTCTGCTAAATGGCATATTATTATTACTTAGTGCCACACTACAGCCTTCCCTGAACCCGCTGAACCCTGGCAGTAAGCTACACACACACATCCAGATACAAATAGAGTATGCTGAATTCTCTCCATCTCCTCTCTCTTTAACATGCGTCTGGAGAGACAAGTGAGCCAGTCTGACCGAGCGCAGCCCAAATGGCACCCTATTCCCTACATAGTGCACTACTTTTGACCAGAGCCCTATGAGCTATATAAGGAAAAGGGTGCCATTTGGGATGCAATCGGAGGAGTGACCCACTCGCTGCTGCAGTTTCCCCCGGGCCCAGGGAAATCTGTCACACTGTTATAGGACTTCCCACCACCACTAACATTATGACATTTTGATAACTAACCCCCAAACAATTTAAAATATTCAAGAAACTTCTCTTAATCGACCGTGTTCTCTCATCTCTCTCATCTCTCTCTCTCTCTCTCCCCCCCTCTCGACTATGCAGAGCGATTATGATTCTCTATCAATACTGTATGTTTGACACTGCTTGCAATGGCCAGTGAGGTGTGAGGGTCATGGCCTTCATCGTTAATGCTATCTGTCATGTGACATATAGTCATTCTTACATCACACCACTTGACCTCAGGGTGTAGGCTACTGTCAGTGTGATGTCCTGCTCTGTGATGGAATATGAGTGTCCATCACCTACTGATATGTAGCCTATCAGTATCTCTATCTCTCTCTCTGATATAAATAAATATGCCATTTAGCAGACGCTTTGACTTACAGTCGTGCGTGCATAATTTTTAATTTTTTTGTGTGTATGGGTGGTCCCGGGGATCGAACCCACTACCTTGGCGTTACAAGCGCCGTGCTCTACCAGCTGAGCTACAGAGGACCTGATGATAAAAACAAGGACTTTTAAAGGGGAAATCTGTGATTGGTACATACATTTTACATTTGAGTCATTTAGCAGATGCTCTTATCCAGAGCGACTTACAGTTAGTGCATACATCTTTCATACTGCCCCCCGTGATTCTTTAAGAATATATATTTGAATTGAGCTTAGTCCAACTGCCGTACCCCATCGGAAGCCAAAATATAAGCTTGTTTTACTCCATTGTTTGTAAACAATGTAATTGTAATGAATGTCAGACTAACGTGTCATCTCACTTTCTCTCTCTGAGCTGTCTGTGGTGCTGAATGCTGAATCTCTCTCTCTCCCCCACTGATGCGTGGTTGATGTGTATATTTCCGAGGATGCTGTGGTACCATTGGGGCTTTAGAGAAAGAAACACATCACATCACATTCTCCAGGAAAGTTCTCTTAAAAAGGGGATTATCCCATATTTCCTACATATCCCCTGCTAAATCACACACACACACACACACACACACACACACACACACACACACACACACACACGCACGCACGCACGCACGCACGCACGCACGCACGCACACACACACACACACACACACACGTCTTTGTTTTACAGTGGGGCTTAAGCCTAGAAAAGTGACAGGCTGGCAGGCACAAGATCCTGGATGACCCAGACCATACTGTACTGCACTGTACTTAGAGGCCTATGTGAAGGAAATTGATGCAGTACAATACAACAGTAGTACCGTAGCATTTTGACTGTGTGTGTGTGTGTGTGTGTGTGCATGAATGTGTGCCCATGCATGTGTGTGTGTGTGTGTGTGTGTGTGTGTGTGCCTGTGCCTGCATCTGTGCGTGTGTGCACACAGCACCCGTTTGTATGACCCCTACATAAGCCTCTCTCCGTGCTGGGAACTAGGAGATGAATCAGGCCCCTGAGGAATTCCATCTCTGCCAATTAGTGTTGCTGGTATCACAGCGTCTAGCATGAAACACTAGCTTGCAGCCAGGGCCTAATGACCAGGGTTGGTTGAAGAAGAGCACATGAATGATACAGTGATCAGGCCTCTTTACTTGTGAAAAGCATTATAATTGTTTAAGCAGCAACCATAATTACAGTACCAAGTTTTCCTGTATTCCTTTACCTTGAGGCAACTGAATATGAGCTTAGGCTAAAGCAATAAAATATTGGATAACTTTTCAGATAGTCTTTTTGAAAAACAATTTAACTAGCTCTCCCCTACATATCTACCACAAGCCTGTAGGCCTACTATCTCTAATTTCCTCATGCATATTTAAAAGAAACTCAAAGAATAGTTATAAAGTAGGCTAGCTAACATTAGCCTACAGGAAAAAGATACATGTTTTCTACATAGAATTCCTAGGCACTTGGCTTGCAACAATGTAATGTAACACATGGCAAACGTTGATGATGATGTTACCATGGTTACCAATAATTTCCGACGTGACCACTGATCCTCCCGTTCAAATAAAAGCCAAATAGTTTGCCAACGTCCTACTAACATTTTTGGTAAGTTGAAGTAACGCTCTCATTAAGGAATTTTATGATAATGAAAGTTTACTAAGTTAACACACTTCGTCATGGCTCAATTATTTCAACTTGACAGTAGTAGGTAACGAGCTAGCTAAAGCTAGCTGGCTAGTAGCTGGGGTCATCCTTGTCCAGTTTGTTCATTAGCACTGACAGTGTCACTTGACTGCGTTATGATGGAAGCTGTTATTCGTTTTCTGGATGGAAATGATAAAGAAACACTGTTCATTCAAAGATTACATGTCTATGCAACTATATATTATTATTATTTGTGAATGAGTACAGATGCAACTATATCTTCTTATTATTTGTGATTGAGTACAGATAAAGTGGATCTGAAATGGACATCAATGATGTAGCAGTGCAGAATCTTCACATAGCATAGAAGAACTGTGTTCTTCTCTATCAGACTAATAGCTGCTGATCAAGAGGTAAGTGTAATTTATGTTTTACAGAATGATATGGTTATTAGAGAATTGACATTGACCTCAATGACCGTACAGGTGAATGAAGACACTGGAGCCAGAGCCAAGATGGCAGCCATGGCAAGAAACATCTCCAAGGACTGGTCCTACCTCTATGAGAGGCTCTTTTCCAAGCTGTCCGATGAGGGCTTCCACGACATGTGGAGCATTGGTGGCTTTCTCGTAGTCTTCATCTTCTGCACCATCGTCATCACCCTGACTCTGGCTGTCATATTCAGCTGGTGCTGTGGATGGTGCTTCGACCTGCCGACCCTGGGGTCCAACAAGATCAGCGTGCTGCTCTCACCACCAGAACTGTCCAGACAGAAGTCTATGCAGACACAGACACACATTCTATCGAAACAGAGCCTGTCCAGACAGATATATCCCTCGAGGTCTGTGATGGATCCAAAGCATCCCATAGAGTCAGTTCGGAATCCTGAGTCTGTGCCCGATGTGCAAAATACTGAGAAAACCAGCAAGAACAAGAAGCTTAAAGCTGGATCTGTGAAAGTAAAGCACAAAAGCCGGCCTGCATCCAGGATTGTGAGGAACAGAGATGTACCAGTATAGCTTCGGGCTACCAGACCAAATCCGTTTTTGTATCTGTGCCTGACTGACCTCTGTGACAGCCTCATTAGATGTTTCAAGTAAAGCCTTTCAATTTCAAGTTTTATTAGTCTTATGTACAGGATACACATGGTATACACCGTCCAACGAAACGCTTACTTGCATTTTTGCTTTCCCTACCAAAAATATATTTTCTGAAATCAGTGTTTTGGAAATACGTAAGATTAGGCTTATATGTAGTTGTTCTAGATATTTAGAGTCACAACACAACATTATTAGCAGGGGCCTGACATTGTTTTGTGCACAAGACACAGAAATGAAAAGGAGTCTCCTCACACTCAGGATCAATGCACCATTTTCTATATATTTAGGCTGAGCATTCAGTCATCAGACCTTCATCAGGGTTGGGTAGGTTACTTTCTAAATGGAATCCGATACAGTTACTAGTCACCTGTCCAACACCGTAATTAGTAACGTCATTTTTGGATTACCCAAACTCAGTAATGTAATCTGATTACTTTCAGATACTTTTGGAATAATTTCCCCATTAGAAATTGGGGAAAACGCATTTGGTGTGTCATCATAGTGGTCTCTGACTTGTGGTCAGACTCGCTCCGGTGGAACAAACTTAAACTTGCTCCTTTTTTCAATGCTGAATTTAATGTCCTTGAGAAAACAGAAAGCTGTCAAAGTATTTTTTCGCAAAAATACTTTTCTGAATTTAAAAGTAATCCAAGAAGTAATCATCTAGTTTTTCAAAAGTATCTGTAATATCATCACAATGTTTTAGCTGGTAACATAACGGATTACAGTGTTTTGGAATCAGTTACTCCCCGACCCTGTCAACAACAATGACTATGTCATTATTTTACTGTATACTTCTAAACCTTTCAAGATGATAAGATTTATTTTATCCAAGAAAATCTTGTTCACACCACAGACTTTTTTAAATTTGGGATCGGGCTCAAAAGATTGGTCACACTCATCACTTTCGCCTGTATTTCTGAAATAGGACACAAGGAGGCAGCATTTAGCTACTTTTGATCATTTCAACACCATGTTGTAGTTAGTAGGCCTAAGTAGGCTGTGTTTTGGACTCCCCCTGCTGGTTAGAAGTTGCAATTACATTAATCAGAATCTTCATCCCTCCACCGCACACATAAACCTGTTCCAAGCATCTGAAGCAAGGTGAATATATAACAAGGTGAATATAACGTGCATACATTTTATTCCTAAAATAGACCCCGTATCTCCCTGTGGAGTAGAAGGAAGTGTGCTCTGCCTATCCTTGACTGATCAGATTCGGAATGCTGATCGAGGATCAGTTTTGCCTTTTAGAGCATAATGAACAGATTGTATGGACAGGGGGGACCTGATCCCAGATCAGCACTCCTACTCTGAGATGATGAATACGGGTCGAGGACTCCTGGAATACCAGAGAGAGCGAAACATATCTGGAAAATAGAGATAGGGAGGGTAGCTGGCAATACTGAACTCATTGATTTCACTCAAAAAAAAATGTGAAGTATTACAAAAAATGCACACTTTTTGTTGGTATTCTTCGCTCAAGACGAAATGTTTCCCAACCTTGCCAAACGTTCGGAACACTGAATACACCCATTGAGTCGTGACGTAGCACGTGAGACACCATTCTTCCGGTACAACAAGGAAGAGCAGAATCTGAGAGATGTGATACCGCTAGCTATTATTTTGTTGTGTATGTAGATTAATATATTTGACCTCTTACAATGTCAGAATCACCAGATACACGCAGTTTGGTTTCTGCGTCATCCCAGCTCAATTTAATGGAAATAGATACGGTGAGTGCGACTGTCGCGCGCATGGCCGTTTCTCAACTGTTTTTGGTTGTTTCCTTGATAGCCTTGGTGGAGGTGGAAGCGATTAGCCAGCTGGCTAAACCTAGCTATTTTTTTTTCAATAGATGCACTCAAGGTGATAGTTTATTTGTGCAATTTAAGCTTTAGCTAGCATTAGTCTTATTTTGCTGGTTGTCAAATGTATAGCGTGCTAGTGGGCTACTTCGTTGTCCTTTCTTTAGCCTAACACTGCCATGTCTCTGCTAAGTTATACGTTTAATGTCGGATCAAAGATCGATAGAACCATAGCATTTGGTAGAATACTAATAGTAATTGAATAACACATCTATGGCTAGAACGACCACTTAGCTCTATAGACTTCATTGTGCCGAACACATATTCCTTCCTTATCTATTCTTCTCAGATCGATGATAAAGAGTTTGACATTCCCCAAGTGGACACCCCTCCTACCCTGGAGAGCATCCTGAATGAGGTAACTGGCTCTCATCTTTCAATAACTATACCTATTCCATTTCAAAGACTGCAGGAATCGGACAGCTTCTTGGTCCTTGACTTCTTACAGAACAATACAATGTTCTGTAAGAAGTCAAAACAGTGGGGTAGCCCTACATCCATACCTGGGCTAACAGTTGTGATTCTTCTGTCTCCTGTTTCAGCCTGAGGATGAGGATGAGCCCTTCATCCTGGAGGACACGTGTCTTCTGAACACAGAGAACATCGATGCCCACTCCTGTGAGACCTCCTCACTGGCCAGCTCCGACAGCGGAGACCGCACACATCTCAAACGGTAGCCTATACACACACACACAAACTCAGCTATGTCTTACTATACTTGTAAGGACTTTTTTGGGACCAACAATTGATTCCCATTGAAAATTATATTTTCCTAAACCTAACCCTAACTCCTAACCCTAAACCTAACCCCTAATTCTAACCCTAAACCTAACCTTTTGGCCTAAAATACCCTTTTTACAAGTGAGGACTGGCAAAATGTCCTCACTTCTCTGAATTTTAGTTGGTTTACTATTATTGTGAGGACTTCTGGTACTCACAAGTATGGTAAAATGTGTACACACACACCATTTTGTTTTGCTATCCTTGTGGGGACCAAAGAATTGATTCCCAATCCAAAATCCTATTTTCCCTAACACTAAATCTAACCTTAACCCTTAAACTAACTCATAACTGTAACCCCTAACCCTAATTGTAACCCTAAACCTAACCCCTAAGCCTAAAATAGCGTTTTTCCTTATGGGGACCGGCAAAATGTCCTCACTTGTCAGAATTTCCCTTGTTTTACTATCCTTGTGAGGACTTATGGTACCCACAAGGATAGTTAAACAGAAATACACACACACACACACACCCCTCGGACGGTGAGAGGATACAGACTTTCACTCACAGGTTTGATGCAGGCAGCTTATCATTTCCTTTTCAACCTTCTCTGTTAGGTCTGTCCACTGCGGTATGTTGTTCATACCTAGGTCATGTTTTGAGACCCTTCTTTGATGTGCTGTATTGAGCAGGTTACATTATGCGTTATGCATTATGGGTACAGTTAACTCTGACATTTGTGGTCAAACCTGAGATTCAAACTTAACAGTCTCCCCTCGTGTGTGTGTGTGTGTGTGTGTGTGTGTGTGTGTGTGTGTGTGTGTGTGTGTGTGTGTGTGTGTGTGTGTGTGTGTAGGAAGAGGAAGACAGTGGAGCTCAACGCTACAGTCCATGGCTCTGTGCTCCGACACAGCATCCTGAAAGGCATCTCTGCTCAGATAGTCTCAGCCGCCGTGAGTAACACCCACCACACACACACAGCTTTCAATTTTAACGTTTTGTCATGCCTCACTGAAATGTACTTTTTCCTCCGTTGTTCTTCAGGACAAAGTAGATGCTGGATTACCAACTGCAGTAGTAAGTATAATCATCACATACTATGCTGTAGTGGTGCTCCTTTGACCCTTTCTAGACTGGTTCTCTTCTCTAGTTAAATGTCTTCTCTCTGTTTCTAGACTGGTTCTCTTCTCTAGTTAAATGTATTCTCTCTGTTTCTAGACTGGTTCTCTTCTCTAGTTAAATGTCTTCTCTCTGTTTCTAGACTGGTTCTCTTCTCTAGTTAAATGTATTCTCTCTGTTTCTAGACTGGTTCTCTTCTCTAGTTAAATGTCTTCTCTCTGTTTCTAGACTGGTTCTCTTCTCTAGTTAAATGTCTTCTCTCTGTTTCTAGACTGGTTCTCTTCTCTAGTTAAATGTCTTCTCTCTGTTTCTAGACTGGTTCTCTTCTCTAGTTAAATGTCTTCTCTCTGTTTCTAGACTGGTTCTCTTCTCTGGTTAAATGTATTCTCTCTGTTTCTAGACTGGTTCTCTTCTCTAGTTAAATGTCTTCTCTCTGTTTCTAGACTGGTTCTCTTCTCTAGTTAAATGTCTTCTCTCTGTTTCTAGACTGGTTCTCTTCTCTAGTTAAATGTCTTCTCTCTGTTTCTAGACTGGTTCTCTTCTCTAGTTAAATGTCTTCTCTCTGTTTCTAGACTGGTTCTCTTCTCTAGTTAAATGTCTTCTCTCTGTTTCTAGACTGGTTCTCTTCTCTAGTTAAATGTCTTCTCTCTGTTTCTAGACTGGTTCTCTTCTCTAGTTAAATGTATTCTCTCTGTTTCTAGACTGGTTCTCTTCTCTAGTTAAATGTCTTCTCTCTGTTTCTAGACTGGTCCTCTTCTCTAGTTAAATGTCTTCTCTCTGTTTCTAGACTGGTTCTCTTCTCTAGTTAAATGTCTTCTCTCTGTTTCTAGACTGGTCCTCTTCTCTAGTTAAATGTCTTCTCTCTGTTTCTAGACTGGTTCTCTTCTCTAGTTAAATGTCTTCTCTCTGTTTCTAGACTGGTTCTCTTCTCCAGTTAAATGTCTTCTCTCTGTTTCTAGACTGGTTCTCTTCTCTAGTTAAATGTCTTCTCTCTGTTTCTAGACTGGTTCTCTTCTCTAGTTAAATGTCTTCTCTCTGTTTCTAGACTGGTTCTCTTCTCCAGTTAAATGTCTTCTCTCTGTTTCTAGACTGGTTCTCTTCTCTAGTTAAATGTATTCTCTCTGTTTCTAGACTGGTTCTCTTCTCTAGTTAAATGTATTCTCTCTGTTTCTAGACTGGTCCTCTTCTCTAGTTAAATGTCTTCTCTCTGTTTCTAGACTGGTTCTCTTCTCTAGTTAAATGTCTTCTCTCTGTTTCTAGACTGGTTCTCTTCTCCAGTTAAATGTCTTCTCTCTGTTTCTAGACTGGTTCTCTTCTCTAGTTAAATGTATTCTCTCTGTTTCTAGACTGGTTCTCTTCTCTAGTTAAATGTATTCTCTCTGTTTCTAGACTGGTTCTCTTCTCTAGTTAAATGTCTTCTCTCTGTTTCTAGACTGGTTCTCTTCTCTAGTTAAATGTCTTCTCTCTGTTTCTAGACTGGTTCTCTTCTCTAGTTAAATGTATTCTCTCTGTTTCTAGACTGGTTCTCTTCTCTAGTTAAATGTCTTCTCTCTGTTTCTAGACTGGTTCTCTTCTCTAGTTAAATGTCTTCTCTCTGTTTCTAGACTGGTCCTCTTCTCTAGTTAAATGTCTTCTCTCTGTTTCTAGACTGGTTCTCTTCTCTAGTTAAATGTCTTCTCTCTGTTTCTAGACTGGTCCTCTTCTCCAGTTAAATGTCTTCTCTCTGTTTCTAGACTGGTTCTCTTCTCTAGTTAAATGTCTTCTCTCTGTTTCTAGACTGGTTCTCTTCTCTAGTTAAATGTCTTCTCTCTGTTTCTAGACTGGTTCTCTTCTCCAGTTAAATGTCTTCTCTCTGTTTCTAGACTGGTCCTCTTCTCTAGTTAAATGTCTTCTCTCTGTTTCTAGACTGGTTCTCTTCTCCAGTTAAATGTCTTCTCTCTGTTTCTAGACTGGTCCTCTTCTCTAGTTAAATGTCTTCTCTCTGTTTCTAGACTGGTTCTCTTCTCTAGTTAAATGTCTTCTCTCTGTTTCTAGACTGGTTCTCTTCTCTAGTTAAATGTCTTCTCTCTGTTTCTAGACTGGTTCTCTTCTCTAGTTAAATGTCTTCTCTCTGTTTCTAGACTGGTCCTCTTCTCTAGTTAAATGTCTTCTCTCTGTTTCTAGACTGGTCCTCTTCTCTAGTTAAATGTCTTCTCTCTGTTTCTAGACTGGTTCTCTTCTCTAGTTAAATGTCTTCTCTCTGTTTCTAGACTGGTTCTCTTCTCTAGTTAAATGTCTTCTCTCTGTTTCTAGACTGTGTCCGGTGTGATCGTAGTGGGAACGTCTCATGGCCTGGCTCTAGTGTTTGGTAAGTCCTTAACATATCATTGATTAGGACTACAGTCATATAATCATTGACATGAGCCAGTGCAATGCATGGTTAAGGACAAGGTAGTAACTAAGTAACTAATTTGAGGCTGTGTGAACTATGAATTCAACTGAAGACTGTTAGATACTTAGTTGGTTGTTGTCTCTCTGTCTGTCTGGGCTTCTCTGAATGGAAAGGAAAAGGTACATTCCGCCAATAGCGCTCTCTCTCTCTCTCTCTCTCTCTCTCTCTCTCTCTCTCTCTCTCTGTTTCTGTCTCTCTCTCTCTCTCTCTCTCTCTCTCTCTCTCTCTCTCTCTCCAGCCATATTGTAGACCTCGGTCTTGCTCAGCATCGGCATGTTATCATATTCTCTGCACTTGCTATTTCATTTCTCCAAATGTTTTTTGAATAAGGTTGTTTGTCTATGTGTCATTCATCCGGCTGGTTGTGTTCTTGTATTTAGTGTGATTGTCATTCATTACTGTGTGGAGCATGTTTTTGGTTTGATTTATGCTTTTGAGCAGAAAATGTGTTTGGACTAATCTCCATCTTTTATAAAGACTGACTGTCCCAGTGTCACTGCTGTTGTTCTATAAGGGTACACGAGTTAAGAGTGGCCTCTCCCATAGTGCTTTGCTCCACAGTGCATTGCCTGATGGGTAATGCGGTTTATTTCAGATCTGAACCAGGCTCTCCGTCTGTGCTTGGGCAGCACGGCGACAGGGGCGGAGTATGGAGCAGTCTCCGCCCTCAGCATCAACCACGACTGCACCCGCCTTCTCTGTGGCTTCGCCAAGGGACAGATCACCATGTGGGATCTGGCCAATGGGAAGCTTCTGCGAACCATTACCGACGCCCACCCACCCGGCACCGCTATCTTGCATGTCAAGGTAGTCAGTCAGTAAATTTGAACTTGAATTGAAATGTGTCTTCTGCTCAGACTGTCTCTATTTAACTCCTTTATTCCCCCCCCCCCCCCCTCTCTCAGTTCACTGATGACCCTACGCTGGCAGTGTGCAACGACAGTGGTGGCTCAGTGTTTGAGCTGGCTTTCAGGTAATACCCATCTGTCTCCTCAGAGATTGTGTGTGAAGCTACCTGCAGTGACTGACAGGGGGCAGTGTTGCTCTGCAGACGTTGCCACAGCAGTCAGTAGTAGTGATGGGCAGGTTGACCCCAAAACCTGCGGTCCCCGTGGATACCGTGTGGGTTGAATAAAGGGAAAAACAATGCCTAAAAACATCCATTAATGTATAATTATTTAGCGTATCTATAGGCTACATTGAGTGTTTTCTTTCATGATGTTTATCTGGCATTAGTGCATAAGCCTAAGCTTTAGGGCCTAACTATACACGCACCAAATACAATAAAACTAAATAAAGGTTTTATTTACAACTGCACTCTGGTGAACTTAGTACAGGTGGATATTTAAACCAATGGGTTGAAATTGATGCCAACCTGACGTTCTGAAAGCCTGTTGCAGTCGACAAAAAGGACAAAATGTTAAAACAATAATAATAACACGCAGTAGAAACCAAACGGCTACATAATGCAAAACACATCAAGACTATAACAGACTCAGACTATAACAGATTATAACAGGCCCAGACTATAACAGATTAGAACAGGCCCAGACTATAACAGGCCCAGACTATAACAGATTATAACAGGCCCAGACTATAACAGATTAGAACAGGCCCAGACTATAACAGGCCCAGACTATAACAGGCCCAGACTATAACAGGCCCAGACTATAACAGACTATAACAGGCCCAGACAATAACAGGCCCAGACTATAACAGACTATAACAGGCCCAGACTATAACAGACTATAACAGGCCCAGATTATAACAGGCCCAGACTATAACAGGCCCAGACTATAACAGATTATAACAGGCCCAGACTATAACAGATTATAACAGGCCCAGACTATAACAGATTATAACAGGCCCAGATTATAACAGGCCCAGACTATAACAGATTATAACAGGCCCAGACTATAACAGACTATAACAGGCCCAGACTATAACAGACTATAACAGGACCAGACTATAACAGATTATAACAGGCCCAGACTATAACAGGCCCAGACTATAACAGACTATAACAGGCCCAGACTATAACAGGCCCAGACTATAACAGGCTATAACAGGCCCAGACTATAACAGACTATAACAGGCCCAGACTATAACAGGCCCAGACTATAACAGACTATAACAGGCCCAGACTATAACAGGCCCAGACTATAACAGGCCCAGACTATAACAGGCCCAGACTATAACAGGACCAGACTATAACAGACTATAACAGGCCCAGACTATAACAGACTATAACAGGCCCAGACTATAACAGGCCCAGACTATAACAGGCCCAGACTATAACAGGACCAGACTATAACAGACTATAACAGGCCCAGACTATAACAGACTATAACAGGCCCAGACTATAACAGGCCCAGACTATAACAGGCCCAGACTATAACAGGACCAGACTATAACAGACTATAACAGGCCCAGACTATAACAGGCCCAGACTATAACAGACTATAACAGGCCAAGAAAACGCAACTGAGAATTTGTTTAGAGAATTTAGCAACACATGTTACCTTCACAGCAGTTCTCTTGATAAAGGTAAAGAACGGGCTTATATACCCAAAATACCCCGGCACACCCAATTGGAGAGAAACCATACCAATGCACACTTTAAGCGGATATATGGATAGATCATCGTTATAGACACTAAAAGTAAATCAAATAGACAGACGTCGCCACAATAAACTTAAACCATAATTGCTACAGTTGTACTGGTTAAGCAAAACAATGGATAATTGTCAATCTAGTATGAATCCCAAACGGTACTGACCAATGCAATCTAGTATGAATCCCAAACGGTACTGACCAATGCAATCTAGTATGAATCTGAAACGGTACTGACCAATGCAATCTAGTATGAATCCCAAACGGTACTGACCAATGCAATGATTGAAATAGCCTACAGAGAGGTGTGGCAACACTGCACGCCCGACACCAACAAAGCTCTCAAATCAACAGGTAGCTATCAGCCTACTATGATGAAACTCAGGTAGCTATCAGCCTACTGTGATGAAACTCAGGTAGCTATCAGCCTACTATGATGAAACTCAGGTAGCCTATCAGCCTACTGTGATGAAACTCAGGTAGCCTATCAGCCTACTATGATGAAACTCAGGTAGCTATCAGCCTACTGTGATGAAACTCAGGTAGCCTATCAGCCTACTATGATGAAACTCAGGTAGCCTATCAGCCTACTATGATGAAACTCAGGTAGCCTATCAGCCTACTATGATGAAACTCAGGTAGCTATCAGCCTACTATGATGAAACTCAGGTAGCTATCAGCCTACTATGATGAAACTCAGGTAGCTATCAGCCTACTATGATGAAACTCAGGTAGCTATCAGCCTACTATGATGAAACTCAGGTAGCTATCAGCCTACTATGATGAAACTCAGGTAGCTATCAGCCTACTGTGATGAAACTCAGGTAGCCTATCAGCCTACTGTGATGAAACTCAGGTAGCCTATCAGCCTACTATGATGAAACTCAGGTAGCCTATCAGCCTACTGTGATGAAACTCAGGTAGCCTATCAGCCTACTGTGATGAAACTCAGGTAGCTATCAGCCTACTATGATGAAACTCAGGTAGCTATCAGCCTACTATGATGAAACTCAGGTAGCTATCAGCCTACTATGATGAAACTCAGGTAGCTATCAGCCTACTGTGATGTAACTCATGTAGCTATCAGCCTACTATGATGAAACTCAGGTAGCTATCAGCCTACTGTGATGAAACTCATAAAATAAAGCACTTTCTTTTATAAACAAATGAAATAGTCCTGAATTTTGTGTTACCTCTAATAGCATAAACGAATGGTGCACTCATAAGTTTAATGCAACGGCAGTAATGCAGTTTATAGAAATGGAAATGTTTCTAGGCTACTTGGCGGAATGGAGAATGGTGGTTCGACGTGATGAAAGAGCAGTAGAGAGCTTGCATCATCACATAGTCTACTGTTCAATAGGCCTAAATATTCAGTAAATAAATGAATAGCCTAAATGTTGAAGAAAACGTAATTGTTCAATAAATGTTCAAGAGAAAAAAAAGGGAACAGTACAGCAGGTTAGGGTCGGGTGTGGGCCTTAGATTTTCACTTTATCACATATAGTCAGACGGTTGCGGATGGAATTAATCTCCCAGTGTCTGGTGGAAAGCAGACTGAACCAGGTTTTCTTCTAGGATTTTGCCTGTGCTTAGCTCCATTCCGTTTACTTTTTATCCTGAAAACCTCCCCAGTCCTTAACGATTACAAGCATACCCATAACATGATGCAGCCACCACTATGCTTGAAAATATAGAGAGTTGTACTCAGTAATGTGTTGTATTTTTTTTTGCAGTATTACTTTAGTGCCTTGTTGCAAACAGGATGCATGTTTTGTAATAATTTTATTCTGTACAGGCTTCCTTCTTTTCACTCAATTAGGTTAATATTGTGGAGTAACTACGATGTTGTCGATCCATCCTCAGTTTTCTCCTATCACAGCCATTAAACTCTTAACTGTTTTAAAGTCACCATTGGCCTCATGGTGAAGTCCGTGAGCGGTTTCCTTCCTCTCCGGCAACTGAGTTAGGAAGGATGCCTTTATCTTTGTAGTGACACCATCCAAAGTGTAATTAATAACTTCACCATGCTCAAAGGGATATTTAATGTCTGCTTTTTTTATTTTGATCCATCTACCAATAGGTGCCCTTCTTTGCGAGGCATTGGAAAGCCTCCCTAGTCTTTGTGGTTGAATCTGTGTTTGAAATTCACTGCTTGACTGAGGGACCTTACAGATAATTGTATGTGTGGGTTACAGAGATGAGGTAGTCATTCAAAAATCATGGTAAACACTATTGCACACAGAGTCCATGCAACTTATTAAGACATTTTACTTTACTTTATTTTATTTTTTTAAATATATATATAAATATATATATTCTACTTTGGGGGTAGATCAGCTTAATATTGCAGATATACAGTGGGGGGAAAAAAGTATTTAGTCAGCCACCAATTGTGCAAGTTCTCCCACATAAAAAGATGAGAGAGGCCTGTAATTTTCATCATAGGTACACGTCAACTATGACAGACAAATAGAGAATTTGTTTCTCCAGAAAATCACATTGTAGGATTTTTTATGAATTTATTTGCAAATTATGGTGGAAAATAAGTATTTGGTCACCTACAAACAAGCAAGATTTCTGGCTCTCACAGACCTGTAACTTCTTCTTTAAGAGGCTCCTCTGTCCTCCACTCGTTACCTGTATTAATGGCACCTGTTTGAACTTGTTATCAGTATAAAAGACACCTGTCCACAACCTCAAACAGTCACACTCCAAACTCCACTATGGCCAAGACCAAAGAGCTGTCAAAGGACACCAGAAACAAAATTGTAGACCTGCACCAGGCTGGGAAGACTGAATCTGCAATAGGTAAGCAGCTTGGTTTGAAGAAATCAACTGTGGGAGCAATTATTAGGAAATGGAAGACATACAAGACCACTGATAATCTCCCTCGATCTGGGGCTCCACGCAAGATCTCACCCCGTGGGGTCAAAATGATCACAAGAACGGTGAGCAAAAATCCCAGAACCACACGGGGGGACCTAGTGAATGACCAGCAGAGAGCTGGGACCAAAGTAACAAAGCCTACCATCAGTAACACACTACGCCGCCAGGGACTCAAATCCTGCAGTGCCAGACGTGTCCCCCTGCTTAAGCCAGTACATGTCCAGGCCCGTCTGAAGTTTGCTAGAGTGCATTTGGATGATCCAGAAGAGGATTGGGAGAATGTCATATGGTCAGATGAAACCAAAATATAACTTTTTGGTAAAAACTCAACTCGTCGTGTTTGGAGGACAAAGAATGCTGAGTTGCATCCAAAGAACACCATACCTACTGTGAAGCATGGGGGTGGAAACATCATGCTTTGGGGCTGTTTTTCTGCAAAGGGACCAGGACGACTGATCCGTGTAAAGGAAAGAATGAATGGGGCCATGTATCGTGAGATTTTGAGTGAAAACCTTCCATCAGCAAGGGCATTGAAGATGAAACGTGGCTGGTTCTTTCAGCATGACAATGATCCCAAACACACCGCCCGGGCAACGAAGGAGTGGCTTCTTAAGAAGCATTTCAAGGTCCTGGAGTGGCCTAGCCAGTCTCCAGATCTCAACCCCATAGAAAATCTTTGGAGGGAGTTGAAAGTCTGTGTTGCCCAGCGACAGCCCCAAAACATCACTGCTCTAGAGGAGATCTGCATGGAGGAATGGGCCAAAATACCAGCAACAGTGTGTGTGAAAACCTTGTGAAGACTTACAGAAAATGTTTGACCTGTGTCATTGCCAACAAAGGGTATGTAACAAAGTATTGAGAAACTTTTGTTATTGACCAAATACTTATTTTCCACCATAATTTGCAAATAAATTCATTAAAAATCCTACAATGTGATTTTCTGGAGAGAAAAAAATTCTCATTTTGTCTGTCATAGTTGACGTGTACCTATGATGAAAATTACAGGCCTCTCTCATCTTTTTAAGTGGGAGAACTTGCACAATTGGTGGCTGACTAAATACTTTTTCCCCCACTGTAGGTTGAATACTTATTGACTCAAGACATTTCAGCTTTTCTTTTTAAATGAATTTGTAAAAATTTCATTATGGGGTATTGTGTGTAGGCCAGTGGCAAAAAAAATCTCAATTGAATCCATTTTAAATTCAGGCTGTAACACAACAACATGTGGAGAAAGTCAAGGGGTGTGAATACTTTCTGAAGGCGTATATGAAGTCATATGTATATCACATAGATACGTTAGACTGTAGTTGGTTTATTTCTGACCCTCACATTATCTCCCTGTTATTTACACATTCAAGCACCCGTCACTATCTGGAACAACAGTCTAACGGGACATTATTTGAATGAGTCATTACAGTGAGACAGGGGGTGCGTTCGTAAATTCACTCTGGCTATCTACTCCGACTTCAGAGCACTCTCGTCTGAGTGTGCCAGTGTGCAGAATAGCTGCCCGTTGAATATGACCTGTGTCAGTAAACGTTCGGCAAAAAAGCGTAATTAAATTGTTGGCCAGCAGCACAGTTACAGTCACCAACGCTTTGGAGAACATGAAAACAGCCAAACCAGCTCTGCTAGGGTGAGTAAAACGGTCAGAGTGAGGTGTTCTCTAATTTATGTCTGGAAGTAGCTAGCAAGCTAGCTAACTTTAGCCAGTTAGCTTGGGTGCTTGACTGCCGTTGTGAGCTCAGAACGCTCGGATCAACCCAACTCCTCGGCCAGAGCGTCCAGTGTGCTCTCTGAACGCTCCGAGAGCGAAACACTCTGAATGTACGAACTGACTATCTGACAACGCTGTGAATATACGAACGCCCAGAGCACACTCTGAGCACTCTCTGGCACTCCAGAGTGAATTTAGGAACGCACCCAGGGAATGTGTTTGTGTCTGTAATGAGGTATTACAGTGAGACAGAATGACCCCTGCTCTGTTATAGAGGCATTATTAGATGAAACTGTCTCTCTTACTCAGGTCAGATTAATGGAAAAAGTGGGAGAGGTACTGTTTTGGTTTTCTAGCTTCTCTAAGAGTGTGTGCCAAATGGCACCCTATTCCATATAAAGTGCACTACTTCTGGTCAGGGCCCATAGGGTGCCATTTGGGACTCATCCATTCTGCTGTTTTGACCTATCAGTTTCAGTTTTGTCCTCTCTCCTCTTTCTGGCTCTCTCTCTTCCCCCCTCCTCCCTCCTCCCTCCTCTCTCTCTGTCTCTGGCTCTCTCTCTCCCCCCTCCTCCCTCTCTTTCTGGCTCTCTCCCCCCTCCTCCCTCCTCTCTCTCTCTGTCTCTGGCTCTCTCTCTCCCCCCCCCTCCCCCCCCTCTCTCTCTGTCTCTGGCTCTTTCTCTCCCTCCCCTCCTCCCTCCTCTCTCTCTGTCTCTGGCTCTCTCCCCCCTCCTCCCTCCTCTCTCTCTGTCTCTGGCTCTCTCCCCCCTCCTCCCTCCTCTCTCTCTGTCTCTCTCTCTCCCCCCTCCTCCCTCCTCTCTCTCTGGCTCTCTCTCTCCCCCCTCCTCCCTCCTCTCTTTCTGCTCTCTCTCTCCCCCTTCCTCTCTCTCTGTCTCTGGCTCTCTCTCTCCCCCCTCCTCCCTCCTCTCTTTCTGCTCTCTCTCTCCCCCTTCCTCTCTCTCTGTCTCTGGCTCTCTCTTTCCCCCCTCCTCCCTCTCTCTGTGTGTGTAGGAGGTTGATGGGGATGCGTACATGTGAGTCTCGTTGTCTGTTCAGTGGCTCTAAGGGAGAGGTGTGTAATGTGGAGCCTCTTCTTACTGCCCCGGACCTGAAGGATCACCCCATCACACAGTACTCTCTGCTGGCCATGGCCTCTCTTACTAAGGTAAACCCTACACCCTATACCAGGTTTCCCCAACTGGCGCCAATTATTTGGCCCCCCAAGTTTTCTGAGCAAAAACAAAATACAACTTATTTTTATTTAAATGTTTTATTGTTGGACATTAAAAAATGGTGAAAACACCAGCAAATCAGCTCCAATTGATTAACATTTTGGAAATCTGTTTCGAAGTATTCCGACGCATAATAGAGAGAGATACACTCAGTGGCCAGTTTATTAGGTACACCACCCTGTTCACGAAAATGGTTTGCTCCTACAGACAGTGAGTCACGTGGCCATGGCTTGCTATATAAAGCAGGCAGACAGGCATCAAGGCATTCAGTTACTGTTCTACTGAATGTTAGAATGGGCAAAACAAGTGACCTACGCGACTTTGAGCGTGGAGTGATCTTCGGTGCCAGGCGCGCGCCGGTTCCAGTATCTCAGAAACGGACAGCCTCCTGGGCTTTGACGCACGACAGTGTTTAGGGTTTACAGAGAATGGTGCGACAAACAAAACATCCAGTCAGCGGCAGTCCTGTGGGCGAAAACCGCTCGTTGATGAGAGGTCGAAGGAGAATGGCAAGAATAATGCAAGCTAACAGGCGGGCCACAAACAAGCAAATAACGGCCTATATTTCACCCTGCAGTCTGTTCTATACTGGATGACACATGACATTGACACCCTATAATTCACCCTGCAGTCTGTTCTATACTGGATGACACATGACATTGACACCCTATAATTCACCCTGCAGTCTGTTCTATACTGGATGACACATGACATTGACACCCTATATTTCACCCTGCAGTCTGTTCTATACTGGATGACACATGACATTGACACCCTATAATTCACCCTGCAGTCTGTTCTATACTGGATGACACATGACATTGACACCCTATATTTCACCCTGCAGTCTGTTCTATACTGGATGACACATGACATTGACACCCTATAATTCACCCTGCAGTCTGTTCTATACTGGATGACACATGACATTGACACCCTATAATTCACCCTGCAGTCTGTTCTATACTGGATGACACATGACATTGACACCCTATATTTCACCCTGCAGTCTGTTCTATACTGGATGACACATGACATTGACACCCTATATTTCACCCTGCAGTCTGTTCTATACTGGATGACACATGACATTGACACCCTATATTTCACCCTGCAGTCTGTTCTATACTGGATGACACATGACATTGACACCCTATATTTCACCCTGCAGTCTGTTCTATACTGGATGACACATGACATTGACACCCTATATTTCACCCTGCAGTCTGTTCTATACTGGATGACACATGACATGACACAGTAGAGAGATGACAGTAAACTATGTCATTGTTGTATTTGTCTTGCGTTTCACTTCATCTTCCTCTTCAGTTCCACCGAGAATGTTTTGTCTGTTTCAATCCAACACGTGTTTGTTCCTTTCAGATTCTGGTGATCGGACTGAAGCCTTCTCTCAAAGTGTGGATGACATTTCCCTATGGCAAGGTACCTGTTCTCTCATCTATGCCTTTCACTCTCTCCCTCACAACCCTTTCTCTCTCGTTATCCTTCTCTGACCTCTCTTCCCCCTCTCCTTCTCTCCTTCCCACCCTCTCTGACCTCTCTTCCCCCTCTCCTTCTCTCCTTCCCACCCTCTCTGACCTCTCTTCCCCCTCTCCTTCTCTCCTTCCCACCCTCTCTGACCTCTCTTCCCCCTCTCCTTCTCTCCTTCCCACCCTCTCTGACCTCTCTTCCCCCTCTCCTTCTCTCCTTCCCTCCTCTCTGACCTCTCTTCCCCCTCTCCTTCTCTCCTTCCCTCCTTCTCTGACCTCTCTTCCCCCTCTCCTTCTCTCCTTCCCACCCTCTCTGACCTCTCTTCCCCCTCTCCTTCTCTCCTTCCCACCCTCTCTGACCTCTCTTCCCCCTCTCCTTCTCTCCTTCCCACCCTCTCTGACCTCTCTTCCCCCTCTCCTTCTCTCCTTCCCACCCTCTCTGACCTCTCTTCCCCCTCTCCTTCTCTCCTTCCCACCCTCTCTGACCTCTCTTCCCCTTCTCCTTCTCTCCTTCCCTCCTCTCTGACCTCTCTTCCCCCTCTCCTTCTCTCCTTCCCACCCTCTCTGACCTCTCTTCCCCCTCTCCTTCTCTCCTTCCCACCCTCTCTGACCTCTCTTCCCCCTCTCCTTCTCTCCTTCCCACCCTCTCTGACCTCTCTTCCCCTTCTCCTTCTCTCCTTCCCTCCTCTCTGACCTCTCTTCCCCTTCTCCTTCTCTCCTTCCCACCCTCTCTGACCTCTCTTCCCCCTCTCCTTCTCTCCTTCCCACCCTCTCTGACCTCTCTTCCCCCTCTCCTTCTCTCCTTCCCACCCTCTCTGACCTCTCTTCCCCCTCTCCTTCTCTCCTTCCCACCCTCTCTGACCTCTCTTCCCCCTCTCCTTCTCTCCTTCCCACCCTCTCTGACCTCTCTTCCCCCTCTCCTTCTCTCCTTCCCACCCTCTCTGACCTCTCTTCCCCCTCTCCTTCTCTCCTTCCCACCCTCTCTGACCTCTCTTCCCCCTCTCCTTCTCTCCTTCCCACCCTCTCTGACCTCTCTTCCCCCTCTCCTTCTCTCCTTCCCACCCTCTCTGCGACCTCTTCCCTGTTCCTTATTTTAATGGGATTCTGCCTCACTGTAGAACAGCGGTAGAACAGCGGTAGAACAGCGCTAGCTAAAGGCCCATAAAGTTTTTATGAACGCAGCCCTAAACCCTTTATTGAATGTCACAATCATAACATGCCTAGCTACATGTTAGTTTTTCAGCCTTGCTGCTGCTAGGAACAGAACAGGAGATTGGGGGCTGGGGGGAACACAATAGACGCTGCCTGGCTAGGAACAGAACAGGAGATTGGGGGCTGGGGGGAACACAATAGACGCTGCCTGGCTAGGAACAGAACAGGAGATTGGGGGCTGGGGGGAACACAATAGACGCTGCCTGGCTAGGAACAGAACAGGAGATTGGGGACTGGGGGGAACACAATAGATGCTGCCTGGCTAGGAACAGAACAGGAGAAAGGCCCTGTAATTTCTATTCATTGTATGAAGATTCAGCTATTGCTGAAATGATGAAAGTTCATGCGTCTTCATCATGCGCTGCGGTTGTGCAGTAATAAGGTTTTGTTCACACATACAGCAGGCAGAGAGAATATAAAGGACAAGGATTTTGTAAAGGCTGGAGGACATTGTTGGAGAACCCTTTTCGCAAACCCTTTTGTTCAAACGAACCCTAGGTCCTAAGCCTCAGCCCTGTGTAGATCTGAGAAACCCTAGGTCCTCAGCCTCAGCCCTGTGTAGATCTGAGAAACCCTAGGTCCTCAGCCTCAGCCCTGTGTAGATCTGAGAAACCCTAGGTCCTAAGCCTCAGCCCTGTGTAGATCTGAGAAACCCTAGGTCCTCAGCCTCAGCCCTGTGTAGATCTGAGAAACCCTAGGTCCTCAGCCTCAGCCCTGTGTAGATCTGAGAAACCCTAGGTCCTCAGCCTCAGCCCTGTGTAGATCTGAGAAACCCTAGGTCCTAAGCCTCAGCCCTGTGTAGATCTGAGAAACCCTAGGTCCTCAGCCTCAGCCCTGTGTAGATCTGAGAAACCCTAGGTCCTAAGCCTCAGCCCTGTGTAGATCTGAGAAACCCTAGGTCCTCAGCCTCAGCCCTGTGTAGATCTGAGAAACCCTAGATCCTAAGCCTCAGCCCTGTGTAGATCTGAGAAACCCTAGGTCCTCAGCCTCAGCCCTGTGTAGATCTGAAAGGATCTTTTTGTGAGGGTTATTTACCTCATCCACAACCAATGTGTAGCGCCCACCTTGGTGATGCACACTACACCATGGCAACCATTTTGCACCACCTAGAAATGGCACTCTAGTCAAAAGTAGTGCACTATGAAGGGATTATGGTGCCATTTGGGACACACCATGAGAGATGAATAAGACCTATCTATTGTTGTTGATGTTCCAGACGGACCCGACCAGTGTTCCCCAGCTGGCCTGGCAGTTTGTCCCTGTTCAGAAGGTGCTCAACCCCATCCTGGCATTCTGCAGAGGAGACACCATACACTTCCTGCTGGTAACACCTCACTTCCTGTTTACTTCCTGGTTACCATTATTCCTTGTTTAATAAACAATAACAATATATTTTTTGTAAACCTACTGTCCTGTTGACTGACTGTTTGTTTGTGTCCAGGTGAAGAAGGATGAGACCGGAACCATCCATGTCATCAAGCAAAGACAGCTGCAGCTGAACTGTGACATCATCAGTCTGAGCGTAAGTGTCACATGATGTCACTTCAGGATCTGTCTTACTTTATAGGCTACTTCAGGATCTGTCTTACTTTATAGGCTACTTCAGGATCTGTCTTACTTTATATGCTACTTCAGGATCTGTCTGACTTTATAGGCTACTTCAGGATCTGTCTTACTTTATAGGCTACTTCAGGATCTGTCTGACTTTATAGGCTACTTCAGGATCTGTCTTACTTTATAGGCTACTTCAGGATCTGTTTTACTTTATAGGCTACTTCAGGATCTGCCTTACTTTATAGGCTACTTCAGGATCTGTTTTACTTTATAGGCTACTTCAGGATCTGTCTTACTTTATAGGCTACTTCAGGATCTGTCTTACTTTATATGCTACTTCAGGATCTGTCTGACTTTATAGGCTACTTCAGGATCTGTCTGACTTTATAGGCTACTTCAGGATCTGTCTTACTTTATAGGCTACTTCAGGATCTGTCTGACTTTATAGGCTACTTCAGGATCTGTCTTACTTTATAGGCTACTTCAGGATCTGTCTTACTTTATAGGCTACTTCAGGATCTGTCTGACTTTATAGGCTACTTCAGGATCTGTCTTACTTTATAGGCTACTTCAGGATCTGTCTTACTTTATAGGCTACTTCAGGATCTGTCTTACTTTATATGCTACTTCAGGATCTGTCTGACTTTATAGGCTACTTCAGGATCTGTCTTACTTTATAGGCTACTTCAGGATCTGTCTTACTTTATAGGCTACTTCAGGATCTGTTTTACTTTATAGGCTTCTTCAGGATCTGTCTTACTTTATAGGCTACTTCAGGATCTGTTTTACTTTATAGGCTACTTCAGGATCTGCCTTACTTTATAGGCTACTTCAGGATCTGTTTTACTTTATAGGCTACTTCAGGATCTGTCTGACTTTATATGCTACTTCAGGATCTGTCTGACTTTATAGGCTACTTCAGGATCTGTCTGACTTTATAGGCTACTTCAGGATCTGTCTGACTTTATAGGCTACTTCTCCTCTTTTTTTAACCTCTCCGCTTCTCCATTATTTTCTCTCCTCTTATCCTTACTAAATGGGCGTGTTTGACATTGCAGCTGACTTAAACCATTTGTCAAGACTGACTGCTCTACAAAGAACCTTGCATCATAAATAACTACTCAATATTATTTGTAGATCAGTCAGCCAGTCACAATTTACCCATGATACGTCACGGTTTTGAACACGGCAAAAGTCTCTCTCCTCTGTCGCCTCATTCTGTCTCGCTTTCTGTCTCTCAAATCAAATCACATTTGATTTGTCACATGCGCCGAATACAACCTTACCGTGAAATGCTTACTTACAAGCCCTTAACCAACAATGCAGTTCAAGAAATAGAGTTTCAAAACTATTGACTAAATAAACTAAAAAATAAACTAAAAAGTAATACAACAAAATATCAATAATGAGGCTATATACAGGGGGTGCTGCTACCGAGTCAATGTGCGGGGGTACAGGTTAGTCGAGGTAATTTGTACATGTAGGTAGGGGTACAGTGACTATGCATAGATAATAAACAGCGAGTAGCAGCAGTGTAAAAACAAAGGGGGGGGGGGGGGGGGGTTGTCAATGTAAATAGTCCAGGTAGCCATTTGATGAATTGGTCAGCAGTCTTATGGCTTGGGGTTAGAAGTTGTTAAGGAGCCTTTTGGACCTAGACTTGGCGCTCCGGTACCGCTTGCCGTGCAGTAGCAGAGAGAACAGTCTATGACTAGGGTGGCTGGAGTCTTTGACAATTTTTTGGACCTTCCTCTGACACCGCCTAGTATATACAGTGAGGGAAAAAAGTATTTGATCCCCTGCTGATTTTGTACATTTGCCCACTGACAAAGACATGATCAGTCTATAATTTTAATGGTAGGTTTATTTGAACAGTGAGAGACAGAATAACAACAAAGAAATCCAGAAAAACACATGTCAAAAATGTTATAAATTGATTTGCATTTTAATGAGGGAAATAAGTATTTGACCCCTCTGCAAAATATGACTTAGTACTTGGTGGCAAAACCCTTGTTGGCAATAAGAGGTCAGACGTTTCTTGTAGTTGGCCACCAGGTTTGCACACATCTCAGGAGGGATTTTGTCCCACTCCTCTTTGCAGATCTTCTCCAAGTCATTAAGGTTTCGAGGCTGACGTTTGGCAAATCGAACCTTCAGCTCCCTCCACAGATTTTCTATGGGATTAAGGTCTGGAGACTGGCTAGGCCACTCCAGGACCTTAATGTGCTTCTTCTTGAGCCACTCCTTTGTTGCCTTGGCCATGTGTTTTGGGTCATTGTCATGCTGGAATACCCATCCACGACCCATTTTCAATGCCCTGGCTGAGGGAAGGAGGTTCTCACCCAAGATTTGACCATACATGGCCCCGTCCATCGTCCCTTTGATGCGGTGAAGTTGTCCTGTCCCCTTAGCAGAAAAACACCCCCAAAGCATAATGTTTCCACCTCCATGTTTGACGGTGGGATGGTGTTCTTGGGGTCATAGGCAGCATTCCTCCTCCTCCAAACACGGCGAGTTGAGTTGATGCCAAAGAGCTCGATTTTGGTCTCAGCTGACCACAACACTTTCACCCAGTTCTCCTCTGAATCATTCAGATGTTCATTGGCAAACTTCAGACGGGCCTGTATATGTGCTTTCTTGAGCAGGGGGACCTTGCGGGCGCTGCAGGATTTCAGTCCTTCACGGCGTAGTGTGTTACCAATTGTTTTCTTGGTGACTATGGTCCCAGCTGCCTTGAGATCATTGACAAGATCCTCCCGTGTAGTTCTGGGCTGATTCCTCACCGTTCTCATGATCATTGCAACTCCACGAGGTGAGATCTTGCATGGAGCCCCCTTTTGTGTTTCTTTCATTTGCGAATAATCGCACCAACTGTTGTCACCTTCTCACCAAGCTGCTTGGCGATGGTCTTGTAGCCCATTCCAGCCTTGTGTAGGTCTTCAATCTTGTCCCTGATATCCTTGGAGAGATCTTTGGTCTTGGCCATGGTGGAGAGTTTGGAATCTGATTGATTGATTGCTTCTGTGGACAGGTGTCTTTTATACAGGTAACAAGCTGAGATTAGGAGCACTCCCTTTAAGAGTGTGCTACTAATCTCAGCTCGTTACCTGTATAAAAGACACCTGGGAGCCAGAAATCTTTCTGATTGAGAGGGGGTCAAATACTTATTTCCCTCATTAAAATGCAAATCAATTTATAACTTTTTTGACATGCGTTTTTCTGGATTTTTGTTGTTGTTATTCTGTCTCTCACTGTTCAAATGAACCTACCATTAAAATTATAGACTGATCATTTCTTTGTCAGTGGGCAAACGTACAAAAGGTGTTCCTTTTGTTCAGGTGGGAAAGAGCAGTGTGGAGTGCGATTGAGATTGCATCATCTGTTGGGGCGGTATGCGAATTGGAGTTGGTCTAGGGTTTCCGAGATGAGGGTGTTGATGTGAGCCATGACCAGCCTTTCAAAGCATTTCATGGCAACCGACGTGAATGCTACGGGGCGGTAGTCATTTAGGCAGGTTACCTTCACTTTCTTGGGCACAGGGACTATGGTGGTCTGCTTGAAATATGTAGGTATTACAGACTCGGTCATGGAGAGGTTGAAAATGTCAGTGAAGACACTTGTCAGTTGGTCCGCGCATGCTCGGAGTACTCGTCCTGGTAATCCGTCTGGCCCCGCGATTTTGTGAATGTTGACCTGTTTAAAGGTCTTGCGCACATCAGCTACGGAGAGCGTGATCATACAGTCGTCCGGAACAGCTGGTGCTCTCATGCATGCTTCAGTGTTGCTTGCCTCGAAGCGAGCATAAAAGGCATTTAGCTTGTCTCTGGCTCTGGCTCTCTGTTATTATTTATCTCCTTCACCTCCTTTCTCTCTGTTGTTATCTCTCTCCTTCACCTCCTTTCTCTCTGTTGTTATCTCTCTCCTTCACACCCTTTCTCTCTGTTGTTATCTCTCTCCTTCACACCCTTTCTCTCTGTTGTTATCTCTCTCCTTCACACCCTTTCTCTCTGTTGTTATCTCTCTCCTTCACACCCTTTCTCTCTGTTGTTATCTCTCTCCTTCACACCCTTTCTCTCTCCCTCTCTCTCTGTGTCTATCTCTTTTGCTCTCTCTCTCTCGCTCTTTCACACCCACTCAATAATTGTGTCTCCCCTCCCCCTCCACAGTGGATCAACAGTCGTACCCTGGTGGTGATGGACAGTGGGGAGAAGCTGCGTGTGGTGGACCGGCCCAGCCAGGAGGAGCTGGAGACCTTGGACATGGCTGAGGTGCAGCTGGTCTACAACAGCAGCCATTTTAAATCGCTGGCCACGGGGGGAAACGTCAGCCAGGCACTGGTGAGGGTCAGGGGTGAGGGGTCAGGGTCAGATATCAGAGGTGACGGTAGAGAGGTTGCGGTGGGTAGAAAGATAGTGAGGGTTGAGAAGTAATGGTAGGGAAATGGTAGGGGTGAAAGGGCATAGAAAATAGGTCATAGAAGGTGGCTGTAGAGGGGAAGGCATCACCTGGCACTGGCGAAGGTCACAGTGTTAGAGGTCAGGGGTCACTCGGGTAGTAGAGGGTTTCAGGTAAGGTTTAAGGGTTATGGAGCAGGGTCAGACAGGACAGGACTAGGCTGACTAGTGGGAAAAGGTTGCACAAGATAATTTTTCCCCCTGAAGAAAAAGTCTCCTCTACCTTAACTACTAAACACCAAACTGTACAAACCAAATAGTAAGGTTGATTTGAAACTGTTACCTGGAATGAAACACTTCAAACATCAGTTCTAACCTGTTGTAGAGCAGGTGGCTCTGTCCAGCCATACAGTACCAATGTCCTAGTCACTGGATCAGAACCAGCCTGCCTGAGAGGAGACCGTCTCTTCAGGGGGACTGAACCTGTTAAATCAAGGAGCAGGGGGTCACCAGTGATTCCCTCCCACCTGTCTCCTACGTCTCTACATGGAGTCATTCAGAGTCAACATAACCAATAATGACCATGATGTTTTGGATCTTCCTGAAATAATAATTTAATCCATAGAAAGGTCTTGGCATTTGTATCTAAAAGGAAATGGCGGTCATGGTTCATTTAGGTTCATTCTCACTCTGAATAACACCATTCTGTCCTGGACTTTGACCTCTGCTCTTCAGACTAACAGTGTGTGTTCTAGGCCCTAGTAGGAGAGAAGGCCTGCTATCAGTCTGTCTGCAGCTACGCAGGACAGATGGTGTTACTGGGGACCAAGGTAAGTGTGTGTATACGTCAGTGTCATTGTCTGTCTGTCTGTGTGTGTGTGTCTGTGTGTGTGTGTGTGTGTGTGTCTGTGTGTGTCTGTGTGTGTCTGTGTCTGTGTGTCTGTGTCTGTGTCTGTGTCTGTGTCTGTGTGTGTGTGTGTGTGTGTGTGTGTGTGTGTGTGTGTGTGTGTGTGTGTGTGTGTGTGTGTGTGTGTGTGCAGTTGAAATAGAAACACAAGCGTTGTCTAATTGAGCCCTTCCATCCTCTCTACCAGTCAGCCCACATCATGACTCTGAGAAACTGGAGGGAGGTAAGTTTCTCTCCGACTTGCCACCACACCAGGAGATGATGTCTAAAACTAAAGGGGGATCTATTATATCATTCTACCTGTGATCTGTATCTCAGAAGGGGATTTAATGGACCTGTGTGTCTCACTGGGGGATTTAATGGACCTGTGTGTCTCACTGGGGGATTTAATGGACCTGTGTGTCTCACTGGGGGATTTAATGGACCTGTGTGTCTCACAGGGGGATTTAATGGACCTGTGTGTCTCACAGGGGGATTTAATGGACCTGTGTGTCTCAGAGGGGGATTTAATGGACCTGTGTGTCTCAGAGGGGGATTTAATGGACCTGTGTGTCTCACAGGGGGATTTAATGGACCTGTGTGTCTCACAGGGGGATTTAATGGACCTGTGTGTCTCACTGGGGGATTTAATGGACCTGTGTGTCTCACAGGGGAATTTAATGGACCTGTGTGTCTCACAGGGGGATTTAATGGACCTGTGTGTCTCACTGGGGGATTTAATGGACCTTTGTGTCTCACAGGGGCATTTAATGGACCTGTGTGTCTCACAGGGGGATTTAATGGACCTGTGTGTCTCACAGGGGGATTTAATGGACCTGTGTGTCTCACAGGGGGATTTAATGGACCTGTGTGTCTCACTGGGGGATTTAATGGACCTGTGTGTCTCACAGGGGGATTTAATGGACCTGTGTGTCTCACTGGGGGATTTAATGGACCTGTGTGTCTCACAGGGGGATTTAATGGACCTGTGTGTCTCACTGGGGGATTTAATGGACCTGTGTGTCTCACAGGGGGATTTAATGGACCTGTGTGTCTCAGAAGTGGATTTAATGGACCTGTGTCTCTCAGAGGGGGATTTAATGGACTTGGGTGTCTCAGAAGGGGATTTAGTGGACCTGTGTATCTCAGAGGGGGATTTAATGGACCTGTGTCTCTCAGAGGGGGATTAAATGGACCTGTGTCTCTCAGAGGGGGATTTAATGGACCTGTGTGTCTCAGAGGGGGATTAAATGGACCTGTGCTGCTGGAGACATTTACTGCTCAAACTCTTTCTCTCTCTTTCTCTCTCTCTCACACACAGCGGGTGGACTGTCTGTTGAAACAGGAACGTTTTGTCGAGGCTCTGTCCTTGGCCTGGTCCTTCCATGAGGGCACCGCCAAGGCTGTACTGGGTGAATACTCTCCTCTCCTCTCCTCTCCTCTCCTCTCCTCTCCTCTCCTCTCCTCTCCTCTCCTCTCAACACTGGTTTATACTTTGTCTATTGACATGGCTGTAGACAATTAGAATTCAACAAGATTTGCTGGTCAAAACGACATTTAATTTATACTCCGGTGGAACGTCTGTAGACCGTCTCTGCGTTCATTGCCATGGTTACTTGACTGAGACCGCAATGAGAGTTCTAAAATTCTCCGGTAGAATGCACTGCTTTTATTTCGTCACACTCACAACCATAAGCAATTTTCTGTAATTAGCTCGCCATTAACTTGTAAATGATGATCTCGTTGTGAGTTTATTTTCCTGTAATAATGAATACAAATTAGCTAAAGTTAAGACGTTGTCAGCTATGATATGGTCAATATTTGAACAGGCTAGCCAGCTAAGCTAGCGAACAATCTAGGAACTAACCAAAACATTGTTTAGAAAGCTTTTAGTTACCTGGTTTGCTGGATTGATGCTAGTTGGCTCTGCCCAAGAGTCTCCCAGCATCAGTCTATTATAGTCCTAACCCTGCCCCAGAGTCTCCTAGCACCAGTCTATTATAGTCCTAACCCTGCCCAAGAGTCTCCCAGCATCAGTCTATTATAGTCCTAACCCTTCCCCAGAGCCTCCCAGCACCAGTCTATTATAGTCCTAACCCTGCCCCAGAGTCTCCCAGCACCAGTCTATTATAGTTCTAACCCTGCCCCAGAGTCTCCCAGCACCAGTCTATTATAGTCCTAACCCTGCCCCAGAGTCTCCCAGCACCAGTCTATTATAGTCCTAACCCTGCTCCAGAGTCTCCCAGCATCAGTCTATTATAGTCCTAACCCTGCCCCAGAGTCTCCCAGCATCAGTCTATTATAGTCCTAACCCTGCCCCAGAGTCTCCCAGCAGCAGTCTATTATAGTCCTAACCCTGCCCCAGAGTCTCCCAGCACCAGTCTATTATAGTCCTAACCCTGCCCCAGAGTCTCCCAGCATCAGTCTATTATAGTCCTAACCCTGCCCCAGAGCCTCCCAGCACCAGTCTATTATAGTCCTAACCCTGCCCCAGAGTCTCCCAGCACCAGTCTATTATAGTCCTAACCCTGCCCCAGAGCCTCCCAGCATCAGTCTATTATAGTCCTAACCCTGCCCCAGAGTCTCCCAGCATCAGTCTATTATAGTCCTAACCCTGCCCCAGAGTCTCCCAGCATCAGTCTATTATAGTCCTAACCCTGCCCCAGAGTCTCCCAGCATCAGTCTATTATAGTCCTAACCCTGCCCCAGAGTCTCCCAGCCTATTATAGTCCTAACCCTGCCCCAGAGTCTCCCAGCATCAGTCTATTATAGTCCTAACCCTGCCCCAGAGCCTCCCAGCATCAGTCTATTATAGTCCTAACCCTGCCCCAGAGCCTCCCAGCATCAGTCTATTATAGTCCTAACCCTGCCCCAGAGTCTCCCAGCATCAGTCTATTATAGTCCTAACCCTGCCCCAGAGTCTCCCAGCCTATTATAGTCCTAACCCTGCCCCAGAGTCTCCCAGCATCAGTCTATTATAGTCCTAACCCTGCCCCAGAGCCTCCCAGCATCAGTCTATTATAGTCCTAACCCTGCCCCAGAGCCTCCCAGCATCAGTCTATTATAGTCCTAACCCTGCCCCAGAGTCTCCCAGCATCAGTCTATTATAGTCCTAACCCTGCCCCAGAGTCTCCCAGCCTATTATAGTCCTAACCCTGCCCCAGAGTCTCCCAGCATCAGTCTATTATAGTCCTAACCCTGCCCCAGAGCCTCCCAGCATCAGTCTATTATAGTCCTAACCCTGCCCCAGAGTCTCCCAGCCTATTATAGTCCTAACCCTGCCCCAGAGTCTCCCAGCATCAGTCTATTATAGTCCTAACCCTGCCCCAGAGCCTCCCAGCATCAGTCTATTATAGTCCTAACCCTGCCCCAGAGCCTCCCAGCATCAGTCTATTATAGTCCTAACCCTGCCCCAGAGCCTCCCAGCATCAGTCTATTATAGTCCTAACCCTGCCCCAGAGTCTCCCAGCACCAGTCTATTATAGTCCTAACCCTGCCCCAGAGTCTCCCAGCACCAGTCTATTATAGTCCTAACCCTGCCCCAGAGTCTCCCAGCCTATTATAGTCCTAACCCTGCCCCAGAGTCTCCCAGCATCAGTCTATTATAGTCCTAACCCTGCCCCAGAGTCTCCCAGCATCAGTCTATTATAGTCCTAACCCTGCCCCAGAGTCTCCCAGCACCAGTCTATTATAGTCCTAACCCTGCCCCAGAGTCTCCTAGCATCAGTCTATTATAGTCCTAACCCTGCCCCAGAGTCTCCCAGCACCAGTCTATATTTGTCCCATTTGGTGGAAGCCTTTTCTTTTCTAAACGGAGGGTTTATTGGTGTTAAAATACACCAGTTATGCTATTTTGGACCACCAGGCTGCTGATGTCATGCAGCCTGTCGTTTTTGTGTTTATCATTTTTCATAACGACAAGTTTGATGTCGGACGACAATCGAATGTTGAGGATGTCGCTGCGACAACGGTCGACAGACGTGTGGATAGACCAGCTGTAAACCAGCTTTTAGAAAACCACTTCCAGAAGGCACAAGCTCCACTGTATGGAAAGCCTGGTCTCTTCTGTACTACAAAGGACAGGTGTTTTCACTGTTTGTCCTTGAATCATTCCTCTACTACAGTACTTTACATTCTGAGGGCTTTCTGTTGGAGGCTTTTTCACTGATGCCACAGAGGCCATTATACATTTAATACCAGAGTTTTTTTTATTTTATTTTTTTTATTTTATTTTTTACATGTGGTCCTCTGTAGCTCAGCTGGTAGAGCACGGCGCTTGTAACGCCAAGGTAGTGGGTTCGATCCCCGGGACCACCCATACAAAAAAAAAAAATGTGTGCATGCATGACTGTAAGTCGCTTTGGATAAAAGCGTCTGCTAAATGTCATATTATATTATTATTATTATAGTTTTCTTTTCTCATTCTCAAGTGAAAACCCATAACCCTATATGAATCGTTGTGTTCATGTATAGTGAATGTCTGTTGTTTTTCCAGGACTGTTTGGGGACCCAGCAAAGAGGAAAGGTGTGGTGGCAGACAAGGTGATTCCCTCCTCCACCCATCACTTCCTACCTTCCCTCCTCCACCCATCACTTCCTACCTTCCCTCCTCCACCCATCACTTCCTACCTTCCCTCCTCCACCCATCACTTCCTACCTTCCCTCCTCCACCAATCACTTCCTACCTTCCCTCCTCCACCCATCACTTCCTACCTTCCCTCCTCCACCCATCACTTCCTACCTTCCCTCCTCCACCAATCACTTCCTACCTTCCCTCCTCCACCCATCACTTCCTACCTTCCCTCCTCCACCCCATCACTTCCTACCTTCCCTCCTCCACCCATCACTTCCTACCTTCCCTCCTCCACCCATCACTTCCTACCTTCCCTCCTCCACCCATCACTTCCTACCTTCCCTCCTCCACCAATCACTTCCTACCTTCCCTCCTCCACCCTTCACTTCCTACCTTCCCTCCTTCACCCTTCACTTCCTACCCACCTCCCTTCCAGGAAGAAATACATCTAATTTGATTGGTCGGTTGATTGATTGTACTGCATCTCTAGATGCTAGAGATTCTGTTCCAGTATGTGGAGCGCTCAGTGAAGAAATGTCCAGAACACGGCAAGATACAGGTCATGGAACAACATTTCCAGGTACGCACACACACACACACACACCGCACACTCCCCACGATACACACGTCAATCAGTCCCACGGTTCAGTTTGACAACGCTCGGGACCTTGAAAGCGATCTTTCTTTCTCCTTTAAGGCTTGTCCTTGTGTTTAGACTGCCTGGGTTGAGTAGCTAATCTCTCTCTCTCTCTCTCTCCTCCCTTTATCCCTCTCTTTTTCTCTGTCCGTAGGACATGGTGCCTGTCGTGGTGGATTACTGTCTGCTGCTGCAGAGGACGTAAGACACACACACACACACACTGACAGACAGAGCGTCTGATGGCCCTTGCCTTGCCTATTCCCAGCACTCTGTTAGGTTATTCATTAATGGGACATTTCAAAAATGTTCAACTTCATGTTCATCATCTGTTGTTCTTAAGTGAAGGAAGGAGCCTTTTAGTGCAGTCAGAGTGCAGCAGAGAGCAGCCCTTCGGCACAGAGATGGACAGAGAAAGGAGGATCTTTCTTTGTCTCTCTCTCAAAACTAAGGCTGACCTCCACAAAGGGTTATGAAAGAACAAACTGAGATATCTTCTGGCAGCAGATTGACTCCATCATTTGTTTATCTTTGGTTTTTCATTTCCGATGCAGTTAGTTTCAGATGAGCTGAGTGATCTTTATTTTGTTTGACTGGGGTTCTCTTCAAGGGACAAAGCGTTCATTAAAGGGAAATGTCATCATTTTTCAACTTCATGTTCATCATCTCCAGCACCACCCCAACATCAACATATGTGAAAATTGAGTTTCTATGTTTTGGAGTAAAACAAATAGTGGAAGATACGTTTTTCCAATGACATCATCAGTGTGCATCATGTGATTTTAACCAATTATGAGTAGGCGTTTCCTACTAATTGCCTACTTAATTGTCTACTGATTGGTTGATGATGTCATTTCAAACCGTTATCTTTCGCCATCTTTTTTTACTACAAAACATAGAAACTCAATTTTCACATATGTTGATGTTGGGGTGGTGCTGGAGATGATGAATATGAAGCGGACATTTTTTTACATTTCGCTTTTAATGCACGCTTTGTCCCTTGAAGAGAACCCCAGTCAAACAAAATAAAGATCATTCAGCTCATCTGAAACTAACTGCATCGGAAATGAAAAACCAACGACAAACAAATGATGGAGTCAATCTGCTGCCAGAAGATATCTGTTTGTTTGTTCGTGTGCGAGCATGCTTTGAGTTTGTTCTTTCATAACCCTTTGTGGAGGTCAGCCTTAGTTTTGAGAGAGAGACAAAGAAAGATGTTCCTTTCTCTGTCCACCTCTGTGCCGAAGGGGCTGCTCTCTACTCTCTGCTGAACTCTGACTGGACTAAAAGGCTCCTTCCTTTACTTAACAACAGCCATCCCATCCCTGCCCCAGAGTCTCCCAGCATCAGTCTATTATAGTCCTAACCCTGCCCCAGAGCCTCCCAGCACCAGTCTATTATAGTCCTAACCCTGCCCCAGAGCCTCCCAGCACCAGTCTATTATAGTCCTAACCCTGCCCCAGAGTCTCCCAGCACCAGTCTATTATAGTCCTAACCCTGCCCCAGAGTCTCCCAGCACCAGTCTATTATAGTCCTAACCCTGCCCCAGAGCCTCCCAGCACCAGTCTATTATAGTCCTAACCCTGCCCCAGAGCCTCCCAGCACCAGTCTATTATAGTCCTAACCCTGCCCCAGAGCCTCCCAGCACCAGTCTATTATAGTCCTAACCCTGCTCCAGAGCCTCCCAGCACCAGTCTATTATAGTCCTAACCCTGCCCCAGAGTCTCCCAGCACCAGTCTATTATAGTCCTAACCCTGCCCCAGAGTCTCCCAGCACCAGTCTATTATAGTCCTAACCCTGCCCCAGAGCCTCCCAGCATCAGTCTATTATAGTCCTAACCCTGCCCCAGAGTCTCCCAGCACCAG
Organism: Coregonus lavaretus; assembly: GCF_964263955.1. Taxonomy (NCBI): domain Eukaryota; kingdom Metazoa; phylum Chordata; class Actinopteri; order Salmoniformes; family Salmonidae; genus Coregonus; species Coregonus lavaretus. The sequence goes on from NC_140022.1 coordinate 1,433,894, forward strand.
TCTATTATAGTCCTAACCCTGCCCCAGAGTCTCCCAGCACCAGTCTATTATAGTCCTAACCCTGCCCCAGAGTCTCCTAGCACCAGTCTATTATAGTCCTAACCCTGCCCCAGAGCCTCCCAGCACCAGTCTATTATAGTCCTAACCCTGCCCCAGAGTCTCCCAGCATCAGTCTATTATAGTCCTAACCCTGCCCCAGAGTCTCCCAGCACCAGTCTATTATAGTCCTAACCCTGCCCCAGAGTCTCCCAGCACCAGTCTATTATAGTCCTAACCCTGCCCAAGAGTCTCCCAGCATCAGTCTATTATAGTCCTAACCCTGCCCCAGAGTCTCCACATTGTGTGCCCGGGAAACTGTTGTTGTGGGTGGTTAACTGCCTTGCTAGAGGCCAGAATGACAGATGTTTCACCTTGTCAGCTCGGGGATTCGAACTGGTAACTTTTCAGTTACTGGCCCAACGCGCTAACCGCTAGGCTACCTGCGGCCCATAAGCCCCATAGCTGGACAGTAACTTGTATATCATTCCCAATAACTGTAGCTACATACCCTTTCTGCCTCAGTCTCACCATGAACTCTGCTCACCCAGTCTGACTCCTATCTCATCCAGTCTCACCTCTCTCACCCAGTCTGACTCCTATATCATCCCAGTCTGACTCCTATCTCATCCCAGTCTGACTCCAATCTCATCCCAGTCGGACTCCTATCTCATCCCAGTCAGACTCCAATCTCATCCCAGTCGGACTCCTATCTCATCCCAGTCAGACTCCAATCTCATCCCAGTCTGACTCCAATCTCATCCCAGTCTGACTCCTATAGTCTGACTCCTATATCATCCCAGTCTGACTCCTATATCATCCCAGTCTGACTCCTATATCATCCCCGTCTGACTCCTATATCATCCCAGTCTGACTCCTATCTCATCCCATTCTGACTCCTATCTCATCCCAGTCTGACTCCTATAGTCTAACTCCTATCTCATCCCAGTCTGACTCCTATAGTCTGACTCCTATCATCCCAGTCTGACTCCAATCTCATCCCAGTCTGACTCCAATCTCATCCCAGTCTGACTCCTATCTCATCCCAGTCTGACTCCTATAGTCTGACTCCTATCTCATCCCAGTCTGACTCCAATCTCATCCCAGTCTGACTCCTATCTCATCCCAGTCTGACTCCTATCTCATCCCAGTCTGACTCCTATATCATCCCAGTCTGACCCCTATCTCATCCCAGTCTGACTCCTATCTCATCCCAGTCTGACTCCTATAGTCTGACTCCTATCTCATCCCAGTCTGACTCCTATCTCATCCCAGTCTGACTCCAGTCTGACTCCTGTCTCATCCCAGTCTGACTCCTATATCATCCCAGTCTGACTCCTATCTCATCCCAGTCTGACTCCTATAGTCTGACTCCTATCTCATCCCAGTCTGACTCCAGTCTGACTCCTGTCTCATCCCAGTCTGACTCCTATCTCATCCCAGTCTGACTCCAGTCTGACTCCTGTCTCATCCCAGTCTGACTCCTATCTCATCCCAGTCTGACTCCTATCTCATCCCAGTCTGACTCCTATCTCATCCCAGTCTGACTCCTATCTCATCCCAGTCTGACTCCTATAGTCTGACTCCTATCTCATCCCAGTCTGACTCCAGTCTGACTCCTGTCTCATCCCAGTCTGACTCCTATCTCATCCCAGTCTGACTCCAGTCTGACTCCTGTCTCATCCCAGTCTGACTCCTATCTCATCCCAGTCTGACTCCTATAGTCTGACACCTATCTCATCCCAGTCTGACTCCAGTCTGACTCCTGTCTCATCCCAGTCTGACTCCTATCTCATCCCAGTCTGACTCCAGTCTGACTCCTGTCTCATCCCAGTCTGACTCCTATCTCATCCCAGTCTGACTCCAGTCTGACTCCAATCTCATCCCAGTCGGACTCCAATCTCACCCCAGTCTGACACCTATCTCATCCCAGTCTGACTCCTATAGTCTGACTCCTATCTCATCCCAGTCTGACTCCTGTCTCATCCCAGTCTGACTCCAATCTCATTCCAGTCTGACTCCTATATCATCCCAGTCTGACTCCTATATAATCCCAGTCTGACTCCTATATCATCCCAGTCTGACTCCTATATCATCCCAGTCTGACTCCTATCTCATCCCAGTCTGACTCCTATCTCATCCCAGTCTGACTCCTATAGTCTAACTCCTATCTCATCCCAGTCTGACTCCTATATCATCCCAGTCTGACTCCTATATCATCCCAGTCTGACTCCTATCTCATCCCAGTCTGACTCCTATATCATCACAGTCTGACTCCTATATCATCCCAGTCTGACTCCTATAGTCTGACTCCTATATCATCCCAGTCTGACTCCTATATCATCACAGTCTGACTCCAATCTCATCCCAGTCTGACTCCTATCTCATCCCAGTCTGACTCCAATCTCATCCCAGTCTGACTCCAATCTCATCCCAGTCTGACTCCTATCTCATCCCAGTCTGACTCCAATCTCATCCCAGTCTGACTCCTATCTCATCCCAGTCTGACTCCTATAGTCTGACTCCTATCTCATCCCAGTCTGACTCCTATCTCATCCCAGTCTGACTCCTATAGTCTAACTTCTATCTCATCCCAGTCTGACTCCTATAGTCTGACTCCTATCTCATCCCAGTCTGACTCCTATATCATCCCAGTCTGACTCCTATCTCATCCCAGTCTGACTCCTATATCATCCCAGTCTGACTCCTATCTCATCCCAGTCTGACTCCTATAGTCTGACTCCTATCTCATCCCAGTCTGACTCCTATCTCATCCCAGTCTGACTCCTATCTCATCCCAGTCTGACTCCAATCTCATCCCAGTCTGACTCCTATCTCATCCCAGTCTGACTCCAATCTCATCCCAGTCTGACTCCTATCTCATCCCAGTCTGACTCCTATAGTCTGACTCCTATCTCATCCCAGTCTGACTCCTATCTCATCCCAGTCTGACTCCAGTCTGACTCCTATCTCATCCCAGTCTGACTCCTATATCATCCCAGTCTGACTCCTATCTCATCCCAGTCTGACTCCTATCTCATCCCAGTCTGACTCCAGTCTGACTCCTGTCTCATCCCAGTCTGACTCCTATCTCATCCCAGTCTGGCTCCTATATCATCCCAGTCTGACTCCTATCCCATCCCAGTCTGACTCCAGTCTGACTCCTGTCTCATCCCAGTCTGACTCCTATATCATCCCAGTCTGACTCCTATCTCATCCCAGTCTGACTCCTATAGTCTGACTCCTATCTCATCCCAGTCTGACTCCAGTCTGACTCCTGTCTCATCCCAGTCTGACTCCTATCTCATCCCAGTCTGACTCCAGTCTGACTCCTGTCTCATCCCAGTCTGACTCCTATCTCATCCAAGTCTGACTCCTATCTCATCCCAGTCTGACTCCTATCTCATCCCAGTCTGACTCCTATCTCATCCCAGTCTGACTCCTATATCATCCCAGTCTGACTCCTATCTCATCCCAGTCTGACTCCTATAGTCTGACTCCTATCTCATCCCAGTCTGACTCCTATCTCATCCCAGTCTGACTCCAATCTCATCCCAGTCTGACTCCTGTCTCATCCCAGTCTGACTCCTATATCATCCCAGTCTGACTCCTATAGTCTGACTCCTATCTCATCCCAGTCTGACTCCTGTCTCATCCCAGTCTGACTCCTATCTCATCCAAGCTGACTCCTATAGTCTAACTCCTATCTCATCCCAGTCTGACTCCTATAGTCTGACTCCTATCTCATCCCAGTCTGACTCCTATAGTCTGACTCCTATCTCATCCCAGTCTGACTCCTATAGTCTGACTCCTATCTCATCCCAGTCTGACTCCTATCCCATCCCAGTCTGACTCCAATCTCATCCCAGTCTGACTCCTGTCTCATTCCAGTCTGACTCCTGTCTCATCCCAGTCTGACTCCTATCCCATCCCAGTCTGACTCCAATCTGATCCCAGTCGGACTCCTGTCTCATTCTAGTCGGACTCCTGTCTCATCCCAGTCTGACTCCTATCTCATCCCAGTCTGACTCCAATCTCATCCCAGTCTGACTCCAATCTCATCCCAGTCTGACTCCTATCTCATCCCAGTCTGACTCCAATCTCATCCCAGTCTGACTCCTATCTCATCCCAGTCTGACTCCTATAGTCTGACTCCTATCTCATCCCAGTCTGACTCCTATCTCATCCCAGTCTGACTCCTATAGTCTAACTTCTATCTCATCCCAGTCTGACTCCTATAGTCTGACTCCTATCTCATCCCAGTCTGACTCCTATATCATCCCAGTCTGACTCCTATCTCATCCCAGTCTGACTCCTATATCATCCCAGTCTGACTCCTATCTCATCCCAGTCTGACTCCTATAGTCTGACTCCTATCTCATCCCAGTCTGACTCCTATCTCATCCCAGTCTGACTCCTATCTCATCCCAGTCTGACTCCAATCTCATCCCAGTCTGACTCCTATCTCATCCCAGTCTGACTCCAATCTCATCCCAGTCTGACTCCTATCTCATCCCAGTCTGACTCCTATAGTCTGACTCCTATCTCATCCCAGTCTGACTCCTATCTCATCCCAGTCTGACTCCAGTCTGACTCCTATCTCATCCCAGTCTGACTCCTATATCATCCCAGTCTGACTCCTATCTCATCCCAGTCTGACTCCTATCTCATCCCAGTCTGACTCCAGTCTGACTCCTGTCTCATCCCAGTCTGACTCCTATCTCATCCCAGTCTGGCTCCTATATCATCCCAGTCTGACTCCTATCCCATCCCAGTCTGACTCCAGTCTGACTCCTGTCTCATCCCAGTCTGACTCCTATATCATCCCAGTCTGACTCCTATCTCATCCCAGTCTGACTCCTATAGTCTGACTCCTATCTCATCCCAGTCTGACTCCAGTCTGACTCCTGTCTCATCCCAGTCTGACTCCTATCTCATCCCAGTCTGACTCCAGTCTGACTCCTGTCTCATCCCAGTCTGACTCCTATCTCATCCAAGTCTGACTCCTATCTCATCCCAGTCTGACTCCTATCTCATCCCAGTCTGACTCCTATCTCATCCCAGTCTGACTCCTATATCATCCCAGTCTGACTCCTATCTCATCCCAGTCTGACTCCTATAGTCTGACTCCTATCTCATCCCAGTCTGACTCCTATCTCATCCCAGTCTGACTCCAATCTCATCCCAGTCTGACTCCTGTCTCATCCCAGTCTGACTCCTATATCATCCCAGTCTGACTCCTATAGTCTGACTCCTATCTCATCCCAGTCTGACTCCTGTCTCATCCCAGTCTGACTCCTATCTCATCCAAGCTGACTCCTATAGTCTAACTCCTATCTCATCCCAGTCTGACTCCTATAGTCTGACTCCTATCTCATCCCAGTCTGACTCCTATAGTCTGACTCCTATCTCATCCCAGTCTGACTCCTATAGTCTGACTCCTATCTCATCCCAGTCTGACTCCTATCCCATCCCAGTCTGACTCCAATCTCATCCCAGTCTGACTCCTGTCTCATTCCAGTCTGACTCCTGTCTCATCCCAGTCTGACTCCTATCCCATCCCAGTCTGACTCCAATCTGATCCCAGTCGGACTCCTGTCTCATTCTAGTCGGACTCCTGTCTCATCCCAGTCTGACTCCTGTCTCATCCCAGTCTGACTCCTGTCTCATCCCAGTCTGACTCCAATCTCACCCCAGTCTGACTCCTGTCTCATCCCAGTCTGACTCCTGTCTCCTATGATTAACAGGAGATGAATATTATGTTGATATTTTTAGGGTTAATTCTTATCAAATTAAATTATAGCCCTGATGTAATTATAATTTCTGTTGCCGTCTAGATCTGTGAACATAACCATGCTGTGTGTGGTCCAGATATGTGACCATGCTGTGACCACGCATTCTGTCTGTGTGGTTGTTTTCAGGGACCTGCTGTTTAACCAGCTATATACCCGCCTGGTGGAGAACTGTTACCAAGACCATGCTCTTCTCTCTATGGTCCTATAGGGACCTGCTGTTTAACCAGCTATATACAGTGCCTTGCAAAAGTATTCATCCCCCTTGGCGTTTTTCCTATTTTGTTGCATTACAACCTGTAATTTAATTAGATTTTTATTTGGATTTCATGTAATGGACATACACAAAATAGTCCAAATTGGTGAAGTGAAATGCAAAAAATTCTACAAAATAAATAACGGAAAAGTGGTGCATGCATATGTATTCACCCCCTTTGCAATGAAGCCCCTAAATAAGATCTGTTGCAACCAATTACCTTCAGAAGTCACATAATTAGTTAAATAAAGTCCACCTGTGTGCAATCTAAGTGTCACATGATCTCAGTATATATACATTTGTTCTGAAAGGCCCCAGAGTCTGCAACACCACTAAGCAAGGGGCACCACCAAGCAAGCGGCACCATGAAGACCAAGGAGCTCTCCAAACAGGTCAGGGACAAAGTTGTGGAGAAGTACAGATCAGGGTTGGGTTATAAAAAAAATATCCAAAACTTTGATCATCCCACGGAGCACCATTAAATCCATTATTAAAAAATGGAAAGAATATGGCACCACAACAAACCTGCCAAGAGAGGGCCGCCCACCAAAACTCACGGACCAGGCAAGGAGGGCATTAATCAGAGACACAACAAAGAGACCAAAGATAACCCTGAAGGAGCTGCAAAGCTCCACAGCGGAGATTGGAGTATCTGTCCATAAGCTGTACACTCCACAGAGCTGAGCTTTACGGAAGAGTGGTCAGAAAAAAGCCATTGCTTAAAGAAAAAAATAAGCAAACACGTTTGGTGTTAGCCAAAAGGCATGTGGGAGACTCCCCAAACATATGGAAGAAGGTACTCTGGTCAGATGAGACTAAAATTGAGCTTTTTGGCGATCAAGGAAAACGCTATGTCTGGTGCAAACCCAACACCTCTCATCACCCCGAGAACACCATCGGCAGGGACTTGGGACTGGTCAGAATTGAAGGAATGATGGATGGTGCTAAATACAGGGAAATTATTGAGGGAAACCTGTTTCAGTCTTCCAGAGATTTGAGACTGGGACGGAGGTTCACCTTCCAGCAGGACAATGACCCTAAGCATACTGCTAAAGCAACACTCGAGTGGTTTAAGGGGAAACATTTAAATGTTTTGGAATGGCCAAGTCAAAGCCCAGACCTCAATCCAAATGAGAATCTGTGGTATGACTTGAAGATTGCTGTACACCAGCAGAACCCATCCAACCTGAAGGAGCTGGAGCAGTTTTGCCTTGAAGAATGGGCAAAAATCCCAGTGGCTAGATGTGCCAAGCTTATAGAGACATACCCCAAGAGACTTGCAGCTGTAATTGCTGCAAAAGGTGGCTCTACAAAGTATTGACTTTGGGGGGGTGAATAGTTATGCACGCTCAAGTTTTCTGTTTTTTTGTCTTATTTCTTGTTTGTTTCACCCCAAAACATATTTGCATGTTCAAAGTGGTAGGCATGTTGTGTAAATCAAATGATACAAACCCCCCCAAAAAATCCATTTTAATTCCAGGTTGTAAGGCAACAAAATAGGAAAAATTCCAAGGGGGGTGAATACTTTCGCAAGCCACTGTACCCGCCTGGTGGAGAACTGTTACCAAGACCGTGCTCTTCTCTCTGTGGTCCAATAGGGACCTGCTGTTTAACCAGCTATATACCCGCCTGGTGGAGAACTGTGTGGCTCGGGGGGTCTTCCTGGAGAGTTTGGAACCCTACATCGTGTCGGAGCGTCTGGGGTGTGTGACAGCCCCCGTCATGAGGGACCTGCTGACCCATCTACAGGATAACAACATGATGGACAGTGTAGAGAACTGCCTGATACATCTGGACATCACCAGCCTCGACATACAACAGGTAGGTAGGGAGGGAGGGAGGGAGGGAGGTAACATGATGTCTGTCCGTCTATCCGTGTCAGCATCTTTGTGTGTCTGTGGATCCTCTTTTGGCTGTAGATATTTACTACTGTCATTAATATTTACTAGTGTAATTTGTTACAATCACCAGCAGATCAAGTCTGTAGACTCCAGCAGTAACCTGTTCTCTTCCTGTGTATCCAGGTGGTGTAGACTCTAGTAGTAACCTGTTCTCTTCCTGTGTATCCAGGTGGTATAGACTCCAGTAGTAACCTGTTCTCTTCCTGTGTATCCAGGTGGTATAGACTCCAGTAGTAACCTGTTCTCTTCCTGTGTATCCAGGTGGTATAGACTCCAGTAGTAACCTGTTCTCTTCCTGTGTATCCAGGTGGTATAGACTCCAGTAGTAACCTGTTCTCTTCCTGTGTATCCAGGTGGTATAGACTCCAGTAGTAACCTGTTCTCTTCCTGTGTATCCAGGTGGTATAGACTCCAGTAGTAACCTGTTCTCTTCCTGTGTATCCAGGTGGTATAGACTCCAGTAGTAACCTGTTCTCTTCCTGTGTATCCAGGTGGTATAGACTCCAGTAGTAACCTGTTCTCTTCCTGTGTATCCAGGTGGTATAGACTCCAGTAGTAACCTGTTCTCTTCCTGTGTATCCAGGTGGTATAGACTCCAGTAGTAACCTGTTCTCTTCCTGTGTATCCAGGTGGTATAGACTCCAGTAGTAACCTGTTCTCTTCCTGTGTATCCAGGTGGTATAGACTCCAGTAGTAACCTGTTCTCTTCCTGTGTATCCAGGTGGTCCAGATGTGTTGGGACAACCAGCTGTATGATGCCATGATATACGTCTTCAACAGTGGCATGAATGACTACATCAACCCTATGGAGGTACTGTAATACACTGTTTAATGACTACATCAACCCTATGGAGGGACTGTAATACACTGTTTAATGACTACATCAACCCTATGGAGGGACTGTAATACACTGTTTAATGACTACATCAACACTATGGAGGGACTGTAATACACTGTTTAATGACTACATCAACCCTATGGAGGTACTGTAATACACTGTGTTTAATGACTACATCAACCCTATGGAGGTACTGTAATACACTGTTTAATGACTACATCAACCCTATGGAGGTACTGTAATACACTGTTTAATGACTACATCAACCCTATGGAGGTACTGTAATACACTGTTTAATGACTACATCAACCCTTTGGAGGGACTGTAATACACTGTTTAATGACTACATCAACCCTATGGAGGTACTGTAATACACTGTGTTTAATGACTACTTTAACACTATGGCGGTATTGACATGATAGTCATTTAGCAGATGCTCTTATCCAGAGTGACTTATCGGTTTCACACCCTGTTCTATTTCATATTGTTTTCTTATTTCCTGGATATAAAAAGGACATACAGATAAAACAACACTACCTTATACACACATTCTTTCTCTCTCTCTCTCTCTCTCTCTCTCTCGCTCGCTCGCTCGCTCTCTCTCTCTCTCTCGCTCTCTCTCAATTCAATTTCAATTCAGTTTAAGGGCTTTATTGGCATGGGAAACGTATGTTAACATTGCCAAAGCAAGTAGATAGTAAACAAAAGTTTCATCTGACCATATGACATTCTCCCAATCCTCTTCTGGATCATCCAAATGCACTCTAGCAAACTTCAGACGGGCCTGGACATGTACTGGCTTAAGCAGGGGGACACGTCTGGCACTGCAGGATTTGAGTCCCTGGCGGCGTAGTGTGTTACTGATGGTAGGCTTTGTTACTTTGGTCCCAGCTCTCTGCAGGTCATTCACTAGGTCCCCCCGTGTGGTTCTGGGATTTTTGCTCACCGTTCTTGTGATCATCTTGCGTGGAGCCCCAGATCGAGGGAGATTATCAGTGGTCTTGTATGTCTTCCATTTCCTAATAATTGCTCCCACAGTTGATTTCTTCAAACCAAGCTGCTTACCTACTGCAGATTCAGTCTTCCCAGCCTGGTGCAGGTCTACAATTTTGTTTCTGGTGTCCTTTGACAGCTCTTTGGTCTTGGCCATAGTGGAGTTTGGAGTGTGACTGTTTGAGGTTGTGGACAGGTGTCTTTTATACTGATAACAAGTTCAAACAGGTGCCATTAATACAGGTAATGAGTGGAGGACAGAGTAGCCTCTTAAAGAAGAAGTTACAGGTCTGTGAGAGCCAGAAATCTTGCTTGTTTGTAGGTGACCAAATACTTATTTTCCACCATAATTTGCAAATAAATTCATAAAAAATCCTACAATGTGATTTTCTGGATTTTTTTTCTTCTCAATTTGTCTGTCATAGTTGACGTGTACCTATGATGAAAATTACAGGCTTCTCTCAACTTTTTAAGTGGGAGAACTTGCACAATTGGTGGCTGACTAAATACTTTTTTCCCCCACTGTATAAAAGACACCTGTCCACAGAAGCAATCAATCAATCAGATTCCAAACTCTCCACCATGGCCAAGACCAAAGAGCTCTCCAAGGATGTCAGGGACAAGATTGTAGACCTACACAAGGCTGGAATGGGCTACAAGACCATCGCCAAGCAGCTTGGTGAGAAGGTGACAACAGTTGGTGCGATTATTCGCAAATGAAAGAAACACAAAATAACTGTCAATCTCCCTCGGCCTGGGGCTCCATGCAAGATCACACCTCGTGGAGTTGCAATGATCATGAGAATGGTGAGGAATCAGCCCAGAACTACACGGGAGGATCTTGTCAATGATCTCAAGGCAGCTGGGACCATAGTCACCAAGAAAACAATTGGTAACACACTACGCCATGAAGGACTGAAATTCTGCAGCGCCCGCAAGGTCCCCCTGCTCAAGAAAGCACATATACATGCCCATCTGAAGTTTGCCAATGAACATCTAAATGATTCAGAGGAGAACTGGGTGAAAGTGTTGTGGTCAGATGAGACCAAAATCGAGCTCTTTGGCATCAGCTCAACTCGCCGTGTTTGGAGGAGGAGGAATGCTGCCTATGACCCCAAGAACACCATCCCCACCGTCAAACATGGAGGTGGAAACATTATGCTTTGGGGGTGTTTTTCTGCTAAGGGGACAGGACAACTTCACCGCATCAAAGGGACGATGGACAGGGCCATGTACCGTCAAATCTTGGGTGAGAACCTCCTTCCCTCAGCCAGGGCATTGAAAATGGGTCATGGATGGGTATTCCAGCATGACAATGACCCCAAACACACGGCCAAGGCAACAAAGGAGTGGCTCAAGAAGAAGCACATTAAGGTCCTGGAGTGGCCTAGCCAGTCTCCAGACCTTAATCCCATAGAAAATCTGTGGAGGGAGCTGAAGGTTCGAGTTGCCAAACGTCAGGCTCGAAACCTTAATGACTTGGAGAAGATCTGCAAAGAGGAGTGGAACAAAATCCCTCCTGAGATGTATGCAAACCTGGTGGCCAACTGCAAGAAACGTCTGACCTCTGTGATTGCCAACAAGGGTTTTGCCACCAAGTACTAAGTAATGTTTTGCAGAGGGATCAAATACTTATTTCCCTCATTAAAATGCAAATCAATTTATAACATTTCTGACATGCGTTTTTCTGGATGTTTTTGTTGTTATTCTGTCTCTCACTGTTCAAATAAACCTACCATTAAAATTATAGACTGATCATTTCTTTGTCAGTGGGCAAACATACAAAATCAGCAGGGGATCAAATACTTTTTTCCCTCACTGTATACAGTGTTGTAACAATGTGCAAATAGTTAAAGTACAAATGGGAAAATAAATAAACATAAATATGGGTTGTATTTACAATGGTGTTTGTTCTTCACTGGTTGCCCTTTTCTTGTGGCAACAGGTCACAAATCTTGCAGCTGTGATGGCACACTGTGGTTTTTCACCCAGTAGATAAGGGAGTTTATCAAAATTGGGTTTGTTTTCAAATTCTTTGTGGATCTCTGTAATCTGAGGGAAATATGTGTCTCTAATATGGTCATACATTTGGCAGGAGGTTAGGAAGTGCAGCTCAGTTTCCACCTCATTTTGTGGGCAGTGTGCACATAGCCTGTCTTCTCTTGAGAGCCAGGTCTGCCTACGGCGGCCTTTCTCAATAGCAAGGCTATGCTCACCGAGTCTGTACATAGTCAAAGCTTTCCTTAAGTTTGGGTCAGTCACAGTGGTCAGGTATTCTGCCACTGTATACTCTCTGTTTAGAGCCAAATAGCATTCTAGTTTGCTCTGTTTTTTTGTTTGTTCTTTCCAATGTGTCAAGTAATTCTCTTTTTGTTTTCTCATGATTTGGTTGGGTCTAATTGTGTTGTTGTTGTTGTTGTCCTGGGGCTCTGTGGGGTCTGTTTGTGTTTGTGAACAGAGCCCCAGGACCAGCTTACTTACTCTTCTCCAAGTTCATCTCTCTGTAGGTAATAGCTTTGTTATGGAAGGTTTGGGAATCGCTTCCTTTTAAGTGGTTATAGAATTGAACTGCTCTTTTCTGGATTTTGATAATTAGCGGGTATCGGTCTAATTCTGCTCTGCATGCATTATTTGGTGTTTTTCGTTGTACACTGAGGATATTTTTGCAGAATTCTGCATGCAGAGTCTCAATTTGGTGTTTGTCCCATTTTGTGAATTCTTGGTTGGTGAGCGGACCCCAGACCTCACAACCATAAAGGACAATGGGTTCTATAACTGATGCAAGTATTTTTAGCAAGATCCTAATTGGTATGTCAAATTTTATGTTCCTTTTGATGGCATAGACATCCTGTCTCTCTCTCTCTCTCTCTCTCTCTCTCTCTCTCTCTCTCTCTCTCTCTCTCAGCCTCAGGTTATGGGTTTCTTTCTCTCTCTTTCTCTTTCATTCTCCTTTTCTCTTTCTCCTTCCCTTGTGGGGCTGAACCTCTATTAGTCTGGAGGTAGATGAAAGCTGAGTGTGTGTTGTTCAGCTACTCCTCTGAACCCACAGATGAAAGCAAACTGATGGGGGAGGAGGATGGCCAAGGTACATGTATTACAGGTGTCATCTCTGGATCTCTCTGGATCTCTCTGGTTCTCTCTGGATCTCTCTGGTTCTCTCTGCCTCTCTCTGGTTCTCTCTGCCTCTCTCTGCCTCTCTCTGGTTCTCTCTGCCTCTCTCTGGTTCTCTCTGCCTCTCTCTGGTTCTCTCTCTCTCTGGTTTTCTCTGCCTCTCTCTGCCTCTCCCTTTGGTTCTCTCTGCCTCTCTGGTTCTCTCTGCCTCTCTCTGACTCTCTCTGGTTCTCTCAACACCATTATCTACCAGCCCCGTGGGGAGTGACCCGGGCTTTGATTTGTTCGATGGACCAACTAAAACTAAAAGGAATCTAACAAAAATGAAATAAAAGAAGCCCTAAGGCTGCTGGAAAAATCCTTTTGAAATATGATGAGACGATGTGTCACAAAGAATCCTGAGAAAGAAATGCTGTAATGCTATGGCTACAGCATAGGGACAAACTGTCTGTCAGGGAGAGTTTTAAATCAAAGGAGATGTATATACTTGAATGACCCCTGACCCCTGAGGTTTCTCTTCCTGTGTTTCAGAAACTCTTCCAGGTCATTAGCCCCCCGCTGAGAGAAGGCAAGGCCCTCACAGGTAGGAACTGGTTCCATTATTAATTGAAAACCAGCCTACATCTCCTAGAGTTGTCAGTGGGAGTAAATAACTCAGTAAATAAATAACTCAGAAATAAATAACTCAACATGTCTATTTCTGCCTGACAGATGAACAGGTGGTGATGGGTAACAAGCTGCTCGTTTATATCAGGTA